>NC_143255.1:127732134-128332134 GCF_984573655.1 Nuphar pumila | reverse complement strand
AGATTCTTCGTTGATATTGGTTCACCTTTTAACAGTGCCCTATAAATGTTATCGTTATTGGTTAACAAATGTCATTTTCTTTCGGTGACTTATTCGCACTGTTATAGGACAATAGAGGCGACAAATAGAGCAATAGCAACAAAAAATGTTGTTGTTATTAACCCTCATTCTTGTAGTAAGGCGTACTAGGGGTGGCAAAATCTGACCCGACCCGCCTAACCCATTTTTTAAACGGGTTGTGTTCGTGTTAGGGGTATGCTAACCCGCCAACCCATTTGACCCGTTTAATAAATGAGTTAGGTGGGCGGGTCAACCTGTTTACACTAACCCGTTTAATAAACGGGTCGTCATGTCAGTGGTGTCTATGTTATCGGCTGGCCCATGATCGGGTCGCCTTGTCTATGTTATTGGGTGGCCCATAAAAGGGTACAGCGTACATACCCTTAAAATGTTATCGGGTCATCGTGTTTATGTTATCGGGTCGACCCGTTTAATAAACGGATTGGCGTGTCGTGTAATCGTGTCGTGTCAACCCGACTCATTTATTAAACGGGTTAACCGTGTCATGTCGGGTTACCCGTTTAATAAATGGGTCGTGTTTGTGTTTGCCACATCCGACCCATTTAATAAACGGATCGTGTTCGTGTTGAGGTATTCTGACCCGCCGGCCCGACCCGATTGCCACCCCTAAGGCGTACCAGTATGTGACACTGGTATGAAACTAGTTTAAAAAACACAAACCAATTTCAAAGGCATCGAGAACTTGATTTTAAATTAATATGAAACTCATCACTAAGAATATAAGAAACCAGTCTCTTTTTACAAGGGAAACCAACACAAAACCAATTTTCATCAGTGGTAGTGGCAATCATTGTATCCCTCTCAAATAGGGTAAAACATGGGATAACAGGACCCTCCTACACCATTGCTTACTTTGAAAAACCATAAGCAAGCTTCTCACTTCCATTGAAGTTGTCATGAGAGATTTTTTTTTTCTATAATCTAACCTAATTTTTGTACTTTTTATATCAACTTCATGGTTTGAAGACACGCAATATATCATGCTTATAGTTACATATACTTTTCACAAATTCTTGAAAGAGGTGGCCTTTACGTCATTGACAATATTAACTGGAGATTGTTCTTTTTTTTTTATTTGGTCGTTCCATACTCTCATCCGTATTTCGTACCGTATCCATCTCTGGCAACTATGGACTTTTACATGTAAAACTGATGGTTGATCGGAGCCCAAGTCCAAGCTAATTCTGTTGGAGTATGAATCCGACCCCAATATTATATGACATAAAAAGAATGGCTTGAAACAAGGGTCTTACATGTAAAAAGTCCAGTAGATCAGCTTTGATATGGATCCAAGTGCAGATAGATTAAAAGCATTGATCCAAAAACGCCGACCAGTGCTCCACTTGTCTGGTAGGAGCAGGTAGTGCACGTCACCTTGTGTTGGGATGTTGCAAGTTCAAATACCAATGGTATTGTTGCAACTGGTAGGGGGTCTGCCGGATCCCAGCTTGCTTATCCAAACAAACAAACATTGATCCACAAACATAAAAAAAAGTCATTGAAATATGTAGGAATCCAATTCGTGGACACATTTGGATTCTACTTTAAGATCCATATTTGAGAACAAGTTGGCAGATTCAGATCAATGATACACACGAACAAGATCTATTTTTAGTTCAAACAATTAGCAAAACTCTTTACAAAAAAACTCATTTCCTATTTTTCGAACAAAAAAGTTTATGGCTGAAGCCCAATCAGTACCGGTTTCGGACCTTCAAATCGACGAGCTGAATTGGCCTTTTTTACTTTTTAATATAAAAATTATTAAAAATTAAAAATATTATTAAAATTATCAAACCATTTTAAAAAAGTAATAAAATATTTAAAAACGGCAAGGGCCGAATTAGCCCGTATCCAATCAATTTTGGGCCGATATGATACCAGGCCGATTAGCACCAATACTGACAACATTGCCGAAGCCTCATAGTCTAGTCATGTTGCCTCAAGTGCCATAAGTTTATGGTAAGCTGCACGCTTCTGGAGACCAATGGACATCCTGATGGCATGTCCAAGAAATTATTTGTTTCACGCCTTTTCCTATGAAAGAGGCTCCCTTTCGGTGGAAATTGGGTCACTTTCTTGTAAAAGGTGAAACAAACATGACTATAAGAAATATATGGTGGGACCCACAATAAACACAAAAAAAAAAAGACAAGTTTCCTGTCAAAATGGTTTCATACCTCCCTCAGTGGGGAAGCACTTCCCCCCTAAAGTGATCCTTTCAACTGAAAGAAGCTTTCCTCCGGTGGGAGTGTAGCAAAAAACATAAAATGACAAGAGAGAGAGTTTGGATCCTGTTAGCAATGGAACCGGTAAACTTGCTTTGATTAATGGGCCTGATTTGTGCACCAGGCCTGTAAGGACGGAACTAAACCCATCCTGACAAGTCACCAACTTGGGTCTTGTCCGATCCGGATCTCCCCAAAAATCTCAAGGGCCCAATTAAAGATATCCCTCGTATTTCAAATGAGATATCTTTAACGAGGAAGGACAGGCCAAACTTAAACCGGTTTATGAAATGGAAGACCTAATTCATTGACAGTTTGGAAAGTCCTGTACTGACAAAACATCAATGCAGATACTGGAGAATGGTTTGGGGATCAAGGTTGTTCATATCATCATGACATAAAATCAATGTTGTTAAAATCGGTTTGAATCAGTCTATCTAATCGGCCCAAAGACCATTCAAAACGGGAGGATTCAATTCATTTATTTGATTTGGAATCACATGAGATTCACTTGGGCATGTTTGGTAACTTCTCATGAGAGTCAAGTCTCATGCAGATGAGAGAATGAACCTCGTTGGTACTGCTAACCAAACACCATAAAATGAGCTGTGAGAAACTGATTATCATTTGTCTTTGCAAATGACAGTTGCTTTCTCAATTACGTGAGAATCAAAATCACAAAGAGTCTCTTGTGATTCTGATTCATATGACTCCAAATCAAATTCGAGTCACGTGTAGCCCAGCAGCCACCAAAGACACTAAGTGTATGTGATTTGGAATCAAAGTGAATCTCATTTGGACAGTACTCAAAAGCAATTAAAAATAAAACTTTTTTGGTAGAGAACTTCAACAGTAAGTTTTATAAAAAGTGAGTTTGCCCATAACCAAAAAATGAGATTTAGAAAGTGAATTTCATTTGTGTGAGATTTATTTTCTCATGAAGTCTAATGAGATTTGAAATCTCATGAGATCTTTAAAGTAAATTTCTTTCAAAAAGTATTTTCACTTTTCAAAAACACAACCAAACATACCATAAATGTGATTTCAAATCACATTCCAATTAACATTTGCATGAGATTCCAAATCACATGTTTTGTTATATGGGCAAATGAGATTCATTATCTCATTTGCACATGATTCTAAACCATATGTTTGGTTAGCTGTGCAAATAAGATTCATTCTCTCGTTTGCATGAGATTCCAAGACACATTTGAATGCAACCAAACATAAATGGCATCATAACAAATTTTAACCCTCTTAACCTCACAAATTTTAACCCTCTTATGACTTCATGATGACCTGACAATTTGTAATATTAGTGAAAGTCAAAGCCTCCATATTAGGGGTGGCAAAATCTGACATGACCTGCCAACCCGCTTCTTAGCCGGGTTCGGGTTTGGCTTAAATGGGTTCATGTCGTAAAGGGGTCGACCCGCCTAACCCGTTTATTAAATGGGTCGGGTTCGTGTTAGGGGTATGTCAACCCGCCAACTTGTTTGACCCGTTTAATAAACGGGTTAGATGGACGGGTCAACCCGTTTATACGAACCCGTCAACCCGCAACCCGTTTATATTTAAAATAGTTCTTTGGGATGATTAAATTTGCAACCCGTTTGTAATTCAAACTGGTAATCGTGTCGACCCGTTTTAAATATACATAACACTTTTAAATATTTAAAACCCGCCCTGCAGAGGTGACAAGACTTGAGAGCAATAACATTGAATGTGAGAGAGAGAAAGAGGTGGAAAGTTAATAGTAGAGGTGACAAAACTTGAGAGCAATAGCATTAAATGTTCTCATCTGAAAAAGCATTAATTTTTTTTAACATCAAATCAAGCTAAAAGTATAACTCTTTTTAATTTCTTCTTACTTAAAATAACCCTCCCTTCTTATTTCTTGCTTGCAACATCTTTTCACGGAGAGATATAATCGTGTCAGGTCGACCCGACCCGTTTATTAAATGGGTTAACTGTGTCGGGTCGGGTTACCCGTTTAATAAATGGGTCGTGTTCGTGTTTGCCACATCCGACCTGTTTAATAAACGGGTCAGGTTCGTGTTGAGGTGTTCTGACCCGCCAACCCGACATGATTGCCACCCCTACTCAATATAACAAAACGTGGAAGATAAATATTGTCTTGGCAAATGCAGAAAACTGAGAGGCGCATACTTTCGTTCCTGCCATCCAATATTAAGTAATGTTTCCTTTATCTAGCAGTCATTGTTTGTTTCTCATGCTCTTTCAGTTTCCATCACCTTTTCCACTTAGCTTTCCTGTTTATATTCTCCCTTTTTTTCCGAAATCTCTTACTATGCTTTTGGAATAGCTTACTCTGAATGTAGATCCAATGATACTGGAGACTCAAGCCAGGCCTACAAGCTACAAGTGACGTCTCTTCCCCCACTTCGGAGCAAGCCTTCTCTTTAGAGCGAGCAAGTACTGCACAAGCATACTAGGATCCATTAGAGCCAACAAGCAAGCAAGCACTACTCAAAACTAAAGAGGTAGACTACTTAGCCCATTATCTACCCAATCAGAAAGAATTGGATGGCCAGGCCCTATAGAGCAGCTACCATGCTCTAGTTCATCATCATAACTGGTTCAACTTCCATCATGTTAGTGAAACAACATCTCCGTTGAACGGAATCATCCAAGTGCAATGTAGACCCGCCAGATTTGGCTCTTTTTGAGAAGTGCTTGATACTGCAATTTCCAGCTCAATAGAACAAATTACAACACTAGAATAACAATGCTGGTTGAGTTGTACGGACTGTATTCTTTTAGCTGTTATGTGCAATCAAATGCAACAGCCAGGTTGGATCACAATACATTAGGAATGTATATTTTGTAGGTGGATGCAGCACAAGGAGAGAGAGAGAGAGAGAGAGAGAGTCACATGCCTCACACAGTCCCACTAATGAAGACAGCAGAGGGCTGCATGAAATAGGAAAAAGCATGGGAACAAGTTCCCAACTCTTTCCAAGCATGTACTCGAAAAGAAAAGCCTTGTTCATATGTCCTGAAAAAAAAAATAGCTTTACTAAAGGAGACTTCCAAAAGAAGTTGAGTTAACAAACAGTTACAGTACAACCTCTGTATGAACCTTTACACTCTCCTAAGTCTGCTTTTCTTTTCCAACAAGAGAAGAAAAAGAAAAAAAGGAAAAGAGACTACAGCAGAACTCTGAGAAACTACAGATCCTTCCTCAGATGGTACTCAAAAAACCTGTGTTCTTTTATATCTATACCCACAGGGAATCTGGGCTCGCATAATTCATTGGACATCAGACAGAAGATGATGGATAACCCAAGATAAATTATTTGTATAACTCATGATTTATTTGTTGGATCATCAGCATTTTTCTCTTGCATGTTTGTCACATTCCCATGTGCATTCATCTTCTTCTTGTCTCTCCAATTCTCCCCCCACATTTTGGCTTCCGCAACAGCTCGCTCTCTATCCAAATCCCTATTGTGGGTTTTGGGTACCTTAGGAGAATCATCTCTGTCTGACTCATCTAATTCCAACTTGCGACCAGAGCTGCCACTCTCTTCATTTTTCGCTACTCTCCCACCTTTATCCTCAGCAGCAGCAACTCTGCTTTTCTCATCCTTATCTCTATTAGCTCTGTTGCTTTGAGTAGCATTGGGATCATAAGTTTGTTTTTCCAAATAGGACAGAGCCGTGACCACATCCCCGATCAGTGGGCGTGTAGCTGCCTGTTCATGGAGACACATTGCAGCCACAGCAATTGCTTGGTACAAACCCCGCATTGGAAACCTGCCTTGCAATCGTGGATCAGCCATTTTTGGAAATCTCCGGCGATCATTGAACAGTGGGCGTGCCTGCAAAGAGAGCAACATATAACATCAGAACCAGTAATCATAAGCATGTAATTACTGAAAATAAAAAAACCTATGCGGAGCTTTAAATATGTAAAAATGAAAAAACAAATATAAAAATTAAATAGGTGTACTTGGTTTTTACAATAGAGATAAAAGATAAATACTACCTTAAAATGGAAAAAAGGAAACATACTGTTTTTTTTTATAATAATAAAGATGAAAGAAACACACTACCTTAAGAGGAAAAAAGGGTACACACAACATTATGTGTTTTTTTTTACACTTTGCTTTTGTTTCAGTTCAGGGCATTGGTGTGAAAGAATTGTATGAACAGTTGGGGAGCATACCATAAAATAGACAAGCAATCATTATCAAAATTTGCAAAAAGAGGAGGATAAAAATCCAATCTGCTTCAGCACTGAGGGAAACAAGCGGAAGTACTGATTCTTTTACAGGTCTGCTAGTATAAAATTATAAATGCTACACGCAAGAATAAAAGAGTGGTATAACAAAGTTACCAGTAAAACAAGATGCATACTAATGCCCCATAACAAGGGATGACCCACCATGGATTAGGACCACCCAACTATAATCAGGTTGGCTTTTAGCCCATAACCCACCCACTGACTTATTGGGAGTGAAGGTATTCCTAACCTGATCTTTCCCATATGGCCATATATCCTTGTTTGGAGTTCCACACAGGTCCTTCACGATGGATGCTAAGGCACATCTTTCTGCATTAGGATTTCAACATCCATTGTGTACCTGAGAGAGAGAGAGAGACCCTTGCCAGTTGCTGTTGCATTTCTATTTTCTACACTGGTTTCCATCAAGGATGGGCCAGTCACTTTCGCTCCTTGGTGCTGGAAAAGGTGTTACCCACCATGCTCAAATTCAGAAGAAAAACCCTTGAGGTAGTGAACAGATGTTTTAGGGGGAGGGGAGAGGGGAGCTATACAACCAGGCATCTTAATACAGGTCATGGGTTGACCTAGTTCTGACCTGATAAGTATTTGGCTGGATTTCGGCTAGGTCCCTATTAGATCAAAGTCTAAAATACCAGCCCAAACCTGGCTCAAGGTGGGTTGGATCAGCTTTCTGTCAGCCTACCTGACCCAATGGCTACCCCTATCCACAGCTGATAGCAGTAAAGGATGGGAAACAGTTTTAAGTGATCATTACTGGAAATGGAAAGCATTATTTTTATCATGGGTTTAGATCATCAGAACCTTCAACATTAAGCAACAAAGAACATGTAGATATGTAGGGGGAGAAACGGAACAAATTTGCTTTAAAATGAAAAATTTCCTTTTGTTTGAAAGCACCCAAAATGAAAAAAAGTGTACCAGCATAACGAATCACAATGACTATTCTTGTGCAGTGATACAGAGCCAATATAAAAAATGACAAAACCATGTATCAAGCACAGGTCTTTGGTAGTTAGATGTATCACGAACAAGCAAGAGTTAAAGACTATCTGCAGCCTGACTTGTCTAACCCAACTTTTGGCAGGGACACAAACCAAATATTCTTGAATTGGGATGTAGGTGCAAAGCAAATGCTATAAATGCTACCGGTTTTGTGTAGGTGCAAAGCAAATGCTATAAATGCTACCGGTTTTGAACACTGAAGCAGGGAAAAAAATGGCAACGTTGGAAACAAAGTGCAGACCAAGTCATCAACCAGACAGTCTGCATTTCCTTTGATAAATGACTCCAAGAATTGGATATTCAGCAAAGAACCTCAGCCGACAAATGCTGCAACAATGAATAGGACATCCAAATAAGGCTAATGGTTGTAGCCCAACCCATGGATAAGAAACCTCATAAATCATGCTACAATGGGACAAAGTCATAGCACGAGCTCATGGAAATGATTGACAACTATAACAATAAAAAATCACAAGCAAGCCAGCCAATAGGCAGAAGTACAAGAGTTGTATGTTATGTCACAGTAAATAATGATAGGAAGACAGATATTTCAGACTAACAACCAAGCTAATAGTCAAATAACCAACCCTAAGAAAACAAGAAAGTCACGTGACTAATGAGAGGAATATTGCACAAACAAGGACACAACCTTTATACACTGAATTGTGGATCGGTTACCAAATTAATAATAGAGACTACATGGTGGTTGTAATACAGTGTAGGGTAAAAAGTAGGCACAATAAGCACTAGGTCTCTAAATAAGTATATTAAAAAAAGACTATAATCACCACAAATATGCAGAGTAAAAAAAATATTCTGTTTGGTAGGTGGCAGAACCATAAGCAGGCCATATTAGACTAGATCTGTTTGTGCATTGTCAGAGGCTCAGAGCAGGTCCCATCCATACTGAGTTAGAGCATCGGTTCTCGATACCAAAAATCTTAACCTCTACGTAACAATATCACCAGTAACCTAGTGCAGGAGTGCTCGATAGATGGTAAAATACTTAACGCAAATAAATCAATTATCCAAGTTCTCAAGTTCTTTTGTCAATGCATTTGAAATATCCTTGTGAGTTCAAGATTCACTGGAGTTGCTTTCAGCTATTTTCTATGGTTCTAAGCTGCAGAACACTAGGTAACATGCATTCAAGTTTGTATAATTATTTTTTAGATGAATTCTTCTCTATAAGATAAACCATGAATCAAAAGCATTCCAAGAAGGACTGCATCAGCAAGTAAAACTTCATAGTGAATTTCAAGAAAAGATAAAATGGACAAAGAACAGGGAAAAGAAACTATTTAAGTGGTTACCCATGAAACAAGATTCTGTTCGGGCTGCAATTTAGTTGAATCAAATGCCTTCCGTCCTGTAATTAATTCAAGAAGAACCACTCCAAAACTATAGACATCCGATTTAACCGTAAGTTGTCCGGTCATGGCATATTCAGGAGCACAGTATCCATATGTTCCCATCACCCTAGTGGAGACATGGGACTTATCTCCAGTTGGACCCAGTTTTGCAAGACCAAAATCAGATAGTTTTGGATTGAATTCTTCATCCAGTAGAATGTTGGATGATTTAAAGTCCCTATATATGACAGGAGGATTTGCTTTATGATGCAGATACTCCAACCCTTTGGCTGCACCAGCTGCGATTTTCATCCTCATGCTCCAGTCTAGTGGTTCCTTGTCCGGGGGAAGATCTGAACAAAAATGATTAAATAAGGTTTGCAGCAGTTGTAGATAAAATAACCAACTGTACTAGCCCAAGAAAGTACCAAAACTTCTCCATCTAACACCATTTGCAAATCAAGTGATTACCTTTGACACCTCTGATGCTGTGTATCAAACTCTAACAAAACAAAGGTGGCAATGGGAGCATACCGTGTTCAGATTCCACAGATAGGTAGCTACAGCTAAAGTGAAGTGCAAAAAAATTCCTACATCATCAAATAGCAGAAAGTATTCGGCGTATGTTTTGGCACACAGCATAGCCACCATCACATAGAAGAAAGAGTCGTCACCACAACCAAAACCAAATAGAAATGACTATGCATACCCAACAGAAAACTGCATGAACGATACTAGTGACTTAGAAAGTGCACTTTTAAACACAGAAAGCATAGCAAGCAAACACAAAGAGGGCAACTCAACAAGATTGTAGAAAAGAACATAATCATCTTGAGCCTTGAGTTATACTTTGGACAGATAAATAGAGGGAGGGGGAAAGACAACTAATATTCCTCTCATCCTTGGGCCAAGCATTCCTTTCATCAAACATTGGATGTGTGGTATGTCACACGGACACTCCATTTTGCCCTCCATACCCATGTTGACACATGTCAACACCTGGACACGCCATTTTACCCTCCATACATACAAGTTTGTATGCAATTTATAATTATTTTCCATTTATAACTTTATATTTTCAGCATATAATATATATTTTACATATAGCATATATATTTAGATTATATTCAGTTTATTTTGAATTTATTTTGTATCTATGTAATATTTAATATATATATATATATATATGTATAGTCGTGTCCCCGTGCCCACATTTTATGGAATTGTCGTGTCGCCTCCATACCCGCACCCGCACCCATACCCAGGTGACATACTCAGAGCTATCCTTACGATGTATTAACGACTGGAGATGATGTAGTCATAGTGGAGATCCCTCCATCAGATCCTAATTCGGTCTCTCACTTCTTCTGTCCCCAACTTTGCCCATACGGGATCAACCGCATTAGCTGCTATCTGTTTTTGATAATCGGCAAGAGCCACAAACACATCATGCCCAACAAACCCACCTGGCATTAGGTTGGGATATATTTAACAATGGGATTTACTAAGACCAAAACCTTTGCGGCTCACAATGCTTGATGGTCCACTTAAAACTCTGTTTGGACTAGTTGGGAGAACAAAATTCATTCACCTAATAAGAATGGTATCGAACTTCTACTCAAGTTCTCCTGGTTTCAGAAAACTTGGGAAGCATTTGTTAAGGCAGAAGTACCGCCATGCTCATAAAAAGACATGTTAATGTGTTTCATTTTGAGGTAATAGTCTTTTATCTTTCCTTTATGTAAAGGAGGCCCTCTAACAACGTTAGTACTTTCCAGAGTCACATATAACTTCTAACCAGTGTTGTGAAAAGCGTTGAGGCGTAGCGAGGCGCTCCACCAAAATCTGAGGCGAGGCGTAAGCCTCGAGGCGCAAAGCGTAAGCCTCAAAAAAAAATTTAAACTTAAAAAAAACTATAAAAATGATCTAAAATTATAAATAAATAAGAAATGCTTTATTGATGAAGCGCCAACCAACACGAAATAAAAAATCTCAAATAAATACGAAAAAAATATGAGATTAACATGTAAAAGTAACATAAATGGCAAAGAACAATAAACATCCACTTGAGCCTTTTTCTATAGCTACAGTTGGGAAAACCAAAAGGAAATAACACACAAACATAAAAGCAAGAACTGTGGAAGGTGAAGTCCACTGAACATTACAAACAAGAGAACAGTAAAAGAGAAAGGTCACATCAATATACTAGAGATAAATTGGGCCGTTGATCCTTTTCCCTTGGTACCAGAAATGTGGACAGCCTAAACGCACAATGAATCAAATGAGTGAGTTTAAGGAGGGGAGAGAAATTCAGCAAATTCATGTCAACTATTGTAACAAACATAAATAGAAATTTCAAGCAATTGCACATAAAGATTCAAGCAGCCTAGCATGCAATATGGTGAAAATTGGTCTTCAAAAATATCAAACAATTTCTCGAGAAAGAAAAAATCTCAGCGACAACAATGAGCCAATGTATTTCCATCGATGAAGAGAAGAACATAAGACACAATCGTTATGTGGGTGAGTGAAAAAATCAGCCTTTGAATGTAATCGGAAAAAGCTTTCTTTTGGAAGCACTAGACATAGTGGTGCTCTGATCTCGAGTGGCACCTTAAACTCGAGATGAGGGTTGCCAAGGGAGCGGAGCAACCGCTTCATCTTTCCCAAGGTGATAAACCCAGAAAATTGTTACCGGAAAACGCAGAGGTCGCCGGCGGCGAGTGGTGGCCGGCGACAGCAGTGGCGGCGGCGAGTGGTAGCACGGCGGTGGCTGTGAGTCGCTGGCACGGCTGTGAGTCGCTGGCGAGTGGTCGCACGACGGTGGCTGTGGTCGCACGGCGGCGGCGAGTGGTCGCACGGCGATGATCGGCTACGGGTGGTGGCCGGATGCGAGTGGTGGCCGGCGACAGCAGTGGTGGGGGACGAGAGGGGACGGAGTGGAGAGAGAAGGGGCGAGGGCTTTCCCTCGCCCCGAAGCACCTGTGTCTTTTTTAAAGACACAGGCGCTTCGATCTTTGGAGAATACGGGCCCGGATCCGGGTCGAACTCGGGTCCGGGCCATCCAATTTTTAATGCGCGCCTCACTTTGAGGCGCGCCTCGCCTCAAGGCGTACGCCTCAAGGCGCATGAGGCGTACGCCTTAACGGTGTTGCGCTTTTTAAGTGCGCCTCAAGGCGAAAAGGGCCTCGCCTCGAGGCGAGGCGCGCTTTTTGCGCCTTGAGGCGCGTTTTTAACAACACTGCACCAAATACAAGAAAGGATTGCAATCATACCATGCAGATGATCTTCCAATGACCCCAAAGGCATGTATTCATACACAAGAAGGCGTTGGTCCCCCTCGGCACAATAGCCAATCAAATTAACAAGATTGGGGTGATGCAAAAGGCTAAGCATGAGAACCTCCACCAGAAACTCCCTGTTCCCTTGGAGCCCATTCCTGTCCAATTGTTTTACAGCAACAACCTGCTAATGCAGATAACATCAATTAAGGAACTTACACACCAAAAAAGGAAGTAAAAAGCTACAATTATTCAAACCAAACCAAACAACCATGTTGCTACTTTATCTAGAACAAAAGTACAACGACAATTGCCAATCAAAAGTGAAATCAAGCGGGATAAATGGCTTTACACGAGATAAATTACTGATCCAATTCGCATACCTGGCCTGTACTTTCTAAGCGACCTTTATAAACTCGTCCGAATCCGCCCTCCCCTAAGAGGCATTCCTGTCTGAAGTTCTTCGTGGCGGTTGCGAGCTGGCGAAAGGTGAAGGTGGTCGCTGCAATTTTCACTTCAGGGCCATCCTTGGACGCCGGAGCTTCCTTCACCGGAGCAGGTGCAGCCCTCGGTTTGAGTTTCTCTGTTCCTTTTCATCCACAAACAAGCATGCTCAGTCTCACAGACGAACCGGAAAAAAACGCATTGATTTCAATTCCACTACCCGTTTCCTACCAAACCATCATGATGACACCAAAAAGCCATGCAATTGGTTCAAATCAAACACATAAAACTATTTCAATTCGCTCTGCAAACCACACATCCGATCGAATCTCTAACCAAAACGCAAAATTCTCATACAATCTGATCGGGAAAACGTTCGATCAGATCAAAACCACAGGAAACCAACCAAAAATCAATCGGTTTCAATCTTACCCACATGAAATTTTCAACCTAAAAACAATTCCCATCTAAAACCCAAAAAACCAAATAAAAAATCGGTTTCAGCACTGTCCACCTGAAAATTTCGCCTAAAAACGTGAAATTCTCATCTAAAACCAAATACCCACAAAAAATCCATCATGGTTTCCCCTAAAAGACACGATTTGAATAGCACCCACCTGAAGAAATCTTCGAAACGTGAGACGCTACCGAGGGTAGTCGCTCCTTCCTGACCTCGCCGCCATCGTCGGCATCGAACTCCTCCTTCTTGGTATCAAAGCAAGGGAAACAACCCATCCGGGAGCTGCTCTCTCCCAACACAGAGTGGAGCAAGCCAGACAGCCACGATTGGAACAGCACCATCTATCCGCCCATCGTCTGCAAACTCCGCTACACGATTCAACCAACGCCTCAAATCTGTTAGCATGGCCAATTAAATACGCTTCTCAGAGGGCCTTCCAGGAATCGAATCAAAGCAAACATGTCACGCCATCCTCCCCCACCCTCCCTCTAGAAATTCAGAGAATAAATAAATAACAAATAATTCAAGAGAAAAAAAGAACCCTCCCTCTTTCTCTCTCTCTCAAGTTTCAACGTGTACTGTGGGCCGTGGGGATCCGTTATACCGATATGGCGATATATCAAGGGATAATTCTGTAATTTATTCTATGTATGTCTTCAACCCTACTTCTCCTTGAAAGTCTCGGTTTTTAGGGTCTCAGTTTATAGAGATTCAGTGATTCGGTTTTTATGACCAATCGAGTCGGTGACGGAAGCCCCCATGCAGTGAATGCTGGTCGGAACCAATGTTGTAGTATCGTTGAGAATCCGTCTGAATCGGTCAATTCATATCGTATCGTCTAAAAATCGCTACCAACTAAGCTGATTCGGCTTATTTTAAAATATTGTTAAATTATTTAAATTCTTTTTTATTACTTTTGTGACACGTGTCATTTGTTGGTTAAAACTTGGTCGATCCAGTTTGATTTGGTTCGAAACGATTTAGGTTCGGATAAGATTCTGGTCGTAACCAACTGGGGCTCCGCTTGTCTTTGTCTGGTAGGAGCAGCTAGTGCACGTCACCTTGTGTTGGGACGTTGCAAGTTCAAGTCCCAATGGTATCTTTGGATAACTGGTAGGGATCTACCTCCTAACCCAGCTTGCCTTTAAAAAAAAAAATTGATCTTAACTATTAACCATGACAGTTTTAAGATAGCGAAATTCCTTATAATAGATATCACTGATTTTTGTAAGGCAGTGTAACT
Organism: Nuphar pumila; assembly: GCF_984573655.1. NCBI lineage: Eukaryota > Viridiplantae > Streptophyta > Magnoliopsida > Nymphaeales > Nymphaeaceae > Nuphar > Nuphar pumila. The sequence goes on along the minus strand of NC_143255.1, from coordinate 128,317,770 downwards.
TTATCGTGATATTTTTAAATACCAGTATAATATTGAAAAAACATGATATTTTCAAATTATCATTTGGGTACATTTCAATGCCATGGATCTCCAAAGAGATTCATGGAAACCCAGATCCAGGCACGGCCCCCATGCCTTGATGAGGCATCGGATTTGAGATTCTCTTTTTTTAGCTATTTTTCCCTCGGATTTGAGTTTAGAATATAGATTCTCGGATCTCGGAGCAGAATATCTCTGTTATGTGAACCCTCAATTCTTAGATCCGAGGGATTCAAATGCCCCCTTGTTTCAAAATTAGCATGTCTTTATCGTGATATGAACGCAATAAAAACAGTTTTTGGTATTTTGTATTATTTCTATTTTACACAAATTTTTACTCAATTTTTATATTTTTTATATGTACAAATATTTCTCAATATCTGATTGTTCAAAAAAATTATTTTCCAATATCATCCCAAGAAAACCCATATTTTTTTTTTTTAGACCCAAGGGGTTTGGCATAGTGGGATAGGGCCTAGACCGTTTGAGGGGCAGTCTATGTTCAAATCCCGTCGGTATTACCCGAGAAACTTAGAGACTCCCTTGTGTCAACATGGACAACGACTGTAAGTACGGCAGGCTGAGCTAGTTGCAACTAGGTCTCTGCGCCTGGGCAAGTTTCTTCGAGTAAAAAAAAACAGAATTTTTAAATTTCACAAGAATTTCCCGAGAATGGGATATTGTGGCTTTGGTTTTGAGAGTCTCACACACTTGAGCCGGGTCGGGCAAACTGGTTGCTTGGGATGGAGAAAACTGGGTTGACCCATTTGGGTGAAGCCAAAACCGAGTTGTAGTAATGTACTCGGAGTCAAATTTCTTTTTTTTAGTTTAAAATGGCTGAAATACCCTTACGCCAAATAAGTAACCAAAGAACTTGGTTGTCGATCTTTGGAAAAGTTAGGGTTAAGACAATACAAACGGATCGGGCCAGGATGGCCGGTACGGATCCAGTCATTGGGTCTATGATTAATTAGTAGTTTGTGGTTGAAGCCAGCCATGCATAATCTAGATGCCACACACCGATCTTGGCTTTTTCCTCACATGGGTGCATCCAAATGCTGGATTTGGGTTAGGCCTTGACTTAGATCCAGATATCATCATCATCATCATCCATTGGACTTGTCCCATGTGCATCCAATATGAATTCTTTGTTCACTAACCAGTGTCATTTGGGACCAATCCTCTGCTTGGTGCATGAGGATGTATCCAATTGAGTCCCAAAAAGAAATGTCCTAAACCCCTATTGGTCTTATTGGGAACCGTTTCTTATTTCTACACGATCCATTCAGACAAGCCTAGTAGGATCCACTAGATAGCTCGTTTTGAACACGTCCTTTTAAACGGAATTAAACTCAAGTTATTTTCAAAATGCCTTGAAATTTTCATTTTTGGGGGGAAACGTTTAGAACATGGAAAATATATTTTTTTAAAATATACTTTTCAAAAAAACTCTAATAAGAATTCAGTTTTGTTCTACCTTGAGCTTCTTGAATATATATGATGTTAAGACTTGGTTTTGGATCCCATAGTTTTTATAACTTGATTTGTTTTTCAAACTGAATATATATATATATATATATATATATATATATATATATATATATATATATATATATATATATATATATATATATATATATATATATATTGCTACTGTCAATTGTAGGTACAATCAACCTAACAAATGGGCGGAAGCCTCTTGTTTGTTTTTTTATTTCCTAACATCTAACAACATAGATGTGATCAAACATATGTTTTATTCAGTGAGAATCAGCTTTTGGATCACCAAAATCTAACCTGTATACAATTTTTCTCAACAGTTAAGAAGTCATCAATTTTTTTCTTACTCATAAAAATATGTTTATTTGTCAAAAACACATGATCCAAGAGTCAATTCCTACTAAATCAAGCATGCTGGATACACCCACATCAATAGAGTTAGTCAAAACAACTCACTTAATGATACTCCCACTTGTATGTACAATCTATTGTAGCAAATATAAATTTATATATATAAGAGTAATGTTTGTTACCTCTTAGGAGTCCCTTAGTGAAAAAGTATAATATTTTTATATTTTAGTTCTTTTACACATCTGACCTTCTAAATGTGATCTATATATTAAGTTTAATAGAAACTAACCTTTGAATCATAATATATATATGATGGTTGAAAATTCAATGGCCTGTAACCTCAAAAAAACATGTTTGTATATCCAAAAACTACGATTTAAGACTTGATTTTTACTATTTTGACTATAATGAACACATCGGTGAAGACAGATTTGCTCAAAATAACCTCCCTGCATGAGTTCCAACTAAGGATTCCTTACCCACGATGGTAGGAATGTTTATATATATATATATAGGGTAAATGGGTAATACATCAGTGTTAAATTAAATATGCTAAATAAAACATGTTAAATATGTTTTTTTGTTTTTCTCATATTTTTTTGCAGTTTCAACCCCCCATCAATGTGTCGGTCATGGTCCATTTACTAAGAACCCACACCTGGATCATGTGTTTTCAATAAAAAAATGATATTTGGAGCCTAAAAAATTTACAAAGATTTTTTGAAAGGCAAGTTGGGGTTAGGCAGACCCCCACCAGTTATACAGCATACCATTGGATTTTGAACTTGCAACGTCCCAACACATGGTGACGTGCACTAACAGTTCTTACCAATCAAGCGGAGTCATATAAAAATTTACCTATGTATCAGAATTGAAATCAAGCACATAGATCACATCTTACATCTGTACAATCAGAAATTAAAACAAAAAAACGTGAGAACCCCATTTATCACGGATGCTATATATATATAAGTTCCAAGTAAATACAAATTTAAGTGATATATAATGTTTCTTGCTTTTTTATATTTTTTTGCTTTTCATTTTTTTTAATTCAATCACTTTTAACAATATATTCATTCTTTAATATATGTTTACCAACGTTATTAATTTTGATTCAAATCAGCTTGAATTGATCGATTCTAAAGGAACCAGCACCTCATTAATTTAATTGGAAATTGGCATGTACTTGTTTTCTTTTTAAATATTTTTTGATACTTATAATATTTGTTTGCTACTATATTGTTTTAATTATTAAATTAATATTTTTATAATTGATTTAATCTCTAAGTCATCATTTACTTCATCCATGTATATCATTTTTTAGATTTTTATTTTATTTTTTAAACATTTATGATTGATTGGATTTAAAAAAATAAAAAAAAAATTAAATATATCAATTAAAAGCAATTCAATTCAATCAAATTAAAAAAAAAAATCTGTGTCTTTTTTTTAATTTCACATTTTGCTAATTACGATTCCACGGTCCACCAAAACAATAAAAGAAAATATATATGGGTCCACCAAAGGCCAAATATATCACTATTTTATTAAGAGAAAACATATATTTTTGTTTTTTGTATTTTTTGTCCTTTTATCTGATTAAATTTATTTATGTCTACCGAGAGAAATTTAACAATTTTAAATCTCATACAAACTTGGCGGTTAAAAATTTGCCATTTTAATCGTTTTGTCAATATTGTAGTAAGTTGACATAAATGCCCCCGGTTTTCAAATGCATGACAAATATAGGCTTCCACTTTCTAAGGATTTTTTTATTTTTCACGCATTTGGCTAATTTGTTGGACACGCATGGCCTTTTTTCTAGTTTTTTTTAAGAACGAGCTTTTTTTTATATATATTTACACCGAGAAACCACCCTTAAGATCACGGACCTTACCTGCTGTACTTAAGGTTGCTTACATCACAGTATGTTTGAAACATGAATAATTTAAGAACCACCCAGGTGGTATCCCATGTGGGTAAGCTGAAGGCCCAGGTTCAAATCCATCTGCCACATGGGGCTTAAGAGATATCTGGTAGGGGTTTACCTAGCTAACCCCAGCTTGCCTTTAAAAAAAAAATGAATAATTTGAATCTCCATGTGATTTTAGGAGAAAGAAAGTTGGATAAATATTATATATGGAGAAATAGTCTTTTTTTATTTTGAAAAAAGGTGAAAAGAAATTGTCAAACTTTCTCCATCTAGCGAAATGCATGGGACCTACGCTTCTTGGAAGAACTTTCTCTTTTTTCCAAAGTTTCAATTGCAAACAAACAAAGGGGACCTTGGTAACCAAAGATCCACTCATTGCTTGAACCAAAAGACTTGCCATTCCTGACCTTATTTGATGTGTGGGCCAAACAATGAAAGAAAAAATTGCAATTTTTTTTTATGTTATTTATGTTTTTATTTATTTTTAGTTTTTGGTTAAGCCCAATGGAGATTATACCCAGCTTTGGCCTTGCGACAAGGGACACCCCATAGGTTTTGAACCATAGTCGTACCACATCAAGTGACAAACAATATCAGTCGCCCCCAGCTAAGAAAGTGGAACTGTTTTTTATTTATTTTCTATGTACATATTATATTTTTATATGCCAATATTTTCCCCAAAAAAAATCAACAAAAACTATATCTTCCAATATATCACAAGATTTTCCCTTGCCCAAATATTCGTGAGAACGAGATTGTGGCAATTGGCAAGCGAAAGATACTTTTTTGTATTATTTATTTTAGATATTTATATTTATACTTTTACATATGCCAATATTCTCTTGAATTTTACTAAAAACCCAAAATTTCCAAGATATCTCGGGATTTTCCTTCATGAGATATTCCTGAGACTGTTACTTGTAGCATCCCTCCTGCCAAACAGCAATTGATTGTCGTTCATATGGGGGATATACGAGCATTCAGGGCTGGGAAACGAGCTGAGCAGCTCGTTGTTTGGCTCAATTCGGCTCGCCATGAACTCGTTTGTGTTTGGTTCATGTACCTGGCAAGCCGAACTACGAGCAGCTCGTTGACCAAAAACGAGGCGGAGCACGAACAAAGTGCTTGGCTCGGTTCGGGTTGTGTAAGCTCATAATTAAGAATATAAGATATAGAATTTCTCGTCACAAAAGTAGCTTTGTACACTTGGTTTGAACATGACATGTTAGAGTTACAGCATTTTTTTAAACGAACCAGCTCGTGGCTCTGACTCAAGTTCGGCTCTTCTAGTTACAAACATTAGTCGAGCTCCAGCTGAGCCTGAACAATTAAGATGGCTTCGACTGGTAAGGCTGGTTTACCAGCCCTAGATACAAGCAATGGACAAGGGTTTTTGATGGGGTGTGGTATCCAGCAATGGCCTAATTGTTCGTCACCGGCACCGTGTGTTTCCTTCTGGTTACTGTCTACCAAGAGGTCACCCTGACAAGGCAGCGAGGGATGCCAAAAGTTCGGGTTTGGATTTGACATCTGATTGAATCCAAATGCCTTTAATCAGATGTCGGATCCAGATCAGGGATGCATTCGTCATTTTTTATTTTGTCGAGGGGTTATTTGTCCTAGCGGGAAGAGCAGAGGGAACATCAGCGCTTGAGTTCACGACGTGCCGACAAGAGTATCAAATTCGATTGTTTCAGATAGAGATTCGAAGTTCATATCACGATTCTGGTAAAGTTTTCAGAAAACTATGAGGACACAATTAAAAATGAGTATGACTTTTCACCCCCAGTTTGACGAACAATCAGAATGAACCATTCAGACCCTAGAAGATATGCTACGGGCATGTACCTTAGAGTATAGTGACTCATGAAACAATATTCTACCTTTGATGGACCCTAGAAGATATGCTACGGGCATGTACCTTAGAGTATAGTGACTCGTGAAACAATATTCTACCTTTGATGAAATTTGCCTACAATAATAACTTTTAAGCAAGTATAGGCATTGCTCCATTTGAGGCATTGTATGGTCGACGGTGTCAAACACCATTATGTTGGAATGAGGTTAGCAAAAGAAGATTGTTAGGGTCAGATTTGGTGCAGCGGATGACAGACCAAGTGAGATTTATTCGAGAATGTATTTTGCCAGCTCAAAGTCGTCAAAAAAATTATGCAGACCAAAGACGCCATGAGTTAGAATTTGAGCAAGGTGATCATTTATTTTTGAAGATATCTTCTTTTAAAGGAGTGATGCATTTTGTTCGAAGAAAAAAATTGAATCCAAGATATATTGAACCCTTCGAGATACTCGCGGGAGTTGGTTAGACAACATACATACTAGTTTTGTCACCTTCCTTGTCTCGAATCCACAACGTGTTTTATGTATCTATGCTGCAGAAGTATGTGACTGATCTCTCCCATATACTGGATACTATTGAGTCAGTACTAGAGATACAAGATGACTTAAGCTTGAGTGAGAAGCCTATAGAGATTCTAGATACGAAAGTTAAAAAACTAAGAAACAAAGTGCTATCTCTGGTATTGATTAGATGAAGTCATCACAATAATAATGAGGTTACATGGGAGCGTGAATCTGACATTCGTGAATATTTTTCACAATTATTTTCAGGTAAGATTCAGGATGAATCTTCTTTTAAGGGGGGTAGAATTGTAACTCCCTCCAGCGAGATTGCTGGAGGGGATAAGCATTGAAAAAAAGGGGAAACAATGGTTTTCTCAAAAGGGAAACCACGTTTCCAGAGGGGGTGAGGATAGACCTCACCCCCCAAAATCTGCAAAGCTGAGGCTTATCCTCACTCTGCGTCAGCCTCCCTCCACCGCATCCCAACGAGCAGTAGAGGGAGAGACATAGAGAGAGCGAAAGAGAGAGTGAGTGAGGGGCACCTACCAGCGACGATGATGATGACGACAACAATTAGGTGAGCAGAGTACCCCCTCCTCTACTTCTTCTTCATCTTCTTCTCCTTTCCTTTTCCGGTGAGCAAGGGCTGACAAACATGGTTGTTGGCGATGTACAAAGGGGAAAAAAAAAGAAAAAAATATACAAAGGACAAGGGTGAGAGAGAGATAGAGAGTCAGAGGGAGGGTAGAAGGAGGGGACCGATCGGCCGACACCGGTGGTCGGCCCCTCTGCCACTAAAAACTGACAAAATGAGCAGAATGGCTCGAAATGGGAGTAGAGAATGAAATATACGAAGGTGTCACTCTGGCGAAGAATGTCCAAGATCCGAAAAAGAAGGTGCATTTTACATACTCGGCCGATGCTCCGGGCGACAATCAGGGCAGTAGCAGCAAGAACGGCAGCGGTAGTAGCACGAAGCCTGAGCATAACAGAGGTAGAAAAGGAAAGTTCTTCAAGAACAATGATAAGCCTCTCTCAAGTGGTTCTCAACAAAAAGGGGATCTTCAGGAAAAGCCCAAGCACATCAATTGGAGCAAGAATCGGAAATTCACTCCTTTGGACCAGCCTCTAGAAAAGGTTTTGGATTACCTATTATCCCACGGAATGGTGAAACTTCACAAAGTCGCAGATCCACCAGTGATCATGGGAAAGTTCAAAGAGCAGTTCTGTAAATTCCACAGGGCAATGGGACATGATACATAATATTGCTTCATCCCGAAACATTTGATCCAGGATTGTATTGACAAAAGCATCCTCATAAAAGATGAAGAGGAAGGCAAGATGGAAATTCTAGCAGCTCCATTCCCAAATCATTCCGCATCAACTATTTCAGAACATTCATTCCTTCCACAAAGCCATATACATCCATGCTTCGAGAAAGACTTGAGTCTCCAGCATCAGGTAATGGTTCTGCATCAGGATCAGCCTACATCTCAGAAGATGAACATCTTCTCGTTTTTTAACCAAATGAATGCATCAGTTGAGAGCGGAAAAACTCAAGTTTTTCCAAAAAGATTCCTTAAGAAGGAAGCCTGCGCAGAGGAAGCAGAAACCTCTAAGGCAGCAGGAGAGCAGGTCAATAGTCTCCAAAAGTCGATCACAGCGCTCTCCAGCATTTCCATTTTTGAATTGACTCATGATTCTCCCAAGCGGAGGTTCTGTTTGAGTCAGATTTGGTCAGAAATGGTATCCGAATAATAATCGGATCCGGAGTGGATATAGAGTATTACATCCGGTTTTAAATGTAAATCTGATATATGTCGAAACACCCATACATGTAAATGTTACATCCCATTAGCCATTTAAGCTAGTCATATACAGATCCAGGTTTTGTTTTTCTATTCGAATATGAATCCAACTTCAAATGCACCGTAATGCAAAATGGACTAGGTTGGATTCAATAATGCCTAGATCTGAACCTGATCTGGCTCGTCTAAGTCCCTATCTGTGTGGGGTGGGGTGTAGTGAATTGGGTCTGGACAAGGGTTCAAGTGGGTTTGATACGCTTAATGAGGTTGGTTGGCACTTCGCAGGATCCAAGGCCTAATCCACCTGAACTTGGTTTGGGTACTGATAACTTGGATATATATGATAATTTATATCAAATTTAGCATGCTCTCTCTCTCTCTCTCGTACACATACTAACATCAGTCACTAGAATTAGTATAATTTTATCCATCTTTGAATCCTTGGATCTTAAATCACCTTCGATCTCAAATCCAAGGCACAATTGAGTTGTGGGTTTTATGCCTTGATTTGAATACCTCTCAAACAGGGAATCTCAAATATGAGGATCCGAGATCCAACAAAGGAACACAACCATGTATGGTCTTAAGGGCGTGTTTAAAATACCTCATACGTCAGACCTAAGGATCTGAGCTGGTGTGGGGCAAGCCAATGTGGTGTGGGTCGTCCAATACATGGTATGAAGTTTTCAATGACTTAGACTTTATATCATGAATTTGAAATCCCTAATCTCTATTATATAGAAAGCACCATAAATAACTGATTCGGACAATATAAAAGAAAACTAAGAGACACCCAAGGATCTCTCTTATGCAGAAAAGAGATTTTATCTCTCGTTCACCGAGTCTCTTAGAAAACTTGACGGACTCAAATGCACCCTAAGGGCACGTTTGGAAGCAAGAAATTATTATAGAACGGGAAAGTTTTGCCTTTAAAAAGTTTTAATATGCTAATTTTTCTAAATAAAAAATGTTGCTTGTATGTGTTGAACATAATAAAAAAAATATGAGAAAAATGAGAGAGAGACTGAAAATACTGGTGAGTGAGAGGAAAACGAAGATGGAGAAAACTTTTCTTGTGGCAGACTATGGAATGAGATGTGTTGTGGGTGAATTGTTGCCTTAATGCGAAAAAAAAATTATATAAAAAATCAGACTTTTTAAAAAAACTTTTCTTTCAAAAACTTTCTCTTGTTTGTAACAGTTGAAAAAGTTATCATTTTTCTTTCATACTTGCATTTTCCTACTATTTTCTCGTTTTCAAACGTGCCCTAAATGACCCATTGGATGATGAAGATTAATGATTCGTTGAATTGGTTTTGAACCTAGGGCCTGGGATTTTCCAAGACCAAAAAAGAGAATAGTCAGGTCAGCTATCACTATCCACATCACTCGCTATTACGTGAAAGTTACACCAACTTTTGTCATGCATCACTTGTATAAATAAAGAATTAATTGCTATTTTAATAGACAAGGGTAAGTGTCTTTTCAAATACTGAAATATCGCATTTTATCATGATATTAATGAGATAAAAATAGTTCTTAGGGTGTTTTTATATTATTTATCTTTTTATATATGTAATTTTTATATTTGTATATACGATGATATTGTTCCAATAATGAAGTTTGTGACATCAGTTTTTAACCTTTAGCTATGAGAACACGTAACATGCCTAAAAAAAAATGGAATTTTCTTGTGTTTTGTAATTTCTTGCCTCCTTAGATCATGCAATCACATTGCACATTTTAAATGTGTTTGTTAATTGTGGAGCATCCACCATTTGCTGTGAAAAGAGACCAGATGTAATATGATTGCACAAATATTTGTGCATTAAGCACCTGATCACCCTCCATCTTGGGGACAGGGCCTTTCCGGTGTCGGGGCCAAGACCCGATGGAGGTGATCGGGTGCTTAATGCACGATTTTTTGTGCAATCATATTGCACCCCATCTGGACTCCAACTACAAGGATACATCTTTCAATTGTTTTTCCCACACTAGGGGTAAGAAAGGCATTTGGATTTCCTAAGAAATGCCATCATCAACTTTTGAGTTTTTGGTAAGGCTAATATATAAGAAAATGTCAAATGCACTGCATGAGCAAATTATGGTTAGTGGGAGAAAGAAATAGGGATCGGTGAGCACATATGATTATCAAAGACATAAAATATTGACTTAGGTTTTTTAAATTTTAAACATTGTTTAGTAAATGTGCTCACTCATAACATATGAGAATTGAGGCATTAGAAATTGCCATCAATAACTACTTCATTGGAATTACTGTAATGACCATTGACCACCATCAACTTTTTTCTAGCAGTGATTATTTGAATTGACTTTTATAACTTTACACTTCGATTCATAGCGTCATTTTAAAATCGCATTAAGGGTGTTTTGGTAAATTAAACCAGATGATACTCTTAATTTATGACTTTATCAAAAAATTTAAAAAGAAAAATTCTTTTTTTTTGAATTATAAGCAAAAGATATATCTATGGTCAAAGTTGTATTCCTGCTGGTGTTATCTTCTTGCACAAGTCGATACCCAGCATAGGCCCTTGGGGCGAGGATATCCTTGCTTTAGAGTTTTACATCTTCGGAAGATAACCGTAGGCATGACAGCCCGAGTCAGCGCGACCAGGCCTTAATTAAGCCATAAGTGTAGTTTCTTCAAATAAATCAAAAAAATAATACACTTAAAATCCATAATCAAGATCATGTTGAAGTTCATGTCTAGCTAACTGGGACATCAATGGCAAGACCTTCTAGATTAGGTTTGATATGCCAACTCTAGGGCCCATGTGTTATAGTGTTTATTGTTCTGGACTGCTCCTTTTTTCGAATTTAAAAGAAAGCTTAAAGAATAATACATGCTCTTTTTTAATTTATATTCCGAAGAAACTGCATCCCGCATAAAGACCTAGTCGCGCTAGCTCAACCTGCCATATATACCTATGGTCGTCATACCAGCAACGTAAAACTCTGAGACTAAGACCCCTACCCGACACCTATGCTAGGCATTGGCTTGCGCAGAGGGGTGACACCTATGAGAATCGAACCTTGACTGCTCGTCTAGCAGCCAAGGTTGCACCCCACTACGCCCACTCCCCCTTGGGGCTCCTGGACTGCCCCTTGGATTTAATTTTACTGCTTGAACAATTATGGGTTGTGGATTTCGTGGCTTGCAGGAGCAGACTATAGAATGATGGGATTTTGTGTTCCAAGTTCCAACCCAGCAGTTCTGCCATCTTCATTCCTGGGTTTGGATCATGAAAGAGGTTTGAATTAAAGTCAAATGTCAGGAGACAGACACCACGCTTGCTGCAAAAACATGAGGCCTATGTCACGGTCCCTTGTGACACAAGTGGACATGCTCGGACAAGTGAACACAGACACTGATGCGTAGACACAATAATTTAATATTTTTTTATTATTTTTTTAATAAAATACATTTTTTAACATTAAAATATCATAAAATAGTTTTTATTGATTAAAAGTTTTGTGTCCTCATATCTTATTTTCCAAAAAAAATTCAACATGCGAGTCAAACCTGCGTCAAGCGTCCTCATGTCCTTGTGTCTTTGTGACAGCATGAGGCAACTACTTTGTGTTAGACTATCTGTTTGAGTGTGTCATTTATGTAAAATAAATAAATAAATAAAACCAATAAAGTTTGCTAAGTAGTTTATATATATATATATATATATATATATATATATATATATATATATATATATATATATAGAGAGAGAGAGAGAGAGAGAGCAGGTTACTTGAATATTAGGTGCTTGTGATTAAGTGCTTGGGTTTTTTTTAATCTTTCGGTGTTTTTTTTTTGCAGTTCTGACCCAATAAATGGACTGAGAATGTTTGATTTACAAGAAATCCATACCTGGATCATGTGTTTTCCATACAAAATTTGATATTATTTGGAGACTCAAAATTTTACAAAGATTTTAGACCATCGATTTTTCAAACCTTATAAAAACCCAACCATGTGTCAGAATCAAACACTTCAATAGTTGATCCCTATAAAATCAAATACATAGATCACATTTGTAAGGTGAGAATTTTAAAAATAAAAAGAGAAACCCTGAAAAACCCATCAAGCATGTATCACAAGCACCTAATATTCAATCACAAATTTTGACCATACAGATGTGATCTATGTACATAATTTTATAGGGATCAGCTCTTGAAGTGTTCAATTCTGACACATGGGTGGGTTTTTATAAGGTTCAAAAAATCAACGGTCTAAAATCTTTGTAAATTTTCAAGGCTCCAAATATCATTTTTTTTCATCGAAAACACATGATCCAGGTGTAAATCGACCATGCCCAACACATTTATGGGGTCAGAACTATGAAAAAACATCAAAAGAGCTGAAAAACTCATCAAGCACGTATTGCAAGCACCTAATATATATATATATATGTATGTATATATATATATGTATATATATACATACATATATATATATATATATATATATAGAGAGAGAGAGATGGGGGACCGTCCAACCAAAAGAAGGTCTAAAATCTACAACCAATGATGATCAGACAACTTCCCTTCTCCAATGCTTGAGCATTTCATTGATTGAACCTCATATATTTATTCTTTATAATTTATTTAATAAGAAAATATTTTTACAGGAAAACTTTACAATATATAAACATGTTTTTTGAAAACATGAAAAATAGACGGCTCACAATGCGTTTAAAACTTTACTGTACAAAGTATTGTGGGTCATTGATTTTTATCTCTTTCAAAAAGATGTATAAATATTGAAATTCATAATCCAAAACATATCGCTCACTAAATGAATTATACAAATCCAATATGTAAAATTCGAATGATGAAAAACTCAATCGTTAGATAATGAATGCCGCCGATTATCATCAGATGTAGATTTTGGACCTTACTTCAGTTTGACAGCCCCATATGTATAGTCACACACACATTACACACATACCCTCAAAAAAGGATTGTCCAACCAAGGAAGGTCCAAAATCTACAATCAGTAATGATCAAACAACATTCCTTCTCTAATGACCAAGTTTCTCATAATTAGATCAGTGTTTCTCATTCAAACCCAGTGCTATGAGTTTTTCGTATTCGGACCGGTATTTTAATATATAATGTAGTGGTCATGAGGATTGCTCTTGAACCCTGCAAGAATAAATTAAGAAAAAAACACTAAAAATATCTCATCATTTATTCATCTCTAAGTGTTTATTTACAAAGATCTCTCATCTATAAGTAAATGAGATTTTACTTAATTATAAATCAAGTAAACTACCTAATCTGATAACCCTCTTAAAAGATAAAATTATCCTAATCATATTAGATCTGGATATTGGATCTAATACATAAATTCAATATCCGTTATAAATGATTCAAATACATCCAAATGATAAAAAAATTAAATGTAAATTAGATCCAAATGGATCCTTTTGGACCTGAGTCTTCTGCTCTACTCTGTATTATTATATAATCAGCTCTTGATCTAATCTGGTCCATCTGCATATCTTGCATACAATTTTTTTTTCATATGCAGTGTCACCATGTATTTTGGACCCAGATTGAATCTTAGATAATCACATCACATTTAGATTCAGACTCTGATTCAAACTAGGTAGGGTCTAACTCTTATCTGGTTCATTTGTAACCCTGTGGTAGATGCATTGGGAAGAAGATATGAACCTGATCTTGGCCTGAATACGGATTTGAGAGAAAGTACAAATTCAAACCATAACCACAAAGGTCTAATGCAAAAAATGTGTTAAAATTGGATATCCGAGATCCATTTGGCAACATGGATTCTTGGTACCGACAAAACCATTTCCCTTCGGTATGACAAAAGTGCGGGTATGACCCGATTTGTGACTCGTGTTCAACACGTGCTTTCATATTTTTTTTTGAATAATTGGATACAATTTTATTTTTAATCAATAAAAAATATTTTTTGATATTTTAATATATAAAATTCTATTTGTATTGAAATATGATTTAAAAACATGAAAACAATACTTATAACATAAAAAAGAATATATACTTGTTCATGGATCATGAATGTGTTCGCGTGTCATGGCATGTTTGAATGTGTCATTGAGACATAACCGAGAGTGAAGTGTGATTGAGGCATAGTTTCCATGAATCATTCTTCCTTAACCCCCCCCCCCCCTTCTCTCTCTCGCATGTTAAAAAACATGAGGCCTATGTCATAGTCCCTTATGACTAAAAGTGTCAAAGGGTTGGGTTTGGTTTTGAGACTTGAACCCCATTTTTAGCCTAGATCCAATAAGAATTAAATGAACTAGACACTGTGTGCAAAACCATATTCTTTATCATTTTTACTTTAAAAAATTACAAGTCTTAATCGAAACTCGGGTCGGGTCCAGGTCTGGTATAAAATTTCACAATCTATACCTGAGCCCATGTATTAATCAGATCTTTGGGTCCGAACTTGGGTTTTAATCATGTCTTATTATTTATCACCATAACCAGACCTTATAGGGCTTGGTTTGGGTCAGGTCCAGGTAAACCCGACCCGTTGACACCTCGAACATGAACAGAGATGTTAGCACATACAAAATTACAGTGTTATATATTAAATTATGAAAAAGTTATTGATTTAAGAAATGAAAAATGTGTTCGCTTTTAGAAAAATTAAGAACGCACATGCCAAACTCAAGTCACAAATCCAGTCTTATCCATACTTTTGTGGTATAGAAGGGAAATGGTTGTCTGTATTCAAAGAATCCATGTTGAGTTCTTATGGATCTCGGATATCCAATTTTAACACATTTTTCTGGATTAAACTTTTGTGGTTATGGTTTAAATTCGTACCCCTCCCAGATCCGTATTCAGATCCACATTAAATCCATATCTTCATCCCAGTTACGTCGACCATAGAGCTGCAGATGAATTAGATAAGAGTCAGATCCAACCTAGTCTGAATATGAATCCATTTTTTGGTTGGTCTGAATTAGAGATTAAAATATGAATAAGATTTGATGATTTAAGATTCGATCTGAATTCTAAATATATAGTTATATATATATTTTTTATATATTTATTTATTTATTTATTTATGTAGAGAAACCATCACCTAGAACTGTCATGTTGGCTCAGCCTACTGTAGCCATTGTCCTAGCAGCATAAAACTTTGCGAGCTTACCTCTTGCCCCCAAAGAAGTTGCCACCCTTTAGTGACACCCTTGAAATTTGAACCTAGGTTGTCTGCTCAGCGGCCTAGGCCTCATCCCACCATGCCAAACCCTTTGGGGTTTGATTCCATAAACTGGTATAAAACAAATTATCTGAATCAAAAAATACTATTTGATTATATCAATGAGAAACTCATACAAGAAATGCGGAATGTTTTGGATCTTGGTATAGATCCAGTGTGGCAAAATGGGTCTCACATGAAATCCAATGACCCACTTAGTGGGTCATTGCGATATGGACCACCAGGATAATGGTGGGGCCCATTACATATTGGATTCCTAACATGATTGGAAATCCAATGGGACAGTTAGACTGGATAACGACTACCTAGAGGAGGTTAAATTCTCCAACCTTGTCTCTGTAATGAGACATAAGAGGTTCAAGGATCCCCCCTGATGCAGGTTGTTAATCAATCCTCAATCTTCTTCTCCTCGAGTCTTCCCGCGTATACCCCGATCTTAAAATCTATCAGTGGTATCAGAGCTTGGACACAGTGTGTTCGATGATTACCAAAATGGCGTTTAAAATCACCTTGGCAAAGATAGGCCACCTAGGCAACAACAATAGGCTCGCCAGGTACACACTCTGTATTCGCTAGTCAATATGGCACGCTGGTGTGTACTGCCTCACCGTTGTATGTTTGATATCAATTATCAAAAAAAAAAAGATAAATGAAGAAGAAGAGCACACAACTTGAGAAGCTAGAGAGCATTCGAGACCCCAAAGGCGAGAGCTCCAACGTAGGAATCCGGAGAGGGATGCCTTGTCGTTGGCCTCAGCCTCAAATTAGCCTCGCTAGATGCAAGGGAGCCGCTAAAAAGAAAAGAAAATAAACTCGATAGAAATTCTGCGTGTAGTGAGATCAATGGTGTTGCGAGATGCGAGTCTAACAACTCTGGCTCGTCGATGGAGCGAAGGCATGGACTCAGGTGCATTATGCAACGACAACACAAGGGTTCAACCACCACTAACAAAAACAAAAAAGGGAGCATAAAAAAAATAAGAGGAGTTTCACCACGATGGTGTGGCAGATGCGAATGAGGATCTTCACCTCTGCCTTGAACTGCCACTCACACTTTCGATCGACCTTGTGGCTACTCCATATGCGCTTCACGGCCACCGCGCCATCTCTGATAAGGACCCTTTAGACCTTTCCCGTGTCGCCCCACCCAACCAGGTGGTTCTTCGTCATTCCCCGCTGGATATCCCCCTCTGTGAAGCCTAGTCTATGGAAGGAGGTGAGCTTCCACGTCACGTAGTCATCGAACTTGAGCCTCTGCCGGATGTATGCCCAGAGCAGAGCTGCCGCAAAGTCGATAGAGAAGAGAGAAAGGATCTCGATGACGATAAGGATCATGATGAGAACCATCGGGGAAACCTCTTGTGCCCTTGCGCCGCCAGAGGAGCATCGTCAGAGTGTTCAAGTTAGGGAAGGGTCACACGCACATAGTTGGGGGTTCTGAAGGAAGCTCTGGTGGAACACCGCGGTGTCGAAGGCATCTTTTCGATGAGGGCATTGCCGGATAAGTTGAGGAAAGTCGACTTCAGTCTATCGAGCTCTGGCGGTATCTCACCAGAGAGGTTGTTCTTCGAGAAGTCTAGACTGTTTAAGGATGATAGGGAGGCAAGCGATGTGGGGATGCCGCCATTGAGTTTGTTGTGCCTTGGATCCAAGATAGGTAGCCCCTACAACGAGTCGATCTCCGAGGGTATCTGGCTGAAAAGCTCTGGCCGAAAGATGCCACCGTTGTTCTCTTTTTTTAAGAAGGAAACCTTAAAGAGTTTTCCTTTTACGTAAAAGGGGTGACTTCAAAAAAAAGGCTTTTGCCCCTCTTCTCTATGGTGAAAAGAGAAACCCTAAAGGGGCTTACTTTTACACATGCTTATCTTTTGAGTACTTTTACGGATACTACCCCTCCTTTTTTTTAATCTTGGCTTTATCCCTCTATTTTTCAAAACAAGGGCTCTGCTTTCTGGATAATTTTAGAAATAAGTTGTTCTCTAGATATTATCCGAGACAGAGTTGCAGTGTTTAATTTTTTTAGAGTAGCCCTAATTTTTATAAAATTATAGAAAACCATCCAAAGTTTCCTATTTAACTCAGAGATTTATGAATATTATGTTTTAATGTTCTGGTTTATTGATTTTACCCGAAACTATTTTTAACTTTTCTGATTTTGCAGAAAAATACTTTTGGTTAGCGGAATACCTCCAAGAGCATCATCGTGACAGGTTTGGATCCAGTTGGTACATGTATTTTCGTAAAAGACTTGGTTGTATCCAATCAAACTTTTGGATCCTGAAATTCTTCCAGTTATTGCATTGTTCTTATGCTTAATATTATGATTCATGTTTTGGATCTGTTATCGATACAAATTTTTTTGGGGTCATAATTTATATGGATCTAGATATGGTATGATTTGGTATAGATTCAATTTTTATATGGATCAAGTTTAATTAGAATATGATCCATTACATTGGTTGTTTGAGTAAAAATTGGATATGATCGGTATTAGATTAGATGTTTGGATCTAGTAAGGTGACATAGACCTAGTTGCTCCAGTAAATCATAATAGATTTGGTTGAACATATACAAATATGTATAGAGCAAATTAATTGAGTATAGATCCAGTTGTATTAGTTTTAGACCCTAAAAATATTATTGGATCTTGTTAAATTTGAGTGGATTTAGTGTTGTATCCAGACAAGTATAATTACCATAGGAGATCCAAATTTGTGATTGATCTGGATAAGTCTATTACCATATAGAATATGGATCTAGTTTAATACTGTTTTTGATATTGCATCCAGATGAGTGTTATGCTCAGATATGAGATATGGATATAGTTTGATCCAGTTTTGTGATGGATCCAAATAAGTGTAGATCCATTATTGATCTAAAGATAAATATCTCTCTCTCTCTCTGTATATATATATATATATGGATCTAGATTTGATTCAAGTTTTATATTGAATCTGGATAGTATCAGGCCAGATATTTGAATCTAATAATGATATATATTTTTTTATATATGGATCCAGGATTAACACGCTTAGATCAAGATAAGTAGAATACTGAATATTTAATATGGATCTATTTGTATATGTAATATGTGGTTTTGGATTATAGTCAAATTCTATAAGATCCATGGTTTTATGAAGATCCATTTTAATATGGATCATGTTGTACTTGATAGATAACATCTCAAGTCAGTTTTGAATATAGACTCCTACAAATCCAATAAATATATATATATATATATATATATATATATATATATATATAATGTGTGTGTGTGTGGATCTGGTAATGGTTTTGAACTTAAATGTTCAAACTTGTGGTTTGGTTAAAGCCTTGTAATTGGTTTATCATATTTGGCATATCCAAATAATAATGAGATAACTCTCATTGGATATGGATCTTGTGTATATCCAAATTAGATTTAGATAATGCTAAACTTTATGATGAAAAATCAACCTAGCCTGTGAGTATCCTCATGATGGTGATATATCATAAAAAAAAGTTTAGCTAGTGTATGTAAAACCTCATGATGACATGACTTAATGTAAATCTTGTTTAAATGCAAAGTGAGAGTTGAATTATAATTTTATACATGCATATGAGGATATTTATCTGTAATAATGATAAATAATCATAATGTTGCCTCTGGTATGTTGATATGAATACATGAAAGGATATTTTTCATGTTTTAAAGTTTTGCATGAAATGTTAAATGATGTTGATCAGATACATTTATTACTATTTGGATCCGGATATACTGATCTAAAATGATTAGGTAGTGATCAACATGTGATAATGCACATGAAAAGTGAGAGTATTTACTATGTTTGGCAAATCATATATTTATGAATTAATAAATTTTATATTATTCCACTAGTGTGCATGCCTATGGTATAGTCATGGAAGAGCCAAGGAACCCCATGACTATGTATGACCCATATTATGATGTATTTATTTTTATCTATGAACTGCATAACTTAGTATGCAGTGAACGATGAATACTTGAAATTTATGACATGATGAAAAAATAACATAGTTTGTGAATAATCTCATGATAGAGATATATCATGAAAGAAAAATCCAACTAGCGTACGTAAACCCCATAATGTTATGAGTGCAATACATAATAAATTGGTTATGATAAAATATGAGTGTCCGCACCATATAGCCAAGTGAGAGATGTTGGATCTTGGTATGGATTCAGTGTGGCTAAATGAGTATCACATGGAATCCAATGACCCACTTAGTGGGCCATTATGATATGTATCACCAGGATAATGGTGGGACCCATTACACATTGGATTTCTAGCATGATTGAGAATCCAATGAGACAATTAGGCTGGATAACGGCTACCCAAAAGAGGTCAAATTTTCCAGCCCCTGCCTCTGCAATGAGACGGAAGAGGTTAAAGGATCCTCCCTGATGTAGGCCGTTAATCAATCATCAATCCTCTTCTCCTCGAGTCTTCTCGCACCCACCCCAATCCTAAAATCTATCAGAATGCCCTTTAATTATTAATACTTATAGATTTTGGATCTTCTTGGGTTGGACAATTCCTTTTCTCCTTTTACGTGTTTTGACATGTACAATTATTTATTTATTTATATTTATATTTATAAGGTTAAAGTTTGCTATAAACGTTTATATAGACAAGAGACTTAGTAAACTTTGTTGGTTTTATTTATTTATTTGTTTATTTATTTATATAAATGACACACTCAAACATAATCTATGCTTGATCAACCTTAGTCTAACACAAAGTATGTCACAAAGACATGGACACGAGGATGTGAGTAACGTAGGTTCGACTGGTAAGTTAAAAAAAAAAAATGAAAAATAGGACATGAACATTTTTAATCAATAAAAAAAACTGATTGTTTGATATTTTAATGTTAAAATGCGTGTCAACGAGCCCAGTTTACCCTAACCCAACCCAAACCAAACCCTATATGATCCCAGTATGGTGATAAATGAGAAGAATAGATTAAGACCTGGGTCTGAATCTGTAGATCCAATTAATATATAGAGCGGGTATAGTTTGCGAAAATTTATACGAGACTTAGACCCGATCTAAGTTTTGATTAAGACCCATAATTTTTCAATGTAAAAAATGATAAAAAATATGGTTTTATCGGGTATAATATGGGTTTGGTTCATGTAGTTCTTATCGGGTTCTGCTATGGGTTTTCTTATAGTGGACCCGATTAGACTCCAAACTAGACCAGATATTAATATTATACTAAAAAATCTGATCCAAGTCTGGTTCTACTTGGGTCCGAACCCGCGTATGATCTGATCAGAATCTTGTCTTCATGTCATTTCGTGACAGGGGGCGACACTTTCGAAAGTGGCGTGTAACTGTGACGTAGTTTTCGTAAATCATTCTTCTTTAAATAAGATGCAATATGATTGCACAAATATTTGCGCCGATCATCCTCCGGGACAGGAGGATAGGGCCTGTCAGTTGTGGGCTCAAGGCATGATGGAGGGCAATCAAATGCACAATTTTTGTGCCATGTGATTACACCCGATCCGGACTCTCTCTCTGGTTTCTCATCGTCGCTAAGGTCGGTGGAGCAACATCCTCGCAATGCGAAACCCTTGAGCCGTTCTTTTCATCGCAGCCGGCGGCGGAATGAGGCACCACGGCGGCCGGAAGCGGCGGTCCTCCGGCGACCGGTTCCGTCCCGTGCGGATCTTCTGGGCGATCTTCGTCGTTTCCGGTCTCTTCCTCCTCTTCCTGAGATTGGTCGGCCGGGACGTGCCAGAGGGTCACCCGGAAACTCGAGAACCCCGTCGTCCGGCGGAGCTTCTGCTGGATACCACCCGGGAGGCGGCAGAGGCCCCGCGATCGATGGCGGATCCAGCGTCTTGCGCGACGGTGGAGGAAATGGGAGCGAAGTTCGAGAGCGGATCGAGGAAGGAGAGCCTTAGGATTAGGAGGATGATCAGAGACCATTTTTCCCTAAACGGTACGGTTTATGGCGCTTTATGTTGTTGATTGTTTCCATTTCCGAGCCGATTCCGTAAAATTGGTGCCGAAGATACTCCGATTTCGATTTAGCGAGCTAATTGATTCATTGATTTGAAGTTAGTATCCGATGGAATGAGTCTTGACAATGAATTTTAGTTCAACATTCTAATTTTATGTAATAGAATATAGGATTATGAAGCCCTGGTTCGAACTATGTATAAGTTTGAGGCGTTTACTTGTTCATTGTATATGCCAGGAGCTCCTAGAGTCCGGGATCTTCCTCCAGAAGAGTTTTGCAGGCATGGTTTTGTACTAGGGAAGGCATCCGAAGCCGGATTCGGCAACGAAATGTACAAGATTTTGTCGGCCTCGGCATTGAGTTTGCTGTTGAATCGATCCTTGATCATCGGACAGACCAGGCATTTGGATCCTCTCTTCTAAGCTGTGTGTTTTCCTTATCTGCCTATAAGCTACTTTGATTTACTTGATCAATGTTGCAGAACTTGATATCTTTGTAGTGCAGTCATGCTGGATTGATGATCAAGTGGTTATGACATCTTTAAATATGTTTGTAAACGCAGTTTAAAGAACAATATGTAATTTTCAAATGCCCACCAAAGATGTGATCCTAATTAATATATGCAACCAAGTTCTTACAATTTTCAAAAAGGCCTCGAACGTTTGTCACCTTCAAGGAAATACCCCCATTTCTCTACCACACTTGGTTTAACCTAGGTTAATGTTGATTTCTGAATTTAAAATTGCCATGCTAAACGTATGTATAATATTTTCTTGTGCTCAATGCACTTGTTTAAAGACATACCACATTTATTATTCTCAAGCATCGAATACATGCTTAGAACATTTGTTTTTGACACAAAAGTTTTGTTTTTTTTTGTTGGGGGGGGGGTATTTGAAACATAGGAAAACTTTGTTGGTTATATAAATTTTGACTAAAATTGGTGGCCATTTGAAAATTAACTAAGAATAATAGAGAACAAGTGAAAAAGAAGTGCACGAGCAAGGGGGTTCACCAGTGTCAGTGATGAATTGGATTATCATGCTAAAATCTTGTTAAATTTGAAAAACTTTTAGAAAACTTGCCTTCCGAATCCACGGCCTCCAAATGCCCTTATTTTTCATGATAAGTTCAATTTATCCCAATTATTGAAGTATCATGATGATACTGTAACGTGTTCATGATATTTTCGTGGGGAATTTAGTTTGTGAAATCATACTTTTTCTGCTTTTGTTGAAAATTTTCTTTTTAGGAAACTATGGAAAATGTTCCAGTATTTCACTAGGATCTTTAGAGAGAGTGTCTTACTAGTAGTATTCTTGTCTCACTCTAGTAATTATGGAACTCATGAATGTTTATTTTCATCCTCCTATTAATGTGTCCTCATTTTGAACTGCAGGGGTAAATTTCCATTTGGGGATTACATAACTTACACCAATCTTTCATTTACTTTAAGTGAAGTCAAGCATCTGTGGAGGCGGAACAAATGTGTTCTTAAGCATCAACGACATCTAGTTATGAGAATTGATAATTTTGAGAGTCCAGCAGATACAAATGTCCTTTGCAGTGATTGGAGAGAATGGAAGGAGCCCATAATATGGTTAGCTTGATTTTCCAAGTTTAATCTGATCCAATATGTAAAATTTGTTTGTAATGATTTTGGAAGCAAACTGGTCAGTACGATTATTTTCCAAATAATTATATGGCAGGTTCCAAGGTACAAATGATGCTGTTGGAGTTCAGTTTTTCTTGAAGAATACACATTCTGGTATGCGGAATGTCGCTTCTACTGTTCTTGGCAACACTGAGAATCTACAGAACAGACCGAATGTATTTGGAGAATTGATGCAAGTTATTGTTTCTCCTTCACAAGTTGTGCAAGTAGCTGTTAACTGGGTCCTTAGGGGTGGAGACGATCCTGACATTTCATTGCACATGCGCATGCTTGGGAATAGGTATTTGGAATACTGATTTGCATCCATCATGTGTTTCTGGATTTGCTGTTTAAGTAAACAAGGATACATGTTGGAATGAGTGGGATTCAACAATGAGAAGCTTGACTTTGTGAAATCACTGAAATGTCATGTTGTAGCATCATGTTTCGAACATCTGGTTCCACTCTTTTTATTGGCTCTATGATATATTCCCCTTTTTTGAATATTGAAAAATTAATCTTTGTACACTGTTTGTACATCATTGTATTTCACAAATTTCTTTCTTAATCATTTTATGGCGGAGAAATGTTCAACTACTGATTAGTCAGATAAATATGTTGCTCTGCTAATTTCACCATTGAAATTGAAGGTTTGTGTTTGTTCTTTTGGTCACTTCGCTTTTCGCTAATTTTTGGTATCTTAAGTTACTTTTTACATGCATTTCGCTGTTTGTTTCTCCATTGGTTTAAATGGTTGGTAGTGTTTCACTATTTAATTGTTGGACATCAGCCAATGAGGCTAGTATCTCTCTAAAAGTTACTTCTATAGAAGTCTATTTTTATTTTTGTTCTAGTTTTTAAGAACCCAGAAACTTACATCATGCTTATATAGATTGGTAAAATGCATCAATCTTGAATATGGAAATCTCACCTTTTTTTTTCCATGCATTGACCTCTGCTAATGTAGGAAGAGCCACACAACCCAGTGGATGTGTCTCATGGTAATTTCTTGCATGGATTTGCTTTTTATTATTTGTTATATGGTTCATCAATTATCAACAACAAGGTCTAGGACAATTTAATGTAGTTCCTCCGGGGTTCCATTGGGAAAATATATTATGCACGACAGATATGGCTATTTATGAAGATGCATAATAATGTTTCGAGGATTTGGTGGTTGTCCTTTAAATACTGATGTTGATCTCTTCTGACCATGCACCTACACCTAGCCGGCTAGCCTACTTGGGCTCTACATTGGGTGTCATGGCATATCTTGTAATATCCCCTTAGATTTTGAGCTTTTTGTACTCACTTGGAGTTGGGATGACATGAATGTAATAAACATATGTAATGGGGGTAGTTAGGAGGGGTGTGGCCTATATAAAGTCCAGCCTAGGCCTCTTGACTCATAATCTCATGTGTCTTACTTCATTGCTTAATGCAATTTGGAGAGCATTCACTTGTGAATTCTCTTCGGGAGTGTTCCCTACTCTGAAAAGGTTAGGCTTAGGTGGTTAGCATCCCCAACCTCTTAAGATTTTATCCATTCCCAACCTCTCAAACCACTCACCCAACTAGCCCAACCTCTCTCTTCTCTCACCCCCAAGCCAGCCGACCCCACTATTCCTTCTCCTTTGTTTCCCAAGCACTCAACCCCTTTCTTCTTACCCATTTCCCTTGTGCTACCTATACCTCCATTGCATTCTTGAGTGAATGTATCACCTATATGCAACTGCGTGTAGGTTCTGCTGGGCACTAGGCATAGTTGATAGTATATATATGAATCGTTTAGCAAGCTGAGCAAGTTTGTAATATTGAAGACAGCTTTTAAGATCTAGTTCTCTGAGTTTCTGCAGACCTTTGAGGGCAATTCAATCATCCTTGCACTGCATAAGAAAAGCCTTGCAAAGGTACCAGCACCATATTGTGAAGCCTAGGCTGGTATTGGTCTCAGATACACCTTCAGTCGTCGAGGAGATTAAGCGAAGCTTGAATGAATTTGCAGAGGTTTGGTGATGTTTCACAGGATTTTTTCACCATTTATAAACTAGTGAGGGTGGTTATGTTGTCTCTTCTTTTATACAGGTGCTTCATTTTGATTATAAAATGTTCAAAGGAAATATTACCAGTGGTACCATTGGCGCAGGCGATCAGGTAGTATGATTTGGAGTTTTGTATGGTGATTTACAATAATCTGGTCTATCCAGTGTTTTAGTAAGACATCAGCAGGATGCACAAAGTTGATTTCACATTACTTGCAAGAAAATTCTTTTATTTGCTGATGGAAACATGGGTTCACATGCTTTACATTCTTCCTACATTTGCGACAACAGAAAAACTTAAGCCTAGCTGCTTTGCTTTCAGCTATTAGAGTTTAGAAGGAAAGATTGGGGCCCAATGCCTAGGTGGGTAGCATTTGTGGACTTTTTTCTGGCATCTCGTGCAAAATATGCTGTCATATCTGGTGCTCATAGGCGTGTTGGAACGACATATGCACAATTGCTTTCAGCACTTGCTGGAGCACGCCAGCTCGGTACAATCTCAAATTTTGGCCATCCTACAGGCATATCTCTAGAATTTGGTAATGATATTCAAAATTCTCTTGCAGATGAATATGACTCTGCAGACCCTAGTTTTTCATTCTTCAGCAGCTTCCACAGCAACCTTTTGGAGGATGGTTTGTCCAGGCAAGTGGGCTGGGGGCACGCATGGAACAGATTTGCAGGCCCACTGAGTTGTCGGAACCAGACTGACCAATGTGCTTTCACACCTCTTCTCCCTTCTGCCTGGTGGGATGCCGCTTGGCAGTCGCCTATTTCACGGGATGTTCGGAGGTTACTGGCATATGGTGTTCTCTTAACTGATTCTGGCAAGGTCGATGAGAGCCATCTCTTGTCCTTCTGCAGGCATAGGAAGGATGTTGTAAAAGTTGTCTCCTTCACAAACTGTAAGAATTCCAAGTGCACTTAGCCCTTCTCAGTACCAGCTCATTGTTTTGTTTATTTATTTTTTACCTGGTTGGCGTTTCAATATTGGACTGATAAAATTGTGTTTGCTAGTTTTAATCTTGTATCATACTCCAGAAGAGTAGCATTTGGAAATAATGGTGCTTCAGGTTTTTGTGTTTCGCAGTATTTCTTGCCATTGATACAGCAGACTCGACTGACTTACTATTAGGAGATATGATGTTGCTTGCTCAATGCTAAAGCAAATATCTAGATGTTTAATTTGCCAGCACTTGATTGTCAGGAACTGGGAGGCCGTGAAGTCTCACTTCCATAGTCCCATTCCTCCGTACCACACTTTATATTTTCGTGTTAAGGTAAAAGATTGCCGTGTCAGGTCTTTTTATACTCTCACATGTATGAAAAAGTGGGATAAATCGAGATATTCTGTGATTGTGAGGAATTGGAAAGAATCTGAAATCTTACTTCCGTTCCTCGGCCATCTCAAATCTTTGGATGCTGTCATATGGTGAAATGGGATAAATCTAGACACTGTATTGTAATTTAAATGTGACATCTCATCTAATCATAAAGATGGAGGGTGCTATGGGGTTTGAGATTGGATGACCAACATAAGTTGCAGAACTATTATTATCAAATCATTGTTGTTGTTATTGTTATTTTCGATAGTCAGACTGGGATTTAGCCCCAGATGGGAACCTAAGTTAAGTTGCAGAAACAATGAGATTCCCCAGCTTATTCAAGTTTTGTATCTGGATAAGTGGGCCCAGCCAAACACCTCTTAAAGGTTAATAATATAGGTTTTTAAAGGGTCATAACACGAGCCTCTCTTGAAGAGAATATTCTTAATGGAGATGATGAAAAAATGTGGGCCCTACTTGCTATTTTCCATGGGAGCATTTGTTTTAGGCCCTGTGGGAAAAAGACCCATTTTCATACAAGGACATATTTCCCATGTTTTGGGGTGCATTTTTTTCAGTCCCTGTCAGAAAGTTGCATTTCCTTTCCCATGTTATCGTGTGAAACAAACACCTCCTTGAGAAGCATTTGTGTGCCACAATAACAGCCTTGTTTTCATGTGACCCAGTCCATCAACAGGCCAGGCGGCCCGTTGTCTAGTCCTAATTCAAGGAAATGTAATTGGTTAACTAACTACAATTTCTAAGCAAAACCAGGAGGAAGGCCTAAAATTGAAAAGATCAAATAGAACCTGTGCATTTGAGAGAGAGAGAGAGAGAGAGAGAGAGAGAGAGAGAGAGAGAGAGAGAGAGAGGGCCGTTTGGATGACATAGGGCAAAACCTGGTTTTGTCTCAAAACTTGGTTTGCCAAAAACCATTTTTTAACTTATTTGGGTGACCAAAAACCTGGGATTCAGAAAACCCATTTTGGTGTGTTTGGCTGACACCTAAACCAAGTTTGAAAACTGTTTTTGCCCAAAACCCAGCTAAGTGAAAAAAGACCTCCGCCCCAAGTTGAAAACTTGGTTTATTTGGTGAGGGCCTTTCCACCCCCCAGAGGACCTCTTTCCTAGCTTACTGTTGTCTGAACATTTCCAGCCAGCCACCGTCCAGGAAATGACTGGAAAAACATTTTTTTCAAGTTTTAAGGCACAACCAGCCATTTTCCGGCTGGCAGGTCACCGAAAAATGGCTGACTGATGGCCTCTTTTTTTCCCATTTTTTCCATTTTTTTGGTAGCCGGCCATTTTTCAGCCAGCCACCGACTGGTAAATGACTGGGCTGGTGTCTCCCGAAATGGGCAACACTGGTCAGGCCATTTCTCAGCCGGTGTCTACCTGGAAAATGACCAGCCATATTTTTTCTTTTGTTTTAGTTATTGGGATGGCTAGCCATTTTTCGGCCTGGCCATTCCTAGGCTGGAAAATGGCCACCATTGTTTTATTTATTTATTTTTTATGTTTTTGGTGACTTGTCACCCAAACAGTACCATAGATAAATA
Source organism: Nuphar pumila (assembly GCF_984573655.1). NCBI lineage: Eukaryota > Viridiplantae > Streptophyta > Magnoliopsida > Nymphaeales > Nymphaeaceae > Nuphar > Nuphar pumila. Next base: position 128,289,955 of record NC_143255.1, on the reverse strand, counting down.
GAAAAAAGTCATAATAGTAAAATGCTATGGTCCTCGTTACAATAGAAAGCCTATTAATGAAATGCAAATTATCCCTGCCATCTAAGGCTAGGAATATGGGATTACCTGAATAACAACCTTGAGAGAGATATGCCTATTTTTTTTTGAAAGGCAAGCTGGGGTTAGGCAGACCCGTACCAGTTATACAACAATACCATTGGGTTTTGAACCTGCAACCTCCCAACACAAGGTGACGTGCACTAGCTACTCCTACCAGGAGCCCCCCGTTGGTAGAGAGATGCCTATTAAGGAAATACAATCTATCCTTGCCACCTAAAGCTAGGTATTTGGATTACCTGAATAACTACCTAGAGAGAGAATAATAGATGTTCCAATTAGAGACAAATAAAAAAAGGTCATAATAGGATGGTTATGATTACGATAAAAACCTTATTAAGGAAATACAATGTCCTTGCCATCTAATGCTAGAGATATTTGGATTACCTGAATAACAACCTTCTCTAGATGAAAGAGTGTGAGTTTTGAAATAGGGAAAATCCAATAAAACGTATAAAATAGTTGAATATGAGAGGGTAATTATTAATAAATATGCCATTAATATAAACAGATAGAGAGAAATATAACAAAGCTACAAGAGATGTAACGAGTTCAAAACCCATGAGTGCACATCCCACAAGGCCAAAGCTAGGTGTATTCCCTAGTGAGCAAAGGGGACCTGAGGTTTTTTTTTGATAGGCCAGCTAGGGTCAGGCAGACCCCCACCAGTTAGACTAACATACCATTGGGTCTCAACACATGGTAATGTGCACTAACAGCTCCTACCAAACAAGCAGAACCCGGTTGGCGGGACCTGAGGTTTTTATGCCAATGAGCTCGCAAGGTAGTGAGGTGGTATTTGGGAAGATTTTTAAATCATGATGTGGATAGGAATATAAAATCTTTGGAACTGGTATTTGATAAGAGTTTTTTTTGGCCAAATCCAATCACCAACTATCCTTCGTAAACACCTTGATGTCCCACTTATCACTGGGGAGTATGCTCAGCTTAGACCTTGCAAAAAACAACACAGACTGTGGGTCTTTCCCTAAGTCACAGTGACATGCCATTTTGGTAGTGTGTCCCTATTGACACGATCCTCGCTCGGACCCCTGGACATGGACACTAAACGCGTAAAGTGAATATTTTGATGTTTTCAGTGTTGTTTTAATAAAAGTTTGCATTTTAATGCTAAATATCTAAAAAATAGCTTCTACTGATTAAAAAGTAAAAATCTATGTCTGCTATTTTCCAAAAAAAAATCGAACTTAGGATTCGAACTTGCATCATGTATCCTCGTGTCCACACATCTTTGTGACATAGTTCTCGCCTAAATACTTGTACGGTTTTCAACTCAATCCGAGTTCAATCCAAATTGGACTCTAGGTAAAACTTGAAAAATATACGCGATCTTTGAGTATATCTATGATTCTATATACCATAATTAAGCTATAACATTATATAAATGTTTTCATAGCTGTCAAGATGCTTAACATATATCAGATGAAAATATACAAACACATTGGAATTTCATTTTTTTGAGGAATATTTGAACTACATTTTCAAGAGTGCACCCGTACCATAGTTACCAGAAGCTTGTTGCTACATGGAGAAGCTCACTTCCAAAGCACGAAACTTCTCGCCGAAATCAGAGGAACCTTTGAGAAACCTGCTCTTGAAATATGGGAAACTTGAGTCCCTTTAGTGGGAAGCCCGCATTCTCCTCCTTTCCACATCAATTCACTTTCACCTAGTGTTTTGGTTTCACTTGTCATTTCGCACTCACTTTCCCCTCAATTCTTATATTTTTATATTAAAAGATATTAAATTTTTTTATAACAAGCTTGTATGTTGGTTTATATAGTTTTGTACTTGTGTTTGTCTTTTTTTATTTGCTTTCACCTGCTTTTCATATTGCTTTCTATATGTTTCTTTTTCATTTTTTAAGTACTTGCATAATCGCTTAACAATCCTATTCCGCTTCTGGCTTCATACTATTTTTTGACACATGCTTCCCAATTGTGTCCATTTTGTTTCCTGGTAACTATGACCCAAACTTTGAGAAATAGCCATCACAAGGAGAACTTCTGTGTGCTAATCAAACCAACACTTATGATGATCCAATCATAACCTACACCAAAAGAGTTGGGGATAGATTAGGGATGTCAATGGATTGAGGGGAAACGGGGCCCTGCCCTGCCCTGCCCTGCCCCACCTCACCTCACCTCACCTCACCTCACCTCGTCCCCTTTGGACCAGGGATGGAGGACATAAAATGGGGAGGGACTTACGCTTTCCCCCATCCCCGTCCTCGATCCCTGCCTTGCCCTACCCTGTCCCCGAACCTTCTTTAGAGATGGCAGTTGACCGAGGGGAAGCGGAGCCCCGCCCCACCTCTCCCTATTTGGACCGAGGATATTGGCGGGGATGGAGGTTAAAATCAAAACCCGTACAAAGATGGAGGCAGGGATGGAGGGTAGGATTTTGAGATGGGGCAGGGGTGGAGACCTTGTCCCCGCTCCAGCCCCGGTCCACTGCCATCCCTAGATAATCGGATTGGATTTAGGAGGTCTAACTATCGGCAACAGTGCTTATCAACGTCATAAATCTTGGAGTACATTTGATTTAAATCGGGTTAGAATCGTTCTTTCAAACAAATGAAAAAATGATTGGCGTTTACTCAATTTTCTCACATTGAAGCAAACGTGGGAGAATGGAGCATGGGAAATAGACTCTCATTCCGTTTTCTCATTTACTGCCAAAATCAGAACTACAAGGGGCCACTTGCGATTCTGATTCATACGATTCCAAACCCCCTTTGGTTTGGAATCATACGGTGGGCGCCAAACCAAACGTACCCTTGATATCAAGATTTTCTCAGAGAGAGAAAATCTCGCGATAAATTAAAACATTTTATTTTTTAGAAAATCTCAGCAAATATAAACCAGTTAAAACATAGAATAACATGAACAGGAAATATGAAAAAATATATAAAAACGTGAAGAGCAACTTTTATTGAGCAAAATATGGAGTTAAATGTCGAGTTATCCTTAAAATGGAAGTTCTCCTGGAAATATTACAGAATTTTCGAGTTATATATGGGTGCCCGAGAAAATCCGATAAGCTGGCATTATTTCGTAAATAACGGCGATAAATTGCCAGATAGGTGTTTATAACCCCGACTCGTGTCCGACCAGCAGATCCGGTTACCAAGTAGGGAGACTGGAAATCCCTCGTCTGCCTTACTATCACATTGTCGAGAATGGAGTGCACAGAGGCTTTCGCCATTGTCCATTGAGAGGTAAGGATAATCCTCTCTCTCTCTCTCCTGAGTCAAAATTCATTGTGGATGAATGGATGCCTCATAGTAGAATTGTTTGATGTTTTTGGGTTTTTGGGGATGATGGTTTTTCTTTGCATTCCGTATGGGATTGATGTGTTCAGTTGCTTCTAGGGATTTCTCTGATGCTTCAAGTTCTGCCTTCCGCTTCTTTGTTGTTTTGGGATGAATTATGAATGTAGGTATGAATCTGATGTTGCTAATTTTCTTGTTTGCTGCTTTTTTCTTAATGGTGGTGGTGATATTTTTTGTTTTCCCTTGTGAATGGGTGATAAATGTTGGATTTCGGGGTTGTTTCTTTAGAGTTCGATTAACGGTTCTGAGATGGTCTGCATGCATGCATGGGGTTCTTCAAAATTTGTAGTGATTTTTGTTGTCTAGAGAGTTTGATCCCTTCGGGTAGGTTAGAGAAGTTTGAAGGAATATAATACAGTTCATTGATCAAGAATGAGTCCTCTTTAGTAGAAAACCATGAATAGACTTATAGATGGATGTTTACGGGCTTAGTATAGGCATGCCTAATGGCAGGAGAAAAATATGCTCAACTTGGATTAGTTTTGGTTCAGACTTCAGACTTCAACCGAGGTGCAGGATGATTGAGCTATGCACTGATGTTTCAGGTTTGCTTAAATCGATATGGACTGTTCGCAAGTGAAGAAATAAAAGAGAAAACTGAAAAAGCAGGTAGATCACTGTAATGTAATCTGAATATGGTGAAAGGAACTTGTGCCGCTTTCCTGAACAAGTGGAAACTTTTTGGAACCCTAATATTTCCATGTAAACAGGAATTTGACCTTTTCCTTTTCTTCGGTTTAGATTCCAGTAAGGATATGATAGATATATAATTGTATCTGTTTGATTGAGCTGTATACTTTATGATTTTGATTTTCATTCAAAAGGGAAAAAAAAAGCATGCCTGAGCTACGTAGAACACTATTCGGGAATTTTATGCATAGAAAAATTGATTTATATGTTATTTTGTACGAGTGCATTCTTGGATGCAATTGAGTCCTTAATATATGTAGAAGAATATCTTTTTACTGCTGAGAAGGTCGTAAGTGGTGTTAACCTGTTGACCCCTGCATTGGTTTTTGGGATGGCTTAGTAATTAATATGGAACATTGAGAAGTGGGAAGTGAAAGGGAAATACAAAAGTAAATAAATCACTCTAATGTAATCCAAATTGTCGAAATGGAATACTTGGTGTTGCCTTTCTTGAACAAGGTATGTGAATTGTTTTCGTTTAGTTATTCCCTTGTAAACAGGACTTTGGTCTTCTCGTTCTCTCTTACTTTAGATTCCAAATAAGGTTTTGTTACATATATAGCTATATATGTACTTTCTTGCACTTCAATGCGTATGAATGTATGTAACTCTGCATGGGTGCACCTATATATTGACGTGGGCTTTAATTCTGTAGGAATGCATTTTTGGCTGCAATTCTACATGGATCCATATGTTAAGGAATGCTGCTTTAAGCCTTTAACACTGGGAGGATTGTGGTAGTAGACTTCACCAAAAGGCACAAGACCGATGAGCTGTGCATTGAGTTTTGGGTCAGCTTAAAAATCAATCTGTCCTGTTAAAAAGTGAGAATGAACGGAAAGATGAACAAGTAAATAGGCCATTGTAATATAAAGAATTGTTGAAAGGGGAGATTGAATACTACCTTTCTAGAATAAAGAAAGTCGAATGTTTTCTTTGAACCCTAGTTATTTTCATGTAAATGGGGTGTTGGCCTTCATTTTTTTCCTTCTTCTGGACTTCCATATAAGGATGTGATGCATATATAATAATATATGCCTATCATGTTCAAACCATAGTCGCCTCCACCTTGGATTGTCTATGTCACATAGGTACGGGGTGAGTACAAGGTGCAACACAAACATGAAGGGTACAATACGTAAATTTCTAAAAAGATGAGTATGTGTGTATATATATATATATATATATGCATGTGTATTAAGTTATAAACACATACACACACATGCAAAATTTGTTATACACATACTTTATAAGATGCTGTAGATATGATATTATAGATTATCAATTATGAACTTAAAATCTAAAGCATGTCAAAGGTATATAGTTAACTAACAAATAATGATCAACGCATATGTAGTTAATAGTAGAGACTTTTGATGTCAAGCATAGCCTACAGACTGGTTGGATCGTAAGATGAATGAAATGGGTTGAGTTTAGCTGGAAACCTAGACAACCTATACTCAGGAGTACCCAATACAGTTATAGGTACAGCTGTGGACGATACTGGTACGGGGGCTTGGTAGAAGTACCTATTTTACATAGTGAACTGTGCATTGCCAAGTGCTTAAAGACGCTACCATGTCAGGGTTCGACTATAGGATATTTGAACTAAAAAGGACCTCAATTTCGGTTGTAGGTGACAGCCCAAAGTAGAGTACTTAATAACTTCATTGCAATTGCATGCATGAACTTGCTTGTGGATTTACCTACATATTGACGTGCAGTTGTGCACATTAATTTCTACATTAATGCATTCTCAGCTACAACGGCACACATATATGTGGAGAAATATTTGTCTACTACTGGGAGGATCATAGAATGATCCTTCTCTACTCTCGTCTGGATGGTTCATGTGCTCGTGAGGCCAAAAAACACTTTGGGTGCTGGACTTAGTGGAATGTGCAACATGCACTGATCTCTTGCTTCATTGGTGCTAATATTGCACCAAAAATGGTAAGGGTGGGCAGCATGGTAATCCTAAAGGTAAAATTGGGTATTTCTTACTAGGCTGACAGGGGCTACTCTAAGACTAGGTCTTGCTGTTCCAAACTGCATTGGGCTAGGCCCTTATTGTGCCCACCAACTAGGCTATAGTAGTCTAGTACATTTGTATCAGGCTGTATTTGATTTATGCGGCCTTTTCTTTCTGCAAAGCTTTAGAAACGGAAATTATGTTTATTATTTAACTTCCTTATTTGCTTTGTTTTTTCCTTTTATAAGATATCTATTAGAAAAGGAAACAACATTTATTATTTACCTTTCAATGATTTTTTTACTATTCACTATTTAGGAAAAGTGGTAGTCGCCTACCACTTTTCTGGCCTACCATGAGCGAATGGGTGTTTTCTTTTTCTTTTCCTTTTTTTGCAAATCTGATCCTGCAGATGTGTTTGACATGGTCGATTTGCTAGGAAATGACACTTGGATCAAGTGTTTTCGATAAAAAACATGATTTTTTGAGCCTTGAATATTTATGAAAATTTTAGACGGTCGGTTTTTAAATCTTATAAAAACCTATGTGTGTTGGAATCAAACAATCCAAGTGTAGATTCCTATAAAATCAAGCATGTAGAACACATCTATATGGTCAGATTTAAGGAAAACATGAAAAAAGAACCTTCAAAATCCTGATCAGCTGGTAGTAGACCAGAAAAGTGGTAGACAGCTGCCACCTACTCTTGCTATTTATATTTAAAATTTTACTTGATTACCTTAATGATAACTGATAAAAATATAGGTCTCTAGCATTTCATTAGTTAGTTATTTTAACACTCATTATCTCCTTTACTTGTGCCATGTGGCCGCGTTGGGCTGACCTAGGTCAAGCTTCTACTTTTGCTATTTGTGAGGGTTTGCACCTAGAGCTTGAATTAGTATTCGGCTGATATGCCTGCCAAAAGAATGCTTAGGCACTTCATATCCTGGGGCACACCCATCCTGTGCACACCTCTAGATAATGGGAAGACCTCTCAGAGTATGAGGGCATTGGGCAGTTTCCAACATAAGCCTAGCATTAGAAAGTGAAAGTAATTGTAGGTCATGGTCATGTGATGGAGTTATGCCAAAGACCCCTAAAAGGACGGGACCAAAAAAATAAAACATCAAGAAAAACAAAAATATTACAATAAATAGTTAATTTTAGTAAAAAAATATGATTATAACTATGAATGAAGTATGTAATTCAATGTAACATATCACAAAATTCATAAAATTGAACATATAAAACATTATATATATATGCACAACACACACACACACACACACACACACACACACACACACACACACACACACACACACACACACACACACACACACACACACACACACACACACACACACACATATATATATATATATAAAACTGAAAAAAACAGATTTTATACATGTATACATATATATGTGAAAAACACAAGCATACATGTAAAGAGTAAAAATAAAAAAAAGCGGGGGATGGAAGAAGAAAAGAAGAAGAAGAAGAAGAAGAAGAAGAAGAAGAAGAAGAAGAAGAAGAAGAAGAAGAAGAAGAAGAAGAAGAAGAGAGTGGAGGGGCGAGAGGAGGAAAGAAGAAGAAAAAAAAACAAGGAAAAAAAAGGAAAAAAGAAAAAAAAAGTGAAAAAGGAAGAAGAAGAAGAGAAGGTGGAGGGGTGAAAGGAGGAGGAAGAAGAAAAGGAGAAGAAAAAAAGGTGAAAATGAAAAAGAAAATTAGTAGAAGAAAATGAGAGAAGAAAAAAGAAAGTGTTTGAAGCAGGAGGAAGAAGAAAAAGAAGAAAAAAGGAGACAAAAAAAGACAATCACACCCCTACAGCTTAGGCAGGAAAACAAGGCCCTACCGCATAGACCCATAAGCCTAGGTGGTGGACCTATGCTTAGCCCGCCTGGGCGCCACTTTTGACAACTAAGGAGAGGAGCACTGTATTTTGGCCTTGCAAGGCTCTCTCTCTCTCTCTCTATATATATATATATATATATATATATATATATATATATATATGTGTGTGTGTGTGTGTGTGTGTGTGTGTGTGTGTGTGTGTGTGAGGAAGCAAAAGGAAAGGGCTAACCTATGTAACAGGGGCATGCTAAATAGATCTTGCGTGATGAGATGACCTGACAAGATGATACACTTCTAGAGAGGTGGACACTTACTTTCTCCAATATGCAAGTCAAACTTCCTTGATATTGCAAATGTGCTTTTCTTGCTGGAGAATTTGATTTTCCTTGTTAAAAATCGTGTTTCTTTAACCAGGTAAAAGTGCTGGAAAAATGCATTCAAAGTAAAACACACATTTTAACACCAACACCAACCCTCCCACACACACACAGGCTGCTTGTGTCTAATCCCTAAACATCATTAACAGTTGCTTCTGCCACATTGCCAAATTACCTAAAACCATTGCTTTTTTCAAGAGTTTGCTTCCCAGGTGTTCACTTTTTAGGGCTGTGGTTTCTGGAAATGGAACGATGCAATGTGATATTACATCATGCAACAGATGTGCTCTAAGTGAAGATATCTCTGTTTGGTAGTCTTCTGTTTTTTGTAGTTACAAGCTTATGCTGCCACATGGTTTGGCTTGCTCTTCTGAAACTTGTCTTCTTTGTACTCCTACTTATGTACACACACACACACACACACACACACACACACACACACACACACACACACACACACACACACACACACACACTGTCACATAGGTACGGGTACGGATGCGGCGATGCGGCACTTTAAAAAGACTTGGGTGCGGGGAGGGTATATATATAATTTTTAACAGTTTTAAGTTAACACTACGTGTATGTGTGTGCATTTATGTATTTATATATATAATATAGATAAAACTGGACTTGATTAGGGTTAATTGAATCCACTTTTGGACAGAAATGGACCTCAGTGTGGTTGACTTCACCTGACACAAAGGAATCCATGTCCAAGCATCACACCCGCACGGGTGCAGGTGCGACGCGGGTGCGGTGCCCCTGCTAGAAGATGTAATGAAGTGCCAAACGAGAGGCGAAATCTCCAAGAGTAAGCACGGAAGCACGCACATACACAAGAGGCCACTAATGGGCAAAATAAACCACAAAAAGTGGTCAAACGCACAAAGAGGTAAAAAAATATATTTCACTCATAAAATGCTTCATAAGAAGCTTGAAGAATACATGGGGCCATGCCCCTTATTTATACACAGCAAGGGACCCAAGGAGGGGCTCCCATAGAGTCGTTGGAGGGGTCCAACGACTCTATGTGGACCCCTCTCAAACAATAAAAAAAGAAAAACTAAAAAAGTAAAAAAGGAAAAAGAATAAAAGCAAAAACTAAAAGGAAGCATATCTAGGATATGCGTGAATAAGTGAAATGACAGAATTACCCCTATCGGGTATTACAAAATAAATATATATATTTATATATGTAGATAGACACATAGACATATATATGATAATATATATGTGTATGTGTCATAATCTATATATATAGATATATATATATATATACAACATATTTTAACACCCCCCCTCAAACACACGGTGAAATCACCAAGAGTTTGCTAAGGAGAAAGTAGAAGCGAGGCGATGGCAAAGCTTTGGTGAAGAAGTCCGCCAACTGATATTCGGTAGGAACATATGGGAGTTGAATGGTGCCCCGTGAGAACTCATCACGAACATAATGACAGTCCATCTCAATGTGCTTTGTTCGTTCATGAAAGGTGTGATTGCTAGCAATATAGATAGAGCTCTTGTTGTCGCAACACAACTTTGAAGGAGTTGAGAATGAGACACCATTCAACTCCCATATGTTCCTACCGAATATCAGTTGGCAGACTTCTTCACCAAAGCTTTGCCATCGCCTCGCTTCTACTTCCTCATTAGCAAACTCTCGGTGATTTCACCATGTGTTTGAGGGGGGGTGTTAAAATATGATGTATATATATATATCTATATATATAGATTATGACACATACACATATATATTATCATATATATGTCTATGTGTCTATCTACATATATAAATATATATATTTATTTTGTAATACCCGATAGGGGTAATTCTGTCATTTCACTTGTTCACGCATATCCTAGATATGCTTCTTTTTACTTTTTCCTTTTATTCTTTTTCCTTTTTACTTTTTCGTTCAATGCTTTTTCCTCATCTCCTTCAAACTTAGTTAACTTCAATTGTGGTTCTGGAATGGTTCCACATACGTAACCCCAAAGTTTTTTACCTTTGAGATTATTTTCCATAGCGGCCGCCCACATGCGGTAATTGGTCCCATCCAATTTGAATGAGAGATCGATTTTTGCATCTTTGTTGGCCATCTATAGAAAAAGAATTTTGAATACAAGAGAGAGGGGAGATATTACTTGTCAAGAGAGGATCCGATGAAGCCTTCTCAACCAAGGCTTTGATACCATGTAATGAAGTGCCAAACGAGAGGCGAAATCTCCAAGAGTAAGCACGGAAGCACGCACATACACAAGAGGCCACTAATGGGCAAAATAAACCACAAAAAGTGGTCAAACACACAAAGAGGTAAAAAAATATATTTCACTCATAAAATGCTTCATAAGAAGCTTGAAGAATACATGGGGCCATGCCCCTTATTTATACACAGCAAGGGATCCAAGGAGGGTCTCCCATAGAGTCGTTGGAGCCCCTCCAACGGTCATATTTATGACCGTTGGAGGGGTCCAACGACTCTATGTGGACCCCTTTCAAACAATAAAAAAAGAAAAACTAAAAAAGTAAAAAGGAAAAAGAATAAAAGGAAAAAGTAAAAGGAAGCATATCTAGGATATGCGTGAACAAGTGAAATGACAGAATTACCCCTATCGGGTATTACAAAATAAATATATATATTTATATATGTAGATAGACACATAGACATATATATGATAATATATATGTGTATGCGTCATAATCTATATATATATACATCACATTTTAATAGAAGATTCCGTGTTACATAGCACACAGTATGTGTAAAGCTATCAGACCTAAGGACCAAGTTTTGGGCATCTGCAGACATCAGTTTCAGTTAAATGACTATTCTACAACCAACCTTTTGATGCTTCTTTGTAATTTTATCTTTGTTTTTTTTTTAATTGGACTGCATTGTTGTGGCCATTTTTTATAGTTTTATCTAAAATTGTGACTTGCAAGCACTTTGGTGATTATAATTTGAAATATGTTTTTATATTAGTCATGAAATAAATGATTACAGTAAAAATGTATGTGTGTGTGCATTTGTGCATGTGCATTGTGAATGTATGCTTCAATATTTTGGAAAAATAAAAAGCTCCCACAGAATTTCTTTTCTTTGTTTAGGTTTTTGGACAGAAGGAACAATAGCTTGCAGTATTTCAATGTTTAGTGTGAGTGCCACATTTTTCCTAGCTACACACTTTATACTTTCAAGGGTTTGATATTGTAATAGCAAGAATTTCACTGAAATCATAAACTATTGATCTCGTTTATTGTTATTGTTTACCACTGCTGCTGCTGCTGCTATTATTCTAATATGATTACTACTGGTAGTTCAGTTTTTGTTCATTGTCATTTTTCAGTGCTACAGCAATTTTTTAGAAACTTAGTTGATCCGGTTGAAGATTTTTCAGCAGGCTACAAGATAAAAATATAAGTTGGGTGGTAAGGGACATGCTAAATGAAACCAGCAAGGTATAGAACTGAAGTTTTGTTGGTGTTTTTGCTTCCTTGATGCCTTGTGAAACTTTAGTAAGTCCTATGTTGACACCATATCCATAGGAAGCTTATTATTACTAAAAAGGTCACTTGTTCACTTCCATAATGGAATTACTGTTAATATATATATATATAATCATATACATATTGTTTTTAACATGTATACCTTTTTGTAATAGGTCAGGCCCATTAGGGGCACTTTGGTCTTTTCCATTTGTAATAGGTGCTGTCCTCTAGGGACAGTTTTTTGCACTTTATTATTTTGTATTTTATTTTTTGTCTTTTTACATTTTTTGAAGGGGCTCTATGGTCAAAATGACCATAGAGTCATTGGGGCTCCAATGCTCATAAATATGACCGTTGGAGGGCTCCCAACGACTCTATTGGGAGCCCTCCCTCTTTCTCTTGTACTCTATAAATAGGGACCTTTGGTCCCCATTTGTTTTAATGCTTTTGCTTAAGCATTTGATCAATAAAACATATTTTTTATATTTGTTATAGCCATTGTTGGCTTTTGTATTATGCCAAAGTGGACTTGTGCATCTGCACTTTGTGTTTATGATCTTGTAAGCCCTTAGAGGCTCTTGTTTTGTATTTCCGCATACTTCAATACAATTATGTGCAAGCATAACGATGGGTGAGAAATTATGCTGTGTATCTTGGAAGATTTTCATAATAGAAAAAACAAATTCATAACAGAGCAATTCTTGGCTTGTCTACAAAAGAAGTGCTGCTTGTAGACATAATTTCTTTTTTCTATTATTTTAAGTTTTTTTTATCTGTGAGTTGTGTTTTAGTGTTTCTATATTCCTTTTCTGATGATGCCAAAAATTTCCATGTTTTGTAGGTTCTGTTTCTTATAAGGTGTTCACTTCTTACAGCTTGGCACAATGAATAGCACATTTAACGGTCAGATTTTGATTGACAAGCTTGCAAAGCTAAACAATTCACAGCAGAGTATAGAGAGTATCCTCCTAAATTTAGTAGTTAATTTCATGCTTGAATTGAACTGCATGCTACCGTTGCTAATATAGTGGCTATAAGGATTAGCTTTCTCTGGTGTGGGGAATTGTGTTTTTCATTACATGAGTGAATATGCTGGAAAATTCTTGATCTGTGAAGCTATGTCAGAATTTGGTTTCTGTAACCCTTTCGAGAACTGGCATAGTACATGATTGAGAACTAGGAAACACCAATTACAGTTGTACATGAATGCTTCCCTTCAGACTCTGGAAGCATGAGGTTAGTATCAAGAGCCTGCTTAAAAGATTCTGAATTCTAGTGGCAGTCTGAGGCTTTTTGTAAATATTTTTGCTAAATGTTGTGATTGTGAGTTGAGAAAGCAACATTATTTCAAATCCTACTGCATCAATTAATTGAGATCTCTGTACATATGTAGCATAAAGTGCATAATATTAAGCACCTCTATTGGCTTAGAATAAATACAAGTGAAACCATGAAACTTTAGACTGGCACATCCATTGTTTGAACAGAGATCCACAAACTCAACTTGTATATTGGAATTGCTGCTAATTCTGTTTGTGGTTTCCAGCTCTAAGCTCAGTGAGCTTCATCAGTTCATCTTTGACATGTTTTTTTTTAGTAATTTAGCAAGTAAATATTTTAAGCTATTCAGGCTTTGATTAACACAACCACAAACTGAACTTGTATATTGGAATTGCTTCTAATTCTGTTTGTGGTTTCCACCTCTAAGCTCAGTGAGCTTCATCAGTTCATCATTGACATGTTTTTTTGTAATTTAGCAAGTAAATATTTTAATTTTTTCTACTTATATTCTTGCTATTTTATGCATGTAATTGTAATCCTTAAAAAATAAATCTAGCTTTGTCTCACTGGTGTATCTTCCATAGAAAGAATGCAAAACAAGTTGTGGAAACATGGGATAGGCAGTTCCATTGTTCACCAAGGGACCAGAGGGTGTCATTTCTGTATCTTGCAAATGATATTCTGCAGAACAGTAGGCGGAGGGGCTTAGAATTTGTTACCGAGTTTTGGAAGGTTCTCCCAAGTGCTCTTAATGATGTACTGGAAAATGGGGATGAGTTTGCAAGAAGTGCTACAATGCGACTGGTATGTGCTTCTAATTTGTTTTCTTCTTTTTTTGAGTACTTATCTATGAGGAGATAAGCTGCACTTGCATGCCTTTCTTTTTTTTTTTCTTTTCATACCTTCCCAACTGTAGTGCCCTTTTAATTTGTCATATGCATGAATTTTGTTGAATGTTCTGATCACAGTACATGTTTTTTAAGCTGAATCACTTATCTGTGATATTCTCATTTTTGGATTTAGTTTCATCATTGTTTCATTGCATCATAATCCCCATGGGCTATTTTACATGTCACAGTGTCATATTGCATATAGCATCTTTGATGTTCTTGCTATCTTGTGATAGCAAAATGTGCCTTCTGCCTTATCCCCACACAACTCCTCCTCCTTTTAGGGGTCTTTAATCTGCCACCAGAAGTTCCCTCACTGTTATATCTTCATCTTGCATGCTGTAGAATGTCTCTCTTTAAGTGACAACTACCTGATGTTTTGCTTGCATTGCTGCCCACCATTGTCAGAGTTTTTACTGCCATAATCTTTTTTATTTTTCAAGTAGGAGGCCTTTGAGTTTCTTTTCCTCCAACATTCAGGATCCATTAAATCACTCTTTTTCTTTCACCACTTATCAAATTTATACTTTCAGGATCTTCGTAGAATATGTAGGATTTATGGTTCATATTGATTTACATGCTTTAGGAAGTGTGATGATTAATGAGCTGTTACTGCTACACGGTCCTTGATTTTTCAGGTTTTCATTTTCTCATAAAAGTACAATAAAAGTGATCTTCCAATTTAATAGTCTCTTCATATTCTGTGGAGAGGCTTGTGCTGCTCAAGAATCTTTGATGTTTAACCTGTGCATTTTTCTCTTCTTTATTCTTTTGATCAGAATCATCACTCTGTTTTGGTTAATCTCTAGATTGACATATGGGAAGAGAGAAAGGTCTTTGGCTTACGACCACAGACCCTCAAGGAAGAACTCTTGCGAAAAAATGTCGGAAACTCTGGAAAAAGTGGAAGACAGTCTAGTTTCAAAGTGGTAAGAAGGATTCTTCCAGGTTTTTTTTTGTTGGTTTCTTATGATGCTATTTATTTTTTCCTGTCATGCATTATAGAATAATACTGAAAAGTATCCTTGCATCTGAGTTAATGATGTTCTTTTTTCGCTTATTGGTGAATTCAGAAACTTGCTATAGGAGATGCCCTAGAGAAGATAATCTCTGGTTATGAGGTTGTGTATGATGGCCCTGTGGATGAGGACTCTTTACTCAGCAAATGCAAAACTGCTATTAGTTATGTTGAGAAAGTTGAGAAAGAAATGGGCAATGATCGTGCAGCAGGTAAATGCATAGGCTTTCCATATCACGTATTCTGCTTTTGTTGATTCTCTCAGAAAATTGGAGTTAGAAGATATTTTGCTTAAGAAAACTATTGACATGCTTTTGGAACCTAGATGGTAGCATATGGAAAGAAAAATAGCAATGGTAGTGGGCTTGCAAACATAGTCTGCATAAAGCTGAAAGAACCTTTGTGGAACTATTAACCTGCCATTCTTGTTCCTTTATGTTTATTTTTTTTAAAATCTTGCTTTCTAAGAAATTATCTTCCATAGGCTTCCTCTGATTATCCTGTTTGGAAGGCTGGGGTAAGAAGCTAGTTTGCTTGAAGTGCAGAACCATGGGCATGCTTATAAACCAAGTGGTTTTTAGATGGTGGCATAATCTTTATGTCACCCTTGATGAGATATGTAGTTCTTTTCACTGTTCAGTTAATTGACCTTGAGTATGTCATTCCTGTTCTTGTAATCTGCTTATTCTTCTAATCATTTGCTATCTTTGAGTGATTATCTTCCAGTAATTTCTTTTATGTGCATGATGTATATGAATTTGAGAGTGTGAGGGCATGAAAGCCTCATGTGCACCCTATGTCACACATACTCTTCTAACAGGGCACCACACCCACGGCCCACCCACACCCAGGCGGGTGCGACACTTGGACACAGTTTCCTTTGTGTTAGGTGAAGTTAACCACATTGAGGTCCATTTCTATCCAAAAGTAGATTCAATTAACCCTAATCAAGTGCATTTTTATCTATATTATGCTGTTAAAATATATATATATATATATATATATATATATATCCTCCCTGCACCCCCGCACCCAAGTTTTTTTAAAGTGACGCATCCGCATCCGCACCCGCACCTATGTGACATAGTGTGCACCTAAGATTAAACCATTTCACTTGACATTGCTGGTGTAATGAACCTATGGTTATGGTACTGGATTACAGATTTTGGAAATAGCCTCAGTGGTGTTCCTTCACATCCAAGTCTACTGTTATTTCAGTGACTAACATCTAACATATTATTTTTACAAGTTCCAGGTGAGACAACCTGAGGGTTAAGAAATTAATGATTGTTGGAGAAGACTTGGTTGTTAAAATATGTATTTGCTATATATACACATATATGCATGTAAATATATGTATATGTATATATATATATTTCTATTTTTTAGAATGTATTTTAGGCCTTTTGTAATTCCCTTTATTATAAGGGGTATAATGGTATTTAGCCATTATGGCCGCTGGGGAATGGCTATATTGGCTCCTGTCTCTCCCTTATAGGGGACTTCTTGTCTAATAAATTCATTTATTTTAATTATTGAGTGCCTTCTTCCTAGCTGCCCTCTTCCTAGCCCTTAGTGGCTTGTTGTGCTTGTGCATGTAAGAAGATGAGTTCTTGGATCATCACCAATCGAAACTTCAAATAGCTCCAACCAAAAAGCCGTGAAAGCTCATTCACAAGAACCACAAAGGTTCATACAAAATACCCGAAAAAGGGTATACAACAATAAGAAAGAAAAAATATATTATTGAATGGGAATCACCCTTGAGAAAAGCTTACAATGTAAGGGGGCAAAGCCTCATATATATACACATAATAAGAGGCTAGAGGAGGGAGTCGTTGGGCTCCCAACGACTCTTTTGGTTTTTGTAAGTAAAAAATAAAAAAAGGTAAAAGTCATATTCTAAGTTATTCTAACTAAAATAAAGAAAAAGGTAATTCCTAGTTAGCTTAGGTTATTACAAATTATTTAACACTCCCCTTCAAACTTACTATTGGATAACCGAAAGTTTGTCCAAGAGAAAATAAAATCGATGAGCCACGACAAGAGACTTGTCTCATAAATATTATCTTCAAAAGAAAGCCCTAACTCTTGCTCAAGGCGAAATGACCATTAGAGAATATTTGTCGAACTTTCTTCCATTTGGGACGAGCTTGCTATGCTCAAACCAAAATGGAGTGGAGAGGCGATTGAATTTCGTCATAAACAATTGAAAGAAGATCGATTCTTCAATTTTTTGAATGGGCTAAGGCCCAAATTTGAGCAAATAAGGTCTTCTCTCTTGTCCTTTTTTACTCCTTCTCTTGAGGATGTTCTCACCAAACTAAGTGGAGAAGAGACTCGCATGGGTATAAGTAAGCAAGGGTCAAATGTGCTTGCAGTTTCATCAAATTCCGAAGAGAATTATGGGGTCAATGCCGTGTTGAAGCCTGAAAATAATTTAAGAGCTTATTACCCCCCCTCATTTTAAAAATCAAAATCAAGGAAGTAACGGTGGACAATGTGGAAAAAAAGATTATAGCAAAATTATTTGCCATTTTTTTAAAGAACTGGGGCATATCAAACCCGTCTGTCCTAAGTGAAAAAAGTTGTTAGCCATGACCACCACCTCTCAACCGCAAAAGGAGGAGAATTCTTCAAATGGATCTCTTTCCCTAAATCAAATTGTGGAGGCGTTTCAATATTTTCTTAAGGGAGCCATCTCGGGAGTCGTGTCTACTTTTTCCCCTTCAGGTAAAAGTTCTTGGCTTTTGGACTCATGTGCTTAATTTCATGTCTCCAAATATGTTTTCTCTTTCCGAATATTCAAAAAATATCTTTCCATCTTTTGTTTCTACTGCAGATGACACTTCTCTTAAAATTAAAGGCGTTGAAAATTTTGAAACTCAAGACTTTTTCATTCCCAAAATTAGATTTATACTACAATTGAACTTGAACCTTCTCTCCGTTTCTCAACTCTCAGACCATGGATGTGATATTAAATTTTTCTCTGATAAATGTTTATTACAGGATCGTCGGTCCGAGAAGTTGATTGAGGAAGGCTCTAGAAAGGGAGACTTATACTATATGGACTCTCTTTAATTTCCTAAAAGTTCTTTTTGTAATGTTGCCAACATAAGGATATAAATGTTTGGCACAAAAGACTTGGTCATCCTAATATTACCAAGTTATCCTATTTACATTTTGCTAAAAATCTTTGTAAAAATACTTTCTTGTAATGACTGTATTCTTGGAAAAATGAGAAGTATGCCTTTTGAGGAAATATCCATGTTTACTTCTAAACCTTTTGAAATTATTTATTCGGATGTTTGGGGACCGACGCCTGTTGCTTCAAAGGGAAGATTTGCCTATTATGTGATCTTTATGGATGACTTTTCTAGGTACTCTTAGATATATTTTCTCAGACATAAGCATAAAGTTTTTTCATATTTTAAATCATATCATGTGATGATTAAGAATCAATTTAATAGCAACCTAAAGATATTTAGAACCGATTCTAGAGAAGAGTATCTCTCCAATGAATTCAAGAAGTATCTTGAAGATAATGATATTGCTCATCAAAGGTCATGTCCTAAAACCCTCCAACAAAATGGGTTGGCCAAAAGAAAACATAGGCATATCATTAAAACCACTCGAACTCTTCTCATATCTCAAAATATTCCAAAAAAAATTTAGGCCGAGACGACTCTTGCATCTGTTTACCTTATCAATTGTCTACCATCCATAAATTTGGATAAAATCTCTTCCTTTAAAATATTATATAAAAAAGAACTTGATTATAACAGACTGCGGATTTTTTGTTGCAAATGCTTTGTCCTTACGGATAAGAATGCTAAACTTTCACCTAAAGCTATTTCTTGTGCCTTTCTTGGCTATTCCGAGACTCAAAAATGATTTCATTGTTATGATTCTAAAAATGATAAGTTATATGTTTCAAGAAATGTGACGTTTTTGGAAAATGAAAGTGGCTTTAAAAAAATGATTCTCATCTCGAAAATATGGACTGCTCCTTTTTATTTGACCTATTATCTGGTAATGATGATATGTCTAGTGATAATGAAATATCATCAAACCACGATAGTGATAATGAAGTAGACATTAATGACTTCAACTCACCTAGTGTTCAAGAAGATAGGGCATCAAATGATCCTATAACCTATTCACGTAGAGATAGAAGTACTTTTAGGAGTGCAATTGAGCAATATAGTGATTCTATTCCCACACATTATCCCAGACGATCTGAAAGAAATAGGAAGCCTCCAACAAGATTTGTCTCTTTTGACTCATTTTTACCTAAGTATAGAGCTTGTCTTAGTGTTATTCATTCTTACTTTGAACCAAAGAATTTTGAAGAAGCTAAAAATGCGTAGAATGGCAAGAAGCTATGAAAAATGAACTCAAAGCTCTTAAGAAAGCTAACACATGAGAATTTCAAACTCTACCATTTGGAAAGAAAACTATAGGTTATCGTTGGGTGTTTAAAGTTAAGACTAAGAGCGACAGATCTCTTGAGAGGTATAAAGCTCGCTTAGTCGCGAAAGGGTATGGTCAAGAATATGAAATTGACTATGAAGAGACATTTGCACCTGTAGCACGAATGGTTACAGTTAGATGTCTTATCACTATTGCGTATATTAAAAAATAGAATATTTTTCAAATGGATGTTAAAAATGCTTTTTTAAATGGTGACCTTAATCAAGAAGTTTATATGGATGCTCCACCAGGTATGAAAATTCCTAAAGATCAAGTTCTTCATCTTCGAAAAGCTCTTTATGGATTGAAATAGGCTCCCAAAGCCCGGTATGACAGATTTAACAATGTAATGTTAAAAAATGATTTTTCTTCATGTTATACAGATACTGCATTATTTATCAGAAAATCCGATGTAGGTATTGTTATATTATTATATGTTGATGATATGTTAATAACAGATGATGATGTCAAAGGAGTCAAGAACATTAAATCTGTCTTGACTTCGAAATTTGAAATATCAAACTTAGGTTTTCTGACATATTTCTTGGGGATTGAGGTTGCTTACTCTCAACATGGTTATTTTTTATTTCAAACTAAACTTTCTTGTGAGATTATTGACAGATCAGGAATCTCAGATAACAAAATTTATGAAACTCCTGAAATAGTGGGCTAAAAAATGAAGATTGATGACAGGATTCCTCTGACAGATCCTACTCCTTACAGGCAACTGGTAGGCTCACTAATGTATCTTAGGCATCACCAGGCCTGATATATCACATGCGATCCACATTGCCAGTCAGTTCCAACATGCTCCTACATCGGTTCACATGAGTGTAGTTCTTCGCATTATCAGATACTTAAAGGGAACTGCAAATAAGGGAGTATTTTTGTCCTCATCTTCAGAATTAAATTTAATTGCTTATACTGACTCTGATTGGGGAGATAACCTTAATAATCGTCACTCCAACACTGGTTTCTGTGTCTTTTTAGGAGAATGATTAGTCTCTTGGAAGTGTAAGAAGCAACATAAAGTTTCTCTGTCCTCCACTGAAGCTAAATATAGAGCCATGACATCCACAACCATGGAAATTGTATGGATTCGACGTCTTCTAGAAGATATGGGAGTTTGTATTAAAGAGCCAACAAAGTTATGCTGTGACAATAAAAGTGTAATTTATCACACTTTTCATGAGCGCACGAAGCATATCAAGATGGACTGCCACTATGTTAGGAAAGAATACTCGAAGAAGGTTATTGACCTCCCGTACGTGATGTCTGAGTACCAACTGGCTGACTTCTTTACTAAGACACTTTGTTCGCCTAGATTTCATTTTCTTCTTGGCAAACTTGCGGTCATTACACCGTAAGTTTGAGGGGGGGAGTGTTAAAATGTAATCCTATCTTTAGTTGTATATATATATATCCGTATATATATAGAGAGGGATACATATACATATATACTATGTATATATGTATATGTACCTCTTTATATATATAGATATATATATATTTATTTAGCTTATAATACCCGAAAAAGGGTATTTCTGTAATTCCACTTTTTACGCATATTCCATTCAGAATAGGATTGTAATTTGTTTTTCTTTTCTTCTCTTTTATCTTTTTCTTTTTTGCTTTTTATTCTTTTCTTTTTTTATTTTATTTATTCCACCTTGGGGGGCCCAACGTAGACGTTGGACCCCTCCAACGGTCACATTTATGACCGTTGGAGGGGCTCCAATGACTACATTGGAGCCCCTCCGAGGTCTCCAATGTAATCCTCTATAAATAGGGGCTCTCTCTCTTTGTTCTCTCAACCTTGTGAGCTCAAGCTTTTCTTATTTCTAATATATTGTGGCATTTCATGCCTTGTGCATGTTCGCATTGTTTTATGCCTTTGTGCATATTAGTTCAAGTATTCTTTGAGTGACTTTGTGCACATCTCTTGTGAGGGTTTAGTGCTTGTATGCCTATTGTCTCATTGAAGACAATTTTACATGGTCGTTCCCCAATCAGCTTTCCTGACTGGTGATCCTGCACTCGACAACCACGAGAAGATAATGAAATATTACATCCATGGTCAGATAATTGAGAGACAGATAAAAGATTTAGGTTAAGTTTATGAATATATCTAATTTGTGGAATACAAAATCTTTTTAAGTTTTGAGAAATATTTTCAAAATTTTCTATTCCTTTGATTTCAAGAGATCTTCCATTGACGGTAAAAACATTTGATCCACTTGAGTTAGGACATTCGGATAACATATCAATGTTTGGTGTCATATGAAAAGAGACACCTGAGTCAAGGAACCAAAGAGATTTACCGGGATCCGAGATGCCGACGGAAGATACTGCAACTCTAGTGGATGAAGATGCTCCTTTGAGTAGAGGTTGAAGTGTCTCCACTAATTGTGTTAAGAACATGATTCCAATGGATGGTTCGTTTGATTCTTATGGAGGTTCGACAAAGGCAACCTTCTTCTCATAGGGTTTCTTTAATTTCGGACAACAAGTTTTTACATGTCCCAGTTCACGGCAATAGTAACAGATGACTTTCTTTTTTTCAAATTCATTTCCTTGTTTCTCATCATTTGTCTTCCCATAGTGTGAAGGTTTGTAGGTACAAACATAGTTTTTCGGTCTAGATATGGCTAGAACCGAGTCATCATCACACTTGGAGATTTATCTTCTTAAGCTTATTTTCTTTCATGCTTAATTCT
Source organism: Nuphar pumila (assembly GCF_984573655.1). NCBI lineage: Eukaryota > Viridiplantae > Streptophyta > Magnoliopsida > Nymphaeales > Nymphaeaceae > Nuphar > Nuphar pumila. The sequence continues at coordinate 128,267,733 of NC_143255.1, read as the reverse complement.
TCTATTGTGTCTTTTATTGAAGGAATCTTCCCTCGATGAAGAAGAACAAATTTGGTTGATTCAAATTTCGATCTTAATCCACTAATAAATTAGAAAAAAAGCTTCGTATTTATTTGGTTTTGACGGAATTTTATGTCTGTTGGACAATGCCACTTCGGTTAAAAAAGAGTTAATTCTTCCCATAATTCGGACAAGCTATTATAGTACTCTCTAATGCTCTTGTTCTCTTGAACCATATTTCGTACCTTGTCTTGTAAATTGCATACATATGCAATGTCTTTAAGAGAATACATTCTCTAAAGGTAATCTCATGCATTATTTGCATGTTCAAATTTTGCAAGACGTGAACATTTTTTGATATCTATACTATTAATGAGTTAAGACATAATCTTGGCATGTCCCATTCTCCATTCCTTCCACTTTTTTTCGTAAGTGGTAATGACTTTGGTTTTCTCAACCTTCGTAAGAGGTATTTCTTTCTTACCTTCAATCTTTGTAAGGATTAGCTTAGGTTCCAAATCGGTCCCATTCACTAATCCCCACGACCCCTTTCCCCATATAAGGTGCTTCATAATTGAAGCCCATATAACATAGTTTGAATGATTGAGCTTAATGGGTTTAATGGTGATATTATCATTGTCATCCATTTTACAAAGTTTGAGAAGGAAAATAAAGAAGAGGAATATAGAAGAAGATGAGAGATGAAAGTGAGAATAATGGGTACTCCACCACGGGTAATGAGTATGAGTGTTCCTCCAAGCTTCCAAGCTTTTACACGATCACGATTTCACATACACTTGAAAAGAACTTCACTTCTTTTTCAAACTTTGAATAACACGTTTTCCGATGCACCGAAAAAGAACTTAGCTTGATCATTAAGTTCTGATGCTATGTAAGAAGATGAGTTCTTGGATCATCACCAATCGAAACTTCAAATAGCTCCAACCAAAAAGCCGAGAAAGCTCATTCATAAGAACCACAAAGGTTCTTACAAAATACCCGAAAAGAGTATACAACAATACAATAACAACAACAACAACAACAACTACACCTTCATCCCAAAATAATTGGGGTCGGCGATATGAACCAAAAAAGAAAATCACTCTGGGTCTTCCACATGAATCCTTCTCCTCTAATCATTTCTATCCAATGCCATGTCCTCGGTGAGGTTCAAAGCATTCATATCCTTTCCTATCATCTCCATCCAAGTCTTCTTAAGCCTACCCCAACCTCTTTTAACTAATATATTTTCCCATTTCTCCATCCTTCTAACTGGAGCATCATTAGTTCTTCGCCGAATATGTCCAAACCACCGTAAACGATTCTCTCTCATCTTATTTTCAATGGATGCAACACCTACCTTCTTACGTATCTCTTCGTTTCGAATCTTATCTTTTATTGTATTTTCACACATCCATCTAAGCATACACATCTCAGCTACACTCATTTTTTGAATATGATGTCTCTTGGCAGCCCAACATTCCGTACCATATAGTAAAGCGGGCCTAATTGTCGTCCTATAAAACTTTTCCTTCAACTGCAATGGCATTCTACGATCGCACAATACTTCAGTTGCACTTTTCCATTTCATCCACCCAACATTTATCCTATGATTTACATCTCCATCAATTTCTCCATACTTTTGAATGATAGATCCCAAATATTTGAAACCGTTATCCACCGGTATTTCTTGCTCACCGAGCTTCACTACACTCCCATCACATGATGGGATGGTACAACAATGAACAATAAATAGCAAAAGTCCACCAAAATGTTCTGAAATAGAACCTCTTAATGTCCTATACCAAAATTTAACAGGAATTAATCCTATTAAGCTTGTAATAATGTGCAAGCTCTGTTGGCCCTTTTGGCATAACTATGTAGAATTTCTGCCAATCAAAATGTGCTCCTTGTTATGTTTACTCCACCTTAGAACTACATCCCTTTTGTTTAAGTACAACTCTTTCCACTTCAGTTTTATCTTTTTAGGACCAAGAAGCTGTTGATACTCTATTTTTACCTGCATTTGATGGATGAAGCCTTGCTAGCTGATGCTTATCATGGACACATATGTTGTAATCTAGTCTTAATCACCCACCCACCGCCCTTTACTCTGTGTCGACCCATGTAACTTTCTCATGAAATCCTCTATCTATCTATACTTTTTTGTTGATTTTTTGTCCATTTCTGATTTGTAGTAGGACAATTCAATGGATCAGTATTAGTTGAGGAGATCCAAGGGCAGAATGCTGTGCTAAAGGAATGTATTGAACATCTAGGAGCAGCTGAATCATCAAGAGCAACACTTGTCTCTCACTTGAGAGAGGCATTGAAGGAACAGGTTGGTTATGTGGCAAACTTAACATTTCTAAAATGGGTTGTCTCTTTTTATCTACTTCCATGTCCTGGGTATTTAGTAAGATGATTGTTTATCTCTTTTGCAGGAAATCAAACTTGATCAAGTCCACAGTCAACTTAAGGTGAACTTGTGCTGTGATCAACTTCTTGATAAGTGGATAGGCTATAATATTGACACCTTCACGAGCTTTGTGATTCTTGACATCTTCTTGATGTTGGTTTATGTTTCTGAATTTTAGTTCAGACATTTTTTGCACATTTTGTTCTATTTACTTGTGTCCTTTGTGTGTGCATGTATGCTTCCGTACACACATGTGTGCACTTGCAAGGAATTCCATATTAAATTCCCTATGTTTTTCACTGGAAGTGAGAAGGTGTGCCATGCTTTCTTAGAAATTTTATACTATAACACTCATTTCCCTTATGTTTTTCACTGGAAGTGAGAATGTGTGCTATGCTTGCTTAAAAATTGTATGCTATAACACTTACTTTCATGATAATTTTTCTTTCAAAACCTACCAAGTATTTGTTTTGTTCTAGCTTTAAGCAGTGTATCATATGGTCTACATGTAATTTTGAAGAGGACACAAAAATTAACTTTTGGCTAAAGTGGCAGTACCTTGAAATTTGTTCAAAGTGACATAAATAGTGATCAGAGGACAAGAGAAGTGAGAAAGGTCTTGAGCAGTAGCTATGGTTCTTGTAATTCTAAAGTGGACTGTTCTCACTAGTTATAATGGGAAACCACAGTTAGCAAACAGTTATTTCAAACATAATGCATTTACTGCATGCAATTTTTAAGAGTTGACATAAGCATGGGTGGCATTTTGCAGAAAAAGCATCCATGAATATATTGAATATGCCAAAAGAATTATGCATATTACCATCCATAATTTCAAAACACAATTTACAGATGTATATGTGAAAGTGTCTACAAGGAGACAATACACATACAAGCACAAATACTTTACAAAAGATGTGCACGAAGGCACTCACACAACACTTGAACAAAATACGCACAAATGCGTAAAAATAGCAAACATGCACTAAGGCATGCATTTTATAGAAAAGACCAAATGCTTGAGACTCTCAAGCTTAAGAATTACAAAGGGAGAACACCCCTATTTATGCACATTCAAGGACCCACATGGGGGGCTCCCAAAGGAGTCATTGGGGAGCCCCCAACGACTCTATTGAGATGCCCCCAATGTGGTACGAAAACCTATGTTTAAAAGAAAATGAAAAAGAATAGAAAAAATAAAAGAAAAAATTACATGCATTATTCCAAGTGGAATATGCATAAAAGATGAAATTACAGAAATACCCTTTTCAGGTATTATGATTAAAATATATATATATATATATAGAGAGAGAGAGATACGTATACATACATACATGGTATATATGTATATATATATATATATTCTTACAATAAGATTACAAAAAATGAGATACATATTTTAACACCCCCCCCCTCAAACTTAGGGTAGGATGACCGAAAGTTTGCCAAGAATAAAGTTGAAACACGGAGCACACAATGCTTTGGTGAAGAAATCTGCCAACTGATATTCTTAACTTACGTATGGAAGATCTATGACTCCTTTTAGATAAGCTTCTCGAACATAGTGATAGTCCATCTCAATGTGTTTGGTCCGCTCATGAAAAGTATGATTTTTGGCAATGTAGATGGAGCTTTTGTTATCGCAGCATAACTTGGTGGGCCCTTCTATGACAATTCTCATATCTTCCAAAAGTTGATGGATCCACACAATCTCCATGGTAGTAGTGGCCATGACACGATATTCAGCTTCAGTGGAGGACAAAGACACTTTTTGTTGCTTTTTACATCTCCATGGAATTAGTGAATCACCTAAAAACACACAGAAGCTAGTGGTGGAGTGATGGTTATTCGGGTCACCTCACCAGTCAGAATCAGTATATGCAATTAATTTTAAATCAGAGGAGGAGGACAAGAAAACTCCCTTATTTAGAGTACCCTTTATGTATCTTACGACCCGTAAGACAACACTCATGTGAATTGAAGTTGGTGCATGCTGAAACTGACTTGCCGTATGAACTACATGTGAGATATCTGGTCTGGTAATACTCAGGTACATCAACGATCCTATAAGTTGTCTGTAAGGAGTAGGATCTGAGAGAGGAACACCATCATCAATCTTCATTTTAGCTCCTACTATAACAGGAGTTTCACAAACCTTATCATCTGTAATACCTGACCTGTCAATAATCTCAGATGCAAGCTTAGTTTGAGACAAAAAAAACCCTCTATGAGAGTATGCTACTTCAATACCCAAAAAATAAGTTAGAAATCCCAAGTCAGACATTTCAAACCTATCCTTTAAAATTAATTTTATGCTTTTAACCCCTTTAGAATCGCTTTCGGTTATAAGCATATCATCCACATATAGAAGCAAAATAACAATCTCTGTATTAGTTTTTCTAACAAATAAAGCAGTATCAGTCAAGCAAGAAGAAAAACCATTTTCTAACATTACTGAGTTAAACCTATCATACCAAGCCTTAGGGGCTTGTTTTAAGCCATAAAAAGTTTTTCTAAGTCGAAGCACTTTCCCTTGGGGAGTCTCCATTCCAGGTGGAGCATCCATATATACCTCTTCATTTAAATCACCATTCAGGAAGACATTCTTAACATCCATTTGATAGATGTTTCATTTGTTGATTGATGCAACAGTGATGAGACATCGGACAATGACCATTCGGGCCACAAGCGTAAAAGTTTCTTCATAGTCAGTCTCATATTTTTTACTATATCCCTTGGCAACTAATCGAGCCTTATATCTCTCAAGAGATCTATCGCTCTTGGTTTTTACCTTAAATATATGGTTTTCTTACCTTAAGGGAGATCTTGGAACTCCCAAGTCTTTGCCATGTTGAGAGCCGAAAGCTTACATTCCATTGTTTTTAACCATTCATTATTCTTTTTGGCTTCTTCAAAGTTTTTGGGTTCTAGATAGGAATGAATGGCGCTAAGACAAGCTCTATGTTTAGGAGTGAAGGAATCATATGAAATGAACCTAGAGGGCACTCTTCTACTTCTCTCAGTTCTTCGTAGATTATCATCATTTGTTGAATTAGAACCACTAGGTTCACTGTATTTTTCAATAGCACTCCTAAAATTGCTTCTATCTCTATGGCTATATGTTATAGGTTCTCTTAAAGCTTCTTTATTACTATGTTGTGATACCAAGGGAGAGGGAGAAGAATCATCTTCTTTATCATTGATGTCATTATGAGAAAAGTCATCATCATTATCTTCATTGTCATCATCATGGTCTAACATTTCAAATAAGAAGGAATAATCCATGTTTTCTTCAAAGGATTCACCCTTTTCAAAACCATTAACATTTTCCAGAAAACTCACAAATTCTCGGAAACATACAACTTATCATTCTTGATATCATAACAACGAAACCCTTTTTGGGTTTCTGAGTATCCAAGAAAAGCACAGGGAATTGTTTTTGGTGAGAGCTTATCGTTCTTATTAGTAAGAACAAAGCATTTACAACCAAATATCCTTAATCGACTATACTCAGGTTCTTTAGTATAATAGTTTTTCAAAGGGCGAGATATTGTTCAAGTTTTTAGAGGGTAGCCGATTTATCAAATAGACAGATGCTAAAGTAGCTTCAGTCCAAAAACCTTTTTGGATGTTTTGAGAGACCAAGAAAGTTCAGGTTGTCTCTATTATATGTCTATGCTTCCTTTCGGCGAACCCATTTTGTTGAGGGTTTTTTGGACAAGATCTTTGGTGAAGAATACCATAATTTTCAAGATAATTTTTTAATTCACTTGAAAGGTATTCTTCACCAGAGTCAATTCTAAAAATTTTGAGAATCCCATTAAACTGATTCTTAATCATCATATGATAGGTTTTAAAAGTTGAGAAAACTTCATATTTGTGTTTAAGGAAATAAATCCAACAATATCTCGTATAATCGTCAACAAAAATAATATAATAAGCAAAGCCACCTTTTGATAAAACGGGTGCTGGACCACATACATCAGAATGGACAATTTCAAACGGTCTAGTTGTAAACATAGATCTTTGAAAGCAAGGCAATTTTTTCATTTTTCCAAGTATACAGTCATTACAAGTGAAATCACTTTTACATAAACTTTTGATAAAAGGCAAATGAATTTTTTTTACAATATTTGGATGTCCAAGTATTTTGTGTCACACATTAATATCTTTTTGTTGGACAACATTACAAAAAGGATTCTTTGGAATTTGAAGGGAATCGACATAGTAAAGATCGCCCTTCCTAGAGCCTTCCCCAATCAATCTCTCGGACTGGCGATCCTGTATCCAACATTTGTTAGATGATAACTTTATATCACACCCATGATCCGAGAGTTGAGAAACGGAAAACAAATTTAAGTTTAATTTGGGTATAAATCTAATTTTTGGAATAAAGAACCCTTATTTTTCAAAGTTTCTCATTCCTTTTACTTCAAGAGACGTTCCATCCGCAGTTAAAACAAAGGATGGAGAATGATTTTTTGTATACTTGGAAAAAGAATTAAAACTTGGAGTCATATAAAAAGAAGCACCCGAATCCAAAAGCCAAGAAGTCTTACTGGGGGAAGAAGAGGTTGACATGGCCGCATCGGAAATGGGCCCTTTTAGAAGAGGTTGAAGAGCATCTACGATTTGTTGAAGGGAGAGTGCTCCATTTGAAGATGATGGGCATTCTTGAGATGTAGTAGCCATGGCAAGAAGCTTTTTCCACTTTGGGCAAATAGGCTTGATGTGCCCTGGTTCTTTACAAAAGTGACAATTAAGCTTGCTATAGTCCCTCCTTCCTCCTTGTCCACTTGGATTTTGGTTCTTGAAATTAGGAGGCTTGTATGTCTTTAAGTTGTTTCCTGGTCTTGATACGACATTTACACCTTCACTATCTTTATTATTTGATGGTGTAGCTAGAACACTTGGATTGTTCTTACTTATACCCATCCGAGTTTCTTTCCCACTTAACTTAGTTATTACATCTTCGAGAGAGAGAGAAGTAAAGGCGGATAAAAGGGAAGACCAGATTTGTTCGAATTCTGGCCTAAGCCCATTCAAGAAATTAAAAAATCTATCTTCTTCCAATTGTTTGTGACGAAGCTCTATGGCTTCACCACTCCATTTGGGTTCGAGCATAGCAAGCCCATCCCAAATAGAAAAAAGCTCGGTAAAATACTCTCTAATAGACATCTCCCCTTGTTGAAGCGTTAATGCCCTTTTTTGAAGATAGTACTTATGGGACAAGTCCCTAGAGGTGTACATCTTCTCAAGATATTCTCATGCTTGAGAAGCTTTCTTGAACTTGATGATATTTGCATTAATTCTCGTCTCTACGGATGAAAAAATTCAAGAGAGGATTTTAAAATTTCTCATTTCCCATTCTTCATGCTTTTTCGTATATTCTTCAAGGGCCTTGATTCTTTCATCACCCTCAAAGATCTTTATCTCTCCTTTCTCTACTTAAGTTATCTTAGGTTCCGGTTCGGGAATCGAGCCTTGGACATAGCGCCATAGCCCTTTTCCTTTGATGTGAGCTTTCCATGTTTCCGGCCCAAACATGATAGTTGGACCCATTGAGTTTGAACCCAAGAGAGAAATGAGAGTCTTTTTCACCCATTAAAGAGGAGAGATTATGAAAAATAACATGTACCTCAAAGGCTTTTCAATTCTTTCTTGACAAAAGAAACTTCTAAAATATTGCCCGAAGAAGATGATCCACTCCAAACTCCAATAGCTTAAAGGCACATTTTTTGAGGCACTCAAAAATGAAGAAACGCACAATCCTCCTTCTTTAAACGAGGCTCTGATACCATGTGAAAGTGTTTACAAGGAGACAATACGCATACAAGCACAAATACTTTACAAAAGATGTGCACGAAGGCACTCACACAACACTTGAACAAAATACGCACAAATGCGTAAAAATAGCAAACATGCACTAAGGCATGTATTTTATAGAAAAGAGCAAATGCTTGAGATTCTCAAGCTTAAGAATTGCAAAGGGGGAACACCCCTATTTATGCACATTCAAGGACACCCACATGAGGGGCTCCCAAAGGAGTCGTTGGGGAGCCCCCAACGACTCTATTGGGAGGCCCCCAATGTGGTACGAAAACCTATGTTTAAAAGAAAATGAAAAAGAATAGAAAAAATAAAAGTAAAAATTACATGCATTATTTCAAGTGGAATATGCGTAAAAGATGAAATTACAGAAATACCCTTTTTGGGTATTATATATATATATATATATATTCTTACAATAAGATTACAAAAAATGAGATACATATTTTAACAGTATATAGTGAGGCAATTGATCAAGAAGCTCAATGATTAGATATTTCAAGTTTAATTGAGGTATGATGTTAAGCAATAATAACCTGGGTAACATGGCTGAGTCAATCACCTTCTGCTGTTTGTGATAAATCGTGTCCTTTATTCTAGTGAAATGTATGACTTGGGGGCATTTATGTCAAACAAGTCTTTTTCAAGGGGGCAGGAGATGAAGGTATGGTTTACCACCAATCCTTCCATATATGAAAGGAGAAGAATATCAACTCTTAGATGTTTACCTACTTTCGGACAGAAAAGAAGTGTTGGCATGTTCCGTCCTTCCAAAATATCTAAAGGTCATATAGAGGCATAAAATGATAAGTGATCATGTTCAAACCCTAAGGATTTGAGATTATATGATATAGAGAAAGGAACGAAAGCTAGTGTTTATTACTTTGAAAAGCAGAAGGTTTCTGATAAATAAGATTGAGGAGATGGAGTGATGAGTGTTACCTCATGAGATCATCAAGCTCTGATACTGTAAATAAAATGAGAACTGTAGGTGGCAGATCTCAATTAATGGTTTTGGATAAAATGAGGGTATTTGACTCTGGACATTAACATAAGTATGCAAGATGTAAATGATAAAGAGATGAATTTGACAATAATATTAGGTGAATCAAGGGTGTCATAACTACGTACATTCAAGTAAAACTATCGGACCAAACAGTTTTCAATCTTTCCCTCAATTAAGCAGAAACTCCAAAATGTTCTCTTACTCTATCCATATGTTCATATATTTTTATCATAAACAGTTTGTAGTTATGTAAAATTTCTAAGAGGCAAATTTGTCTAGAGTCTTGAAGAATGTTACTGAAAATCATATCTTTGGATTCCTTGTGCCTACTCCTTAATAATGTGAATTTGGACTCCCAAAGTGAAACTCATTTGTGGAAAACCTTCCATAGCTTTTCCATATATCAACTTACTGATGAGTTTGACCGCACCTCAAAATTTTCAACACATTGCTGTTCGAAAATCTGCTGAAGGTTCTCATTGCCTATAAACTTCTGGTTGATATACTACAATTTTCCTGTTTAAAAACTTTCTAGGGACTCTTATTTGTTCTAACTTGTACAGTTTATTCAAATATGTCATGGGTCATGTACATTTACGTGTGTGCATGTTGCATTGCTTATATAACTTATTACAGGTTTATATATAATATGTTATTGTCTAATTTATGTCTATGCTATAACTATGCATATGCCATGTTATTACTTGCACGATCCTTTTGCCTCTGCAGTGTTTGGACATCTTACATGCTTATCTTTGAGTTCTTTGGCAGGCAATATAATGATACAATAAGCTTCAATGTTTCTAAGCTTTGCACGGAGTGCTGTATATGCAAATTAACATCACGTGTGGACAAACAGATTGTGTATTTGGCTAGTAATGCTTGATGCATACATTCAATATGGAAAAAAGAATTGCAATTAGACTGAAACTTGGGATGAAGGCCTTAAATAAATATGAAAACTGTCTTGATAAAATTATGATGATGCATTTTGATTAACTTCTAAATCAATTCGAGGAACCATTTCAGGTACTTCCTATGTGAAATGGAATTTAGATTTTTAAAGACCAACTATGAAAAATTTTTGGTTTTTTGAGTACAGGGAAATGGTCACGCTACAAGAATTTTGCCTTACAATGGTTGGTCATTTTTTTGTGCCTGATCACAGAAAACTATTGGTTGCACATACACCACACAAATATCAAACAGTTGATCTTAGGGTGTATTTTATGTGAGGCCATGAATGAGAATCCTTGATTCTATTTCATCATTGTTAATCCTCCTAGATTTTTTTCTTCCAGGCAGCTCAGTGTCGATTTGAACAAGCAAGCAACATCTACCAGCAGCTTGTAAACAGCAACAGTGGACAGTTGCCATCAGAACAGAAGCTTCATCAAGTGCCTGCTTTCTCTGGTACAACTCCAGTTATGGAGTCGGAGGTGAGCTGTGGAGACAGAGTACATGCTGCCCCTGCAATGTTATTGCAAGCAGAACCTTACATAGAGGGCACTGTTCAGGTCGAAGATGATAATCGGAAAACAGCAGCAGCAGTTGCTGCTAGACTCACATCATCAACATCCTCGGCTCAGATGCTCACATATGTTCTTTCTTCTTTAGCATCAGAGGGAGTAATCAGTAATCCAGTGGCTGAAGGCTCCACAGACTTCCCATCCGAAAAAAAGCCAAAGCTTGAGAATGGCTTATCCCCATCTTATGTTCCCCCTCTGCCAACACAACTGCTGCCGCTGCCATTCCCGCATCCTGATTCTTTGCAACACAAGGTACCAATCATGCCCCAAGTAGCACTCTTGCAGCCAACACATCCACCGTCATCTCCAGCATCTCTTGCTGGTTCTACCGTGCTTACTGCACCTCCACTGCCTCCTACACCACCTCCGCTTCCACCACCTCCGCCACCAACCCAATTTGTACAACTGACCGGAACCATGACGGGATTATCTTACAACCTCAGTAACGCACCCCTGCAACCTCCCGTATCTGGATATGCTATGGTGCCTGCACCAGTCTCAAGGATGGCCTCCTACGCTGCTCCCCAAAATCCTTACCAAAACTTTCATCCATCTGAAAGTGGCTTTTATAACCAGCCACATCTGCCAGCAGGCCCTCCTATTTCTCGGTAGTAGAATAAAATGTGGCATCATTTGACGGCTTGATTTACTAGAGTGGAATAGTGGATAGAGGTCACTTCTATCCTTCGGTGTTGAAGACTGTGTTCTCTTAAACTAACTGATGTGTTACAGCCATGTCTTGTATCATCAGATTATGAGCTTCATGCTATGTATGTAGAAGTTGAATTGATTTTTTGGGAGTTCTATACAATTTTTTTGCTTTTGAATTTCGGGTTAGTATTATGTGTATAGGGCCTTGATGGTTTGGTGGTCTCTCTCTGACATGGAACCGTGGTAGCATTAGTAATCGAGTCAACACACAATGGTTACGTTTGTTTCATGTTTTTTAGCCAACAAGAGCAAACCACCACCTCCCTCATTTAAGTTTTTTTTTTGTGGCTAGGCCAAGAAGGGAAAACCCCTTGTCACCAACCGTACATTGGTAGATCTCTGGTTGGTAAAACCTTCAAGGTCCCCCTTGCCCACTGGTGAGTATACTCGGTTACAACCTTGCGAGAAGGGACTTCCATGGATTTCTAACTTACAACATTCTGTCAACTTGGTGACATTCACAAGTTACTCATTGGAACCTTTTTCTTTTTTTTTATATATATTACTCAAAGAAACTGCGTCTGAGATTGAAGACTTGGTTGTGTTAGCTCAGCCTACTACACCTACGGTCCGACCCCACTATGCCAACCTCCTCAGGGCTAGATTGAGGGAGCCCTTGTTATCACCTCCCTCAGTATGTTGGATGCTACATGAGAAGCATTGATGGGATGGCTGATGGCCTAATTGATAATATAATATCTCAACCCAATGATCTAAACTACCCTATTCTTCTGAATAAATTTTTCTCACCCGCACCCACTTACCTAGAAATGTGGGATAAGCATGAATATTTCTATTGAGGAGCAGTGTATTATTCCAGCCTATCCTACTTTGAAGGGAAAAAATTGCATTTCAAAAGCCTTGTAGGTTGATAGTGACAGATAAAGAAATCGACAACCGCAGAGTACCCGGTTAGGAAGTCGTGAAGAAGGATTCACACACACACACACACACACACACACACACAAGCCAAGAACACGAGTTTTAACGTGGTTCGGTCTTGATGACCTACATTCACAATGCATCTCTCTTTCACATACTTAACGTGAGATAGAGGTCCTCTATTTATAGAGATTGGTTTACAAGTTGATAAACGAGTTTCCTTCTTGAGAAAGATTCTGGTTAACAGGTTTACATAAGGGGTCTCTCTTGATTACATTCTTATTAGCAAGAGGTTTCTCATAAACTTGGGTTTCGTTCTTGAACATGCTCTCATTAGAAGTTTTCTTCTCTGACATACTCTCTTTAGATGTTGGATCCTGTTGGATTTGGATAGCAAAGTTGGATCTGATTCACGTGTCTTGATATCCATCTGCAACCACAACAGTCCTAGGGTGAGGTTGAGCTTGGACCTTAAATAATTAAACTCTGGGACAACAAGAGGCTTGATAAGAATATCTGCAAGCATGTTGTTGGTGGATATGTGTTGAACAACAAGAGTACGATCAACAACCTTGTCCCGCACAAAGTGAACGTCCAGTTCGATATGTTTGGTGAAAGGTAGTGATGTGGATCAAGAAATGGGTTGATCTATGATTCAAAATTCAAATGGATCCTGATGCGTGAAAGCTAAACGAGATAACTTGAAAAACTGATAGTTTTCAATACAGTGGTGTTTAGACCCTGTTGCGCTCCAAATGGAAGGACATCACCAAAACTAATCTTGTAGACAACATATTTCTCTTTCCAAAGAGTCTAAAAACTCGTAAATACGACCACTGATGGTTGAGATACGGGCCAGATACCAGACCAATGGGTTGGTGTTCACAGGTGGGTCTGCTATAACTGTCCAGTATGTATAGGTTAGAACATGACAGTTTCTTACGGATTCAGTTAATGACCCAAAAACCAAAGTTGTAGAAAATTTAGTTTTAAAATAATAGAAACTAAAATCACTTAAATCAGACGTTGTATGACTCCAATATGAGCCGAGCAAGACAGTGGATTGGTACAATACTGTACAATCACTCCTAGGACTATTCCGTATGTTCCAAGATACTTTTGACTAGGAAGACAATTAATTCAGCAAATTTATTGAACATAAAAGTTATAGATAAAGTAATTATCAAACCAAAGCAATAAAAATCACTTAAATCGGAGTTTGGATGACTCCGTTACGAACTAAACAAGGGGTTAGACTCTTATAATCCTAACAGTTACCCGAATAACTATTTTTTCCAGTTTTAGACCAATTGTAATAGCCAAATCGAATGAATTAAAAAATTCTCTAAACATATAGGTCGTAGCCACAGATGTTAGATTTCCAACAAGCTATCATATGCTAATTTTTATAAAGTTGATTAAAAGTTATGATTTGATTATTGCGACTGTGTCTGATACCCAAACAATCGCAGAACCGAATGGTGTTACACGATTCAACAACACATTTAGTTTATTCCAAATTTTAATGTTAGGGGTTTGTTGTTTAACCAACACACACAAACACTTCTAAAGTATATTCTCTAATGCTAAATTACTTTCATCTTATCCCAACTCCGGTAAAACTAATTAAGGATTAGAAATAAGCCACAAATACTAAATAAACTAGTAGGAAAATTATATTCGGGAATCAATGCTTAGAAGGTAATCTCTTAGATAAAAAAAGATATATAACTAATTCAAACTGAGGCAAGTTTAATCAAACCCGATTAAAAGTCACAAGGTAAAGTTCCAGTAAAGTATCAAGATTCACACAAACACAAACAATAGAAAATCAACTCCCTTCCAACTCGGTAAGGGCACCATGGATAAGAAAGTAGCTGCAACAGTTGGTACAAATTTTTGACAACAACTACGAACACACGAATGGTTCACTTGCAACTTCGGTTCATACCCAGCTGGAGCTATGGTTTGCACCACGACCTGGTTGCAACAAGCTTCAACAAAATGTCCCAATGCAGGAGGTGACTAGGAAAGATCCACCATGATTTTTTCTTCAACAAAAATTTTCAAGCAAAGAGAGAAGACCACTCTTCCTTTTTTCTAGACTCTTTTAAGGGAGAAAGAAAGGTGGCATAGCCTCTCATTAGCCATGTTGGAGGTCACCTCCTTAGTGACTAATGAGAAGGCCAAATTTGAAATACTTTCTTTTGGATGGTCAAGAAGGAGGTATCCTCCTATTGGCCACCTTGGAGGTGGCTTGAGCTTAGAGAGACTTTAAGTACACCTTCATATGTACCAATAGTCAGTCAAGCTACACTCCTCTTGACTTTAGTCAAACAAGTTCAAATTTGGTTCATATTGGTTCAACCATGGGAGGGCCAATATGAATCCATTTAAGACGAATTGGATCTGGCCTAAGATTCAATTCATATAAATAGATCTCAAACCATTTTATAGCAAAATAAAATTGCTAAAAAAAATAAAAATCTACCCTGATACCTCGTACACCCTCTAGTGCCCTAAAATAATCCTACCAGACACCAGAACTATCCTGATCCGTAAGTTTCGACACCTAAAAATAAAAAAATACATAATTAACTCCAATATTCACAAAAATGAAATCACCACATAAAGTAATTTCTGACAATCCAAAAACAAAATTCTCAGAAGTTGAGATGTGCCAAAATAGAAGAGTTACCCCGGAGATCCATTTAGACCCTAATGGGTCTGAAGAGAATTGGATCTTCTAGGGTATCGTATCCCGGATCAGGTCTGGAGAGTTGAATTCACATTCAACTCGTATTCAATGCTATGGTCATCTTGATGCACTATATCAGGTAGGGTATGCAGTAAGGTACGTGGCGAAAACATTATCACAACATATGATGGGAGATGCTAGAACGATATGACCAAGTTCATGGAGAAATTATTAAAGCCACATGCATTCAACAGTTGTGTTAGTAATAGACCTATCAGGATCGAGAAACAATAGATTGTTTCTTAAATCTCTAAGAGATAAGATTATGTCCATGGTATGTTGCATAAGTTGAGGTGGATTTATGATCATCGAGGGACCCAACCCAATTGACATCAACAAAAATAGAAAGCCAACAAGAACTACTCAGAGATAAGTGTAACCCATGTTGAATGGTGTATTTGAGACACCGAAGGATACACTTGATTGCAGTCCAGTGGTCTATAGTGACAGCATGCATAAATTAACAAACACAATTGATTGAAAAAGAGATTCTAACAAGTAAAGGTGGACATATCAGAGAGCACCAACCACACTATAGTACATGGAAGGATTGTCAAGAGGCATCCCAGAAAATACAGAAAAGCGAGTGGAGGCTGCCATTAGTGTTGACATTGGTTTGGCATTAAGCAGGTTTGTCTACATAAGGAGCTCAAAAATGTATTTTTGTTGAAGGAGGTGGAGGTCTTGGGAGGTACGAACTGCTTGAATACACAAGAAATAATGTAATTTGCTAAGATCTTTAAGGAAAAACTTGCAACCAAAATAACTGATAAATAAATGAACTGTAGTAGGGGAGCTTCATGTGATAAGAGTAGCATCTACATACACTAATACATATAAGTGAAGACTGCAACAAATGAGAATAAGAGAATGGCCGGTGTGGGAGCTATGAAAGCCATGTTCAACACTAACTTTACTGAGCTTCTGGAACCAAACACGTGGGGCCTGACATAGACCATAGAAAGCCATGTAAAACTGATAAACATAATGTGGATGTGAATCCTGAAAAGCTAGTGGTTGAGCCATAAAAATTGATTCCTCAATATCACCATTGAGAAAGACATTATTGACATATAGCTGCCAGATAGGCCAATGACAACTTATGGCAATAGCAAAAACTATGTAGATGGTCAAGGGATTCACAACGGAGTTGAAAGTCTAAAAAAAATATAATCTTTCTTTTTGATGAAAACCTTTTGCAATGAGACGAGCCTTATAACACTCAAAAGACCCATCAGCACGATGTTTGATTTTGTAAACTCACTTTCAACCAATAACATTTTGATATGGATGTGAAGGAACAAGAGTCCATGTATAGTTATGAACAAGAGCCTGATGTTTAATGTGCATGGTTTGTTGATAGGATGTAGGTTCAAGATCAAAAGATAGTTCAATGAGAAGAGCAACAAGCAAAGAATTGGTGGTAGTGAAAAATAATCATGTCTTGAGAGTGCCATCCTTGGAACGAGTAACCATATAATAGGTGCATTGGGGAGGAAGGGGCGAAGGCAGGGTTGAGGTCAATGACCAACAAGATTCTCAAAGAGGTAGAAGGTGATGCTACAACATCTCTGTGCTTCCTCTCAACACTCTCATTCTACTCTTGCATGTGAGGGCAGGAAACACAATATTGAATTCCACATTGACTTAGGTATGGTTAGGGGTGTCAATGTGCCTAGTTTACTCGAATCCGACTTGAACCAAACCCTATACGGTTCAGGTATGGTGATAAATAAGAAGACTCGATTAAGACCTGGGTTCAAACCCAAAGGTCCGATTAATACATGAACCCAGGTATAGTTTATGAAATTTTATACCAGACCTAGACCCGAATCGAGTTTCAGTTAAGACTTGCATTTTTTCAATATAAAAATGACAAAATATGGTTTTACCGGGTATGGTTCATGTAGTTATTATTGGGTTAGGGTATAATTTTTCTTATAGTGGATCTGATACCATGCCTGAAAATTTAGTTCAAGTCTAGTTCTACTTGTGTTTGAACCAAACCTGACCCGTTGACACCCCTAGGTATGGTACCAAGGTTTTGAATTCTCCACCACCATCTGATTGAAAAAAAATATATTTTCTTGATAGTGGTGGTTTCAACTAAACTTTTGAATTTATAAAAGGCCTTAAAAACATCAAATTTGTGAAATAGCAGATATATCCATTCATATCTAGAAAAAACATCAACAAAAATTACATAATATTGCGGATCATTGTTTCTTAATATAAGGGTTGGTTCCTAGACATCAGAGTAAACAAACTCAAGAGGTTGTATCACATGATTAATAGAGTTTAAAAAGGTCAACTTATGAGATTTATCCATTTGTTATAACAGACAAACATGTAATAAATTTTATTGATAAAAGAAATGCCAAAGCGATTAATATTAGTTCTATCTGTTTTAACAGATTGGATGGTCAAGTCGATTGCACCATTGATCCAGTGAGGCACATTCACCAGTATTGACTTCCTTATTACAATCACCAAAACTTTATGAAATATAACCCATTTTTATTCACATCTTGATGTAGCTTCTGTCCTGTCCTACTCTCCTTAATGCAACAAAAACCAAGATACAACTCAAAAATCACTCCATCGTTCTATGTGAATCTTTGAACAGAAAATAACCGTTTACTAATCTCAAGCACATGTAAAATATCTTTCAATAGGAAATTAGATGAATTCAAATTAAAAGAACTATTTCCAATGTGAAGGATGTGCAAACCTTTACCATTTTTTATTTTCATTGTGCAAGCTCAAGGAGTTCAGATCTAAGGCCACATGATGTGACATTCTAAAAATGGGATACCAAGCATCATTGTTATTACCTGAATTATAGTTGGCCAAGTAGACATGGGGAGGGTCACTTTCAAGTTGTTTTTGTGTGTACAGATTGCATGTCTTGGAAGTGTGATCACTTTTGTCACACAGTTGGCAGACCGATTGACCATATGATTGATTTGAACTTTATTGATAATTGCAATTAGGGGTGGAGCCATGTTGTGGATAGGGTGGGCATAAGCCCTCTCTTACCCAAGAGCATTAGTAATCAAATCAACACACACTGGTTATGTTTGTTTCATGTTTTTAGCCAACATGAGCAAACCACCACCTCCCTCGTTTAAGTTTTTCTTTTTGTGGCTAGGCCAAGATGGGAAAACCCCTTGTCACCAACCATACATTGGTAGATCTCTACTTGGTAAAACCTTTGAGGTCCCCCTTGCCCAGTGGTGAGTATACTCGGTTATGACCTTGCGAGAAGGGACACTTCCATGGATTTTTAGCTTATAACATTCTGTCAACTTGGTGACATTCACAAGTTACTCATTCTAGATAAGGGGAGCCCTTTTCTTTATATATATATATATATATATATATATATATATATATATATATATATATATATATATATATATATATATATATATATACTGCGTCTGAGATTGAAGACTTGGTTGTGTTAACTCATCCTACTACACGTATGGTCCGACCCCTCTATGCCAACCCCCTCGGGGATAGATTGAGAGAGCTCTTGTTAGCACCTCCCTCAATATGTTGGATGCTACATGAGAAAAATTGATGGGATGGCTGATGGTCTAATTGATAATATAATATCTCAACAACCCAACGATCTAAACTACCCTATTCTTTTGGATAAATTTTTCTCACCCGCACCCACTTATCCAGAAATGTGGGATAAGCATGAATAGTTCTATTGAGGAGCATAGTGTATTATTCCAGCCTATCCCACTTTAAAGGAAAAAAATTGCATCTCCAAAGCCTTGTATGTTGATAGTAACAGATAAAGAAATCGACAACCGTGAAGTAGACAGTTAGGAAGTCGTGAAGAAGGATTCACACACACGTGAAGGAGAACACTCACACACACACAAGCCAAGAACACGAGTTTTAACGTGGTTCAGCCTTGATGACCTACATTTACAATGTATCTCTCTTTCACATACTTAACGTGAGATAGAGGTCCTCTATTTATAGAGATTGGATTACAAGTTGATAAACATGTTTCCTTCTTGAGAAAGATCCTGGTTAACAAGTTTAGATAAGGGGTCTCTCTTGATTACATCCTTATTAGCAAGAGGTTTCTCATAAACTTGGGTTTCCTTCTTGGATTTAGGTTTTCTTATTGAACTTGCTCTCATTAAAAGTTTCCTTCTTGGACATACTTTCTTTAGATGTTGGATCTTGTTGGATTTGGATAGCAAAGTTAGATCTGATTCACGTGTCTTGATATCTACCTGCAAGCACAACAATCCTAGGGTGATGTTGAGCTTGGACCTTAAATAATTGAAATATGGAACAACAAGAGACTTGATAAGAATATCTACAAGCATGTTGTTGGTGGATACACGTTGAACAACAACAGTACGACCAACAACCTTGTCCTGTACAAAGTGAACATCCAGTTCGATATGTTTGGTGAAAGGTAGGGTATGCAGTAAGGTACATGGCAAAAACATTATCACAACATATGATGGGAGATGCTAGAACGGTACGACCAAGTTCATGGAGAAAATATTGAAGCCACATGCATTCATAAGTTGTGTTAGCAATAGACCTATCATGATCGAGAAACAACAGATTATTTCTTAAATTTCTAAGAGATAAGATTATGCTCAAGGTATGTTGCATAAGATGAGATGGATTAATGATCATAGAGGGACCCAACCCAATTGACATCAGCATAAATAGAAAGCCAACAAGAACTACTCAGAGATAAGTGTAACCCATGTTGAATGGTGTATTTGAGACACCGAAGGATACGCTTGATTGCAGTCCAGCGGTCTATAGTGGCAGCATGCATAAATTAACAAACACAATTGATTGAAAAAGAGATTCTAACGAGTAAAGGTGGACATATCAGAGAGCACCAACCACACTATAGTACATGGAAGGATTGTCAAGAGGCATCCCAGAAAATACAGAAAAGCGAGTGGAGGCTGCCATTAGTGCTGACATTGGTTTGGCATTAAGCAGGTTTGTCTACATAAGGAGCTCAAAAATGTATTTTTGTTGAAGGAGGTGGAGGTCTTGGGAGGTACAAACTGCTTGAATACACAAGAAATAATGTAATTTGCTAAGATCTTTAAGGAAAAACTTGCAACCAAAATAACTGATAAATGAATGAACTGTAGTAGGGGAGCTTCATGTGATAAGAGTAGCATCTACATACACTAATACATATAAGTGAAGACTGCAACAAATGAGAATAAGAGAATGGTCGGTGTGGGAGCTATGAAAGCCATGTTCAACACTAACTTTACTGAGCTTCTGGAACCAAACACGTGGGGCCTGACATAGACCATAGAAAGCCATGTAAAACTGACAAACATAATGTGGATGTGAATCCTGAAAAGCTAGTGGTTGAGCCATAAAAATTGATTCCTCAGTATCACCATTGAGAAAGACATTATTGACATATAGCTGCCAGATAGGCCAATGACAACTTATGGCAATAGCAAAAACTATGTAGATGGTCAAGGGCTTCACAACAGGGTTGAAAGTATGAAAAAAGTATAATCTTTCTTTTTGATGAAAACTTTTTGCAATGAGACGAGCCTTATAACACTCAAAGGACCCATCGGCATGATGTTTGATTTTGCAAACTCACTTTCAACCAATAACATTTTGATATGGATGTGAAGGAACAAGAGTCCACGTATAGTTATGAACAAGAGCCTGATTTTCAATGTGCATGGCTTGTTGATAGGATGTAGGTTCAAAATCAAAAGATAGTTCATGAGAAGAGCAACGAGCAAAGAATTGGTGGTAGTGAAAAATATTCATGACTTGAGAGTGCCATCATGGGAACGAGTAACCATATAATAGGTGCATTGGGGAGGAAGGGGCAAAGGCAGGGTTGAGGTCAATGACCAACATGATTCCCAAAGAGGTAGAAGGTGATGCTATAACGTCTCTGTGCTTCTTTTCAATACTCTCATTCTGCTCTTGTGTGTGAGGGCATGAGACACAATATTGAATTCCACATTGACTAAGGTATGGTTAGGGGTGTCAATGGGACTGGTTTACCCAGATCCGACTTGAACTAGACCCTATAGGGTTCAGGTATGGTGATAAATAAGAAGACTCGATTCAGACCTGGGTTCAGACCCAAAGGTCCGATTAATACATGGACCCAGGTATATATGAAATTTTATACCAGACCTAGACTCGACTCGAGTTTCGATTAAGACTTGTAATTTTTCAATATAAAAATGATAAAAATATGGTTTTACTGGGTATGGTTCATGTAGTTATTATTCGGTCAAGGTATGATTTTTCTTATAGTGGACCTGATACCATACCCAAAAATCTAGTTCAAGTCTAGTTCTACCTGTGTTTGAACCAAACTCAACCCGTTGACATCCCTAGGTATGGTACCAAGGCTTTGAATTCTCCACCACCATCTAATTGAAAAAAAATATTTTCTTGATAGTGGTGGTTTCAACTAAGCTTTTGAATTTTTAAAAGGCCTTAAAAACATCAAATTTGTGAAATAGCAGATATATCCATTTATATCTAGAAAAAACATCAACAAAAATTACATAATATTGTGGATCATTGTTTTTTAATACAAGGGTTGGTTCCTAGACATCAAAGTAAACAAACTCAAGAGGTTGTATGACAGGATTAATAGAGTTAAAAAAGGGCAACTTATGAGATTTACCCATTTGTTATAACAGACAAACATGCAATAAATTTTATTGATAAAAGAAATACCAAAGCGATTAATATTAGTTCTATCAATTTTAAAAGATGGCTGGCCAAGTCGATTTCACTATTGATCCAGTGAGACACATTCACCAATATTGACTTCCTTATTACAATCACCAAAACTTTATGAAATATAACAAATTTTTACTCACATCTTAATGTAGTTCTTGTCCGGTCCTGCTATCCTTGATACAACAAATACCAAGATACAACTCAAAAATCACTCCATCATTCTATGTGAATCTTTGAACAGAAAATAACCGTTTACTAATCTCAAGCACATGTAAAATATCTTTCAATAGGAAATTAGATGAATTCAAATTAAAAGAACTATTCCCAATGTGAAGGATGTGCAAACCTTTACCGTTTTTTATTTTCATTGTATAAGCTCAAGGAGTTTAGATCTAAGGCCACATGATGTGATGTTCTGAAAATGGGATACCAAGCATCATTGTTATTACCTGAATTATAGTTGGTCAAGTAGACATGGGGAGGGTCACTTTCAAGTTGTTTTTTTGTGTACAGATTGCATGTCTTGGCAGTGTGACCACTTTTGTCACAGAGTTGGCAAACTGATTGGCCATATGATTGATTTGAACTTTATTGATAGTTGTGGCTAGGGGTGGAGCCACATTGTGGATAGGGTGGGCATAAGCCATCTCTGACCCAGAATTGGGTTAGGGTGGGTAGTGCCCACCTTGACCTGGAACATAGGTGGACAATGCCCACCCTGACCCGAACGGCAGGTGGGTTGTGCCCCGGGTGAGGGTGCACACCACTAATGCCCGACCCAATTAGGGTGACTCTCTTTTCATATATATATATATATATATATATATATATATATATATATATATATATATATATATATATATATATATAGAGAGAGAGAGAGAGAGAGAGAGCAATAGTTAGGTGTGAAATGATACATGCTAAATGAGTTTTTTAGGGGTTTTCATTTTGTTTTTAAATTTTGACCATAAAGATGTGATCTATATACTTGATTTTATAGGGATCAACTCTTGAAGTGTTCTATTTTGACACATGGGTGAGTTTTTATAAGGTTAAGAAAATCAACGGTCCAAAATCTTTATAAAATCTTGAAGCTCCAAATATCATTTTTTTTATCGAAAACACATGATCCAAGTGTGGATTCCTTGTAAATCGACCATGCCCAACACATTTATTGGGTCAAAACTGCAAAAAAAAACACTAAAAGGGTAGAAAAACCCATTTAGCACGTATCAATTTTGCACCTACCCATTTCTCTAACTCTCTCTATATATATTCCTTTTACTCTCTCGACCCCACTTCTCTCTCTCTCTTGACTTTATGTGTGCCCTTCCCCGTCTCCTTCAACCCTATAATCACATAGCACAGATGACAGATCCATCGGCCACGGGCCACCTCACTCAAAGTTTCGAAGAACTTCGGTCATTGCCCCTAGTCTAGAGGTATCCTCTGACGCACCATGCACATGACAATGTATTCTCTCTCTCTAGCCAATGCCCTGTGTTTTTCCATCTACCATCCAATTTTTTCTTTTTGCATGCCTTTTTTAGGATTAGGTTGTTTGGTGATTTTTAATTAAAATTTAATTAAATTTTATTATAATTTTTTTTCCAATTAGCATATGAAATAAAAAATGTTGTTTGTTAGGATTAAGATTTAGGTCTTTGATTTACTTTTTCTTAAATAGTTGCATTTTAATAACTAGGGTTTAGGGCCTTTTGTGTGTTTTTTTAATTAGCATTTAGGTTTTTAGTGAGATGGATATTAATTGTTTATTTTTGTACTTTTTAATTAACATTAGACATTATCCACATTCATGATTTTAGTTAGAAATTTTTGGGTTTTGCTATTTTTTTGTTTCAATTAGCTTATGTATGAAAACTATGAATGATGTTTGCCAGAATTGAGATTTTTTTTTAGTTTTTTTAATAGCATGAATATTTAATTAAGTTTTAAAGTTTTTTGTATTTTTTAAATAGTATTTAGATTTTTATTTTATTTTTAAATAAGATGAATATTTAATTTAGGTATGTTTGTGTTTTTTAATTAACATTAAACTTGATTCTATATGCTTGATTAGCATAAATGCATAATGATGATTTACAAATTATTTTATTCTACATGCTTGATTAGCATGCTTCATCAGAGTTTTATGTTTTCTACTAAAATTTGTAGTTTTTTTCCTAAGCAAAAAAAATTTCCCACCTATTATTAAACAATATAAAAAGAAAAAAAAATGAATTTCATGGTATTAAGTAGTGTTCCATTAAATTCAGTTTGGGCTTGGTTTCCAATGGACCACTTTCGCTCGGAAAAAGCTTCACACCTTTGAGAGTATCTTTGAGTAGAAGAAAGAGCACAAAAAGATCAGCCAAGAAACGCGTGGATGATTAGGACGAATCAAGGGGCATCATTTTGTTTCAGTCATTGTTCCCTATCGAGTCCACCAAAAAGGAGAAGAAAAAGGAGGGTGCAATGAAAGAGTTCATACAATCGTCATCAAAAAAATGAAAGATTTCATAAAAGGCAGCATGCCTTGATTTGTGGCCCCTTCTAAGGGTGCAAGGGATGATCGCTTCTGGAAATTGCCAACTTTTTATCTTCTCATTACATGCCTCTCTCTCTCTCTCTCTCTCTCTCTCTCTCTCTATCTATATATATATATATATATTAGAGAGAGAGAGAGAGTAGCTTACTGCTGTTTACAGAGTTTTTAATGGGTTTTTACTATGTTTTTTTTATTTGACGTGTTCTGCATGTTTGCTTTTGTAGGAATGAACTCTTGTATCATTTGATCCCGATGCACAGGTAGGTTTTTATAAAGTTAGATGGTGTAAAAATTTTATAAAATATCATAGAGAGAGAGCGAGTAGCTTACTGCTGTTTACAGAGTTTTTGATGGGTTTTTACTATGTTTTTTTTTATTTGATGTGTTCTGCATGTTTGTTTTTATAGGAATGAACTCTGCACAGGTAGGTGTAAAAATTTTATAAAATATCATAGAGAGAGAGAGAGTAGCTTAATGCTGTTTACAGAGTTTTTGATGGGTTTTTACTATGTTTTTTTTTTATTTGATGTGTTCTGCATGTTTGCTTTTATAGGAATGAACTCTTGTATCATTTGATCCCGATGCACAGGTAGGTTTTTATAAAGTTAGATGGTGTAAAATTTTTATAAAATATCATAAATATTTAAGTCTTAAAAAATAATATTTTTTTTTATAAAAAACACATCCAAATATCATTTCCTAATAAATAGACCATAAAGAACGCATCTGTATGATCAGATTTGAGAAAAACAACTCTAAAACTTCCATTCACTTGTGGTAGGCTACCATACGCAGCTACTCTCTCTCTCTCTCTCTCTCTCTATATATATATATATATATATATATATATATATGTGTGTGTGTGTGTGTGTGTGTGAAATTGGTGGCTTAGTTTTCATGTGCCCCATGTGCACCAAGGTCAAAAAGATCTCTCTCACACAATCTAACCTTATGAACGTCTTAACCTTGTTTGCTTGAAATTATACTGTATTATGTTCTTTATTAAATAAAATTAAGTGTTTTTAAGTCATGAAAAAATTGGAACATTATGGGTCATTTATTTTTTATGTATAATGGTATGATCCAAAAGCTTGCCTTTTGTTAAGGAAACCATGTAGATCACATCAGCTATTTTGGTCATTCAATTATTCGGTTTACGATGCCTGAACACCAAAACTTAGAGGACATCTGCCAACTTCTGTCTGGGTGTGTATGTGTAGTGATGCAAATGTACTAATGTGGTCTTTTAGGTTTATTTTATTTTATTTTAAATTCTGACCATACAGATGTGATTTACGTACTGGATTTTGTAGGGATCTGCTCTTGGAGCGTTTGATTCTGATATATGAATGAATTTTTATAAGGTTCAAAAAATCAATGGTCTAAAAATCTTTGTACATTTTTTTATGCTCCAATTAAATTTCATTTTTTTCATCAAAAACACATGATCCGAGTGTCGGTTCCTAGTAAATCGAAACGCCGAACACATTTATGAGGTTGGAATTGCAAAAAAAAACAGTGAAAAAGTAAAAAAAAACTCATAGAATGTTTGCATATATATATATATATATATATATATATATATATATATATATATATATAGAGAGAGAGAGAGAGAGAGAGAGAGAGAGAGAGAGAGAGGCGTTGTAAATATACCATCGGACACGCATGGACTGTTAATCCACAAGCAATGCAGATCAAGGAACCTGCCACTTACTTTCAGATTCCACAATTTGAATATGAAGCACCATCTCTTTCTCAATTAAACAGATCAGGGTCCACTTAATTGGACCCACGATACTATTCACAACCATCAAGTTGTTTACACACAACCCAACAGGTAGTTAGAACCACGCAGTCACATAAGATGGTGGTGATCCATTGGACCCATTGGACAGCAAACCAGCTGAGTAAGATTTATTAGATCTAAATCTTACATGTAAAAGGATTTCAATGGGGTTGGGTCTTTGTTGGATTAGATATTTTTTAATATTAACCCACTTAAGATGCGAAAAACCCATTGAACCAGGGTAATTGGATCCTTTTCTTTTCGGCAACGTAAAAAAAAACTGTTCTCTGATATTTATTTCATTCTCCCGTTGTTGGGATTTTCTATGAGCAAAAGAAAATCCTGCGATAAATTAGAAATTTTTGTTTCCCTCAGAAAAATGTTTAGAAAATATCACACACATAATATTTTTACGTATCATAATATTTAAAAATAAAAAAATTGAAGATAGTACTTAGAGATGTAAAAGTTAAAAAAAAAGGTCATTAAAAAGCAACATTTTAGATATAAGTCATTTTCTGGGTATTATATCTGCATCTAAAATAACTGCAATAAAAATATAAAATCATCCCATGCCCTTGAACCTAATCAGCTTCGGATTAAACAAAAAGGGCACATGTTGGTCCTTTGTTAATCTTAATTACTTTAGAGAGAGAAGCAGACAAAAGGTTGATCTTTTTTTGTGGGCCCACAATGGTTCAGTTTGAACGTCATCAAGTCCACGCCAGGCGACCGTTATGACTCCCCCCCCCCCACCACCACCACCACCACCACCACACACACACACACAAAAAGTGACGAACCTCAACCCCAACTCCGTTACCAAAAACTAAAAACAAGGGACTACATACCAAATAAAAAATTAATTAAATAATAAATAAATAAATAAAACTCCAGTGAACCCCAAACCCTAACCCTAATTTGCCGAACCTGACCACCAAAAAGGACTTGGGGAAAAGGCAAAGGGGGTGACGTTGGAGATGCAGTCATAGAGCATTTTTGCCCTTTCCTTCCTCCACACACGCACTGTCCCTGTCCTAGTCAACGGAGGAGACAAGAAGGACTGCAACCCTTTGGCCTTATGATCTCTAACTTTTTCAACCCCAACTCCTCATATATATATATATATAAAGAAAAACACTTGGGGGTATCATTAGTGGTGCTAAACAAAGGCTTTATTGGATTAATCACCATGTTTAGGTCACATTAATGCTGAGGGGATTATCATAAGGGTTTGGTGGCGAAGATCGAGGGTGTGTTTTTCTCCTTTGTATTTGTAATGATTAAGCCCAGCAGCAGCCAATGGGATGGCCAAGCAAGGCAGACAGTGGCAGAGCTTCACTAGACATGCGGGCAGACATCCACCTGCAAAGTTCCCACCCCTTCCGTACACCTCGACCACAGTCCCTGGATGGACCCCCTGCGAGCCCAGCCGCACTGGGCCCGGCCCACGAGGTGGATTCAGGGCACCTGGTTCCGTTTCTTTATTGGTTTTGCTTGCTTTTTCCATTCTTTTTATTTACTTAATACGTTCTTGAAGAGCATTGACGAAGTTGGCCATGTCCCTTTTTCTTTTCTTTTTTAGTCCAACATAGATGTAGCTTAAGCCTCTAGCAATCTCAAGTTCCAAGCAAGCTTGCTTGAGCATTGAGACAGAAGTCACAAGTGAGGAACAATGGGACTGGGTCTGTTCATGCTGGCAGATGACTGGTTGGGTTGGCGTGGCTTTGTTGAGATTGGTGTTACTGCCATACTGTTGATCTTTGTCTCAAATATGACTTAAACCTAGGGGTGTCAACGGGTGTCCAGACCCAGGTTTAATCAAGTCTACTATATGAAAAACCATACCCAGACCTGATAAAAACTACATGAAACATAATACTGGGTAAAACCATATTTTTTATTATTTTTACATTGAAAAATTATGAGTCTTAATTGGAACTTGGGTCGGGTATAAAAATTCACAAACTATACCCAGGCCCATGTATTAATCGGACCTTCGGGTCCAGACCTTGGTCTTAATTGGGTCTTCTTATTTATCACCATACCAGAACCCTATAGAGTTTGGTTTGAGTCGGAGTCCAGTAAACCTGTTGACACCCCTATACTTAAACCCCCTTTCATAAGTCTATATGCGATGGATGGTGGTCGATTAGAAGAGAACCTACAAGACCAAATAGTGGGGGTCGTATTTGGTTCTTTAAGCCCAATATTGGTTAATGGTCCTACAAGTCAGAGGGTACCTATGGAGTGTTTTTTCTCTCTCTCTCTTAGATTAAAAAAAAAACAAAAAACACCCAACAGACAGAAAGTTGAGATCCCAATTCTCTCTCCCTCTGGGGTTTGTGAGGGAGAAGACAAGGTCCTCGTAAGGCTCAACATCTCCCCCCCCCCCCCCCCCCCCCAAATCCTTGCTTCAGCCTCAGCCCAACCGACATCTAAAAATCAATGCCTATCATTCTTGGGGCACCGTGCTATAGAGAGAGAGAGAGAGAGAGAGCACCAAACCCTAAGGCCTGGGCCACAAAAGCCACCCTGTTCCCACGTGCCATCTAACCAACAAAATAAAGTGCTCTCTTCATCTCTCTCTAATTTCTCAATGCAACAAAAAGTTCTCTCTCTCTTCCATTAAACTACTGGTCTGTAAATTCTCTCTCTAAAAGTGTTTCTCTCATATTTCTTATTGTAACCAAAAACTAGTTTGTAAATTCTCTCTCTAACTAAAAGCGTCTCTCTCTCATATTTCTCATTGTAACCAAAAACTTAACTAAAAGCTCTCTTGTTTGGAGGTTTGTAAACTTTTGAAATCTTGTTCCTCATAAGGGGGATC
Source organism: Nuphar pumila (assembly GCF_984573655.1). Lineage (NCBI taxonomy): Eukaryota > Viridiplantae > Streptophyta > Magnoliopsida > Nymphaeales > Nymphaeaceae > Nuphar > Nuphar pumila. Next base: position 128,238,682 of record NC_143255.1, on the reverse strand, counting down.
GCGTGGTTTGGCGCCAACGGCCACCAGATTTGTCTGACTGACCTTCTTTTGAAGGAAAGGGGCCTTAATTCCCCTAATTCTGTTCTCTCTCTCTCTAAAAGCGTCTCTCATATTTCTCAGTCTAACTAAAAGCTCTCTTAAGTCACCCTTTCGTTAAACTACTAGTTTGTAAATTCTCTCGTGAAACTACTGGTTTGTAAATTATCTCTATCACATTAAGCTGCTAGTCTGTAAATTTCCCCTCTCTCTCTCTCTCTCTCTCTCTCTCTATATATATATATATATATATATATATATATATGTGTGTGTATGCTGTCCCCACTAACAAACTCTACCGCCCGAAAGAGAATCACATCCCCCTACCTCGCACGTGCCGGACAAAACTGTTTTCGCACTCCGTTCTACTCTCCATCAAATCAAACACGCCACACGTTACTTTTCGGAAATGACAGTCCTGTTCAGGGGAAATCAGACCTAAAGAACAAGGCAAAAAGGGTACTAATTGGAATCTTGCAGCTTGAGGGTAAAATTCGTTAAGGCAAAAAAAAAAAACCGCTGATATTTTGGCCAACGACGCACGCTCGAACCAGAACCGGATAACGACGGACACGTCACAAAAAAAAAGATGCAGACGGACTGGACTCTCCAACCCCAAAGCAAGAAAATGCCTTCCGAACCCTGAACTGCGGGAATGTTAAACGGATTGGATTCGGGTCGCCTATACTCGGATTTTTGTTTTCTATCAACGTAAATTACACACAAATTACGTCGATTAATAGAACTCACGTAATTTTGAGATTCTCAAAGCTCAAATCTATTTTTTTGTATTTAATTTCAAGACTTAAAATCTGCTGATGTTCCCTCTGCATGTGTGTGGATGAATATCCATATCGAGAAAAGTGGGACAAAAATATGGCATTGCTTTGTGCACCACTTATCCGGAAAAAATGGGAAATGCTGGATAAGTGGGTACTTCAAAAAAGGTGATCCCCATATCTCTCATGGTCAGGGTTCAGAGGGAGGCTAAGTTAGCTCCTCTTTTGAGTTAGGAGCCGACAACAAGGACGGAGTCAGCCGTCTCTTTACCAACAAGACCTTCCTCATAACTCCAACTCCAAGCTCATTTGTTTTCCCCTATCACAAATTTTTTTTTATTATTATATACATGAATCATTTCTACAATACTCCGCTTCCTTTTTCTTCAATTACCAAAACAACGATCTCCCATCACCTCTTCCTATGACTGGGAAACGAGACTAGCAGTTAGCCATTCAGCATCGAAAATCGAGCTTCTAACTCGTTTAGGTAAATGAGCTGAGCATGACCATGGCAAACTCAATGTATTCTTATATATAGTGTTTTATACAATTATATATATATTTTATACATTATGAAGATAAAAAATACTTAAAATAAGTTTTTAAAGAAAACAAGCCAGCTCGTGATCGGCTCGCCAAGCTCAGCTTGTGTTGGACTCACCAGCCGAGTTCGAGCTGGGGGTGTACCCTTAAAGAGTCGAGCCCGAACATCATGCATATTTCGATTATTTTGTTTATGGTACAGAGTAGAGTTAAAAACAAAAAAGCAAACTGACTGAGGGCAAATCTGTCATTGTATGAGCACAAAACCACGTTCATAGTGGGACATAAATGTAATTAAATATCCCAGACATCCATGCAACGCAAAGGCATGCGGATTGGAGTGGAGTGACGACCACGACCAACAGTGACTCTCAACAAACAAAAAAATATTAATTAAAGAAAACCGATAATCTCATTAAAGTACCGCAAGGAAATATATATAAAAAAAAAGAAAAGAAAAGAGAAAATCGACGGTCACCAGCACTATAAATACCCCTACTCACTCCCCCACTTTCATCCATTCATCTCTCTCTATACAGTGAACAGCAAAGAAAGATAAAAAAATGATGCAGGCGTGGGGGAGGTGCATGCAGCAGGGGGACCCGCTGGAGAGGTTGGAGAGGGTGGCGTCGAGGAGTGCGGTGGTGATATTCAGTGTGAGCTCGTGCAGCTGCATGTGCCACGCCGTGAAGTCCCTCTTCTGCGGGATGGGCGTTAGCCCAACCGTGTACGAGCTGGACGAGGACAACCGCGGTAAGGACATCGAGAGGGCGCTCTCCAGGCTGCTCGGCACGCCCCAGCCGCTCCCCGCTGTCTTCATCGGCGGCAAGCTCGTCGGACCCATGGACAGGGTCATGGCTTCCCACATCAACGGCACCCTCGTCCCTCGATTGAAGGAAGCCGGAGCTCTCTGGCTCTGATTCATCTCATTTCATCCATAGCCAAAAAAAGAATTAAGAGTTTACGCTTCGAATCATCTTTTTACGTTTAGGAAAATGAAAAACAGAGAGAGAGAGAGAGAGAGGTGGTTTGTGTTCCTCCTCCCTAACTCCATTTTTGCACTCTCTCTCTCTCTCTCTCTCTCTCTCTCTCCATGTTTTTTTTTTTGGTTCTTTGTTATTAGTGGGTTGGTTCTTTGTTATTAGTGGGTGAGGGGAGAAGGTGTAATTGGTGGGGTGTTACTTTTGTATAGAGAAACAAACACACGAATTTTTAGGAGATGGGTCTTTGCTTATATCGTGGGTCTTGGTGTTTTTTGTTATTTACTTGTTCTGATCTTCTGTTTTTTCGCATTGCCGGGATGAGCATTTCTCGCGTTTGAATAAGGCTCTCTCTCTCTCTCTCTACTGGAAAGATAGCAGGAGAGTGGTCCTGGCCGGAATTGAATCAAAGACCACTTGGGTTAAGTGGTGTAGTTATGTCATTCGACCTTCTCTTGCTACGTGAAAGGCTATGCTGCGAATCTTAGCATTCACGCAATGAGAACCTCATTGTCTATTCGTGAATGCATCGACATTCTCCGGAAATGTCAGCAAGCAATAGAACTTCGGCTAGTTTTCCGGCAACCACAATGTTCCCGTTGCTACTCATTCCGGCCAATTTTCCGGAGATTCTTGTCAGGAAAACTGTTATCGGAGGAAGGACAAACCGTTTTTCCAGAGGTTTTCGTTCATTGGTGCAGTGGAGCAGGCGAGGGACCACGCCTTTGCACGCATGCAACTCTCTCTCTCTCTCTCTCTCTCTCCTTTGGTGGTTATACGACACGTGGCACGATGGTCCACATCAGATGCCCTGAACGACACGTCAGCACGCCGGAGGAAGCTCGCTCTCCGGCGTGGTCAGCTCCTCGCGCATGCGAACACATGATTGACATAAACAAACAATGCTAAGCGTAAAACATTAGACATAAAATGATTAAAGGCAGCTTCCATGGTCACAAATATCGCCAATACAACATAATATTTTAAAGATATCACCGATTTAAAGTGATATATATTTTCAATGTGCGGTTGCAGTTAAAACGTGATATTTTTAAATTTTGTTTTTTTCAAATACCATGCCCTTAATACGTTAATATTGTATTAACATCACAATTAACAGTTTTTTGCATTTTTTTATTTTATTTATCTGCTTACTATATAATGAATATATTTAATATACCGAGATTTTCCCGAGAATGGTTTTGTAATTGGGACGCTTTGTGGGAAGTAAACGGATCAAAATATTGGTAAAAGAAACCGAGCCAAGCTTCCATTTTTGTTTCATGAGCAGTCGGCCTTCATTTTGGAGTAAAAAAATTTTGAGAAATCGAAGTGGATATTTGTTTAAAAGATACATAGAAACATTGATGGAGATAATACCAAAGAGAAATACCAAAAAATGTTGGTCAAGAAAAGTGAGGTCAATTGAATTTTCCAAATGGCATTTTCTAAACGTGCAATTTTGAAGGGTCATGTAACCCCTGCGCTAGTAAAATGTTTCCTACAATTTTATATTCGAAAGGTACCCAAAGGTCATGAACTTTCTAACGAAAAGTATATATATATATATATATATATAGAGAGAGAGAGAGAGAGACTGTGGTTTAATCGTAAGGCATGTTACATGCATATTTAATACTGTCATATGAAAAGAGAGAAGCTACAGATATGGAAAAGCTATATGAACATGTGGTGAGAGGAGGAACCCACCTATTTTAGAGAGAAGGGATAAAGTTTACACTTACGTGCCTAATAGGAAATGGAAGTGAAAACTCTCTCTCTCTCTCTCTCTCTCTCTCTCGCCAATTTTCAAAACAACATGCAAGCTCCTTGAAATATCAAATGACCAACTAGTCCCTACGAGTCAGCAGCCTTTGCAGATAGTGCACACATTAAGCACTTGCTAGACTTTTTTTAGAGGAAGAGTGTTCTAGAACTTGCGGGGTTCTGTCTTTTCTGGATATAGATTTCTAGAAAATGGGTGGTGATGAGGAGGGGACAAACGATTGATAAGAATTTTGGTGAAAAGGTAAGACAAGAATAATACGAAGAAAATCGTGCGAGGGGAGGTGTAAAGGAAGGGATGGAAGTGAATAAAATAAATAGAAAAGGGAATTGAGAAGAGGCAATGCCGGCAATACATAAGAGGATAGCTCATATTCTCACGTGACGCCCAACTTGCAACTGCACTAGTGAGAAAGTATAAAACAGGGGAGAAAAGAAGACGACGAACAGAAAGAGATGGCTCTTGCTTTGAGCCTTCCTGACCTGGCAAAAAGTTGAATACTTCCCATTTGTGACTCTCTAGGATGACTATGCAAGTTTCAATATGACCTCACACTTGAGATGCTGGACATTTTAAAATCTCTCTCTCTCTCTCTCTCTAAACAGGATCATATTCTCTAAAGCCAAGAGAGAAGAACCAAGTCATGTGGGAATCTTGACGGGGATTGATAGTATAGAGGGCGCAAATGTTTTTGCATTCCCTTGTTCAGTCCAACAGTTCTTGTGGAGTCTAGCTAGTCCAGCCACTGTACTAGGTGTTAAAATAAAGAAGACAGAATGTAACGTGGTTCGGCACGTAGCCTACATCCACAATGAAGGAGCTTGTTGTGTTTTTTTCTCTCTTGTATCGATCTCTTTCATTTAACAGATACATAAAAGGTGAGATTTCTCAAAGAGGATAGATGATCCTTATCTAATAACAATAATAACAACAAGCATCCTAACAATCTCCTCCTCAAGTTGGTGTGAGGATATCGATCTGCCCTAACTTGCTTATAATTATATTCTTGTGCTTATCACTGCTTAGAGATTTGGTAAATATATTTGCAAGTTGATCTCCACTTGCGACATGAGGAGTTTTGATTGTCCCAGCTTGAATTTACTCTCTGATAAAGTGACAATCCACTTCTATGTGCTTTGTTCGTTCATGATACACGGGATTTGCTTTAATATATATAGCTATCATATTGTCACTTTTTAGTTTGGCTCGATTTTGAGTTTCTACTCCCATGTCTTTCAAAAGAGCTTTTAACCATACAATTTCACACGTGCACAATGCCATGAACCTGTATTCGGCTTTTGCACTAGATTTTACCACAACACTTTGCTTTTTGCTCTTTCATATAATGAGGTTGCTGCCTACAAAGGTACAATAACCTGAAATAGATCGTCTGTCATTTGGGTTTTCAGCCTAGTCTGCATCTGCATATCCCATTAAAGTAAGAGAGCACCTCTACCAGGACTTCCTTTTAAGTATCTCAAGAATTCTTTGAACGACTTCAACATGGGTTGAACGTGGGTCGTGCATAAATTGACTGACTAGACTCACGACATATGTGATGTCAGGTCTAGTCATGGTCAAGTAAATAAGCTTACCAACTAATTTTTGGTATCTTTCTTTGTCAACCTTTTTTTCATCATCTATTCGAAGCTTGCAGTTCATTTCCAGAAAAGTTTCTGCGGGTTTGGCCTCAAGCATCCTTGTTTCTTTCAAAAGATCAAGAACATATTTTCTTTGACAAATAAAAATGCCTTTTTCTGAATGTGCCACTTTAATTCCCAAAAACTATCTCAACTTTCTTAAATCTTTAATTTTAAATTGGTTATTCAATTGTTTCTTTACCTTTCTCATAAAATGTTCATCATCGCCTATCATGATAATGTCATCAACATAAACCAGTAAAACAGTGATTTGGGGATTATTTTGGGCGGTGAACATTGTGTAATCTGACATGCTTTGTTTAAAACCAAGTTTAACAAACACCTCACTTAATTTTGAAAACCATGCATGAGGGAATTGTTTGTTTCAGTCCATATAAAGATTTTTTTAATTTACAAATATATCCCTTTTTAGTTTTTATTCCTTGCAGAATTTTCATGTAGACTTCTTCTTCGAGGTCTCCATGAAGGAAGACATTTTTGACATCAAGCTACATAAGGCTCCAATTTTTGTTAGAAGCAATTGAGAGAAGAGTCCTTACGAAATTCATTTTTGTTACTGGAGCAAATGTTTCATTATTGTCAATTCCCTCCTGTTGTGTGTACCCCTTTGCAACTAAGCGAGCCTTGTATCGTTCAACACTGCCATCACTGTTGTATTTTATTCGATAAAATCCATCAACACCCTACAACCTTCTTTCCTTTTGGTAAATGGACCAATTTTCATGTTTTGTTCTTTTGGAGAGCTGAGAGTTCTTCTGACATGGCTTTTCTTCATCTGAGGTCTTTGCTGACTTCTTCAAATTTAGTGGGTTCATGTTGGGTATATAGGTATTGAGAATATAATCTTGATAAGGTTTGAATAGGTTGGAAATTGATATAGATTTGTTGATGGGATACTTGCTAGTAGACGCAGTATAGGTTTGGTAGTCTCTAAGATAGTTTGGTGGTCTACTAGGGACAGGTAGATCTCCTTAATAAAGACTCAGTTTGGTTTTGGTCTGGTTTAAGAGTTTGATCAATATTAGATTCAGTTTGAGTAGTATCAAGTTCGACTTCATTTTGATCCTCATTTGGAGTAGATCTATCTTGGATCGGCAACATAGGACCTGTGTGGGTATGTTCGGACTGGTCATTGTCTTTAGGCATGGCAAACTCTCCCTGGTTGGATTTTTAAAAAAACGGTTCTTCAAAAAAATTTACATCTCTGGATATTATCATTTTTTGTGTGATAGAATTATAGCACTTGTACCCCTTTTTTTTATCCTGAATACCCAAGAAATATACACTTGGTGGCTCTTTCTTCTAATTTGTTCCTATGAACTGCTTGTATGTGAACATAACACTTACACTCGAAGGTTTTAAGGTGTCTAATAGAAATAGGTCTTTTGTACAATAATTCCAAAGGTACCTGATTATCTAGACTGGAGTTAGGGATACGGTTGGTCAAGTAGCAAGTTATGGCAATGGCTTTCATCCAGAACTTGAAAGGGACATTTATATAAAACAACAACGAACGAGCAACGTTGAGCAATTGTCTGTTTTTCCTTTCCTCCGTTCTATTTTATTAGGGAGTCCTTGCATAAGTATTTTGAGGCAAAATTTCATAGTTGTTCATAAAGTTATGAAGCACCTCATTCACATATTCTCCACCAGTATCTGCCTGCAAGCATTTAATTTTAACATAGTTACATAAATTCTCGACCCGTTTAATAAACGGGTTATGCAGATTGACCCGTTTACGACACGAACTCGTTTAAGCCAAACCCAAACCTGGCTAAGAAGCAGGTTGGCGGGTCGGGTTGGTGGGTCACGTCAGATTTTGCCACCCCTAGTTAAGGCTAATTCTCTCAGGGATCACCTTAAGTGATTTCAACCGAGTATGGTGACTCGAAGCTAAGTGAGTGAATGCCTAGGCATTAGTGAATGAGTCTGGGTGATGCTCTTTGCTATGGTGTTCAATCATCAACTGGTCTTTGGACTGAGGGCTAGAAGGTCTTGTTCCTTCAGTGACAAGGTTTTATTGTAGTGTACGCATGGAGTCGCAATACGCTCCATGGCACGCAAGACTAAGGCAAATTTATGTCATTTTCAGAAGTGATAGCTGGTATAGAACGACTATGCACTAAGTGACATGGACTAGATAGAATATACATTTGAAGATGTGTTTGATTAGTTTCGTTAGGTAGCTGCGCATGAGGTAGTGCACAGGGCCAATGAAATGATTTAGTACATGAAAAAGTGTTGGTGTCCGGACTTTGACCGTTAGGCTTACCAGACTGAGTAGTCTGGCGCATTGCGGGTTTGCAAAAAATTCTATGCCCGTTACAAATTGGCATCAGAGCTGAAAGATTCACGGAGACCTTGTTGTTCATTGAGTGAGACAATGATGGTTTATCTTAGTTACGAATTTATACAGATGAAGTGTTGTTGACCGAGCACAAAAGCAAGACATTGGCAAGGTGGTATGGGTCATCTTATCGATAATAAGCAGAAGTGTAAGGTTGTTATTCAGTTGGCCAAGAAAACATGGATAAGCTAAAGATTCCTACCAGTTGTGTGTTAGGCTCGCAGGTGAAGTGTAACATTTTCCTTATACATGCAAAGAATGCATATTGGATTCGACTGGATGAATTTTCACCTTTCGGTACGGGAGACTCAACTAAACTTCTATATTCTCTTCCAAGATTGTGGGTTAGCGGATTGTCCATCTTGAGCAGAATGCTTATTGTTTTGGTCCCTTGAGTTGGCAGTTCTTTTGTGGATTGTGTGTGCAGAAAAAGGTATTATTCATAGCTCATTGGTTTGGTTCTTACAAGAACCTTTTACTGGCTCTGAATGAGAATTGCAACGTGATGGCTCCCGATGAGAGTTACAGCATTGGGCCATGTTGCCCATTGTGTAGACGAGTGCTTGGAAATACACTTTGAAGGACAACTTTGGGGTGATACGTACGTAGGCATCCCTCCACTTGAGGACTAGTTTGAACCGTTGGAAAACCGCAGGTTGGTTCCTTAAGAAAGTTGATATCCCTGTTGCACATGTTGATGGTTGTCCTTGTCTACGAGGATCACGAAGGGCTTGAAATTGATCTTGTTGGAGTCAAAAGGCAGCCCAACCATGAGCATGAAGATGACAAGTTTATCGTGCGAGCGAGGATGACCCTTTTGTGTATAGGACTGCACTGGGTCTCATGAGCAAATAATGCTCGATGTTGATGGAGTGGAACGTCGTTGTCTAAGTGATCGGAGGCACATTAAGGAATGAGACTTAGTGTGCTAAAGGTTGCGACGATGGTGGATGAAAACCAGAATAAGATAAGTAGGGTGAAGAAAAAAGTAGACCAAAGATAAGTGTAAAGGAAAATTGACATATCAGTTAAGACTGTGTTCTTACTTGCACCGGCATTGTTGAGAATGACAATGGTTTGGGTGGGGGAGAATGTCTCAGACCGAGCCTTCAGAATGGGTCAGGTGTAGTGCGGAGCTCTACTGAGTAGAAAATGCATCGAGTGTAAGAACACGTAGTATGGGTTGGCTTGATCGGTGATGTGTAATGATAGCACGACACACGATAGGTAACGATATCATCCTTAGTGCATCGTTGTATGACGGCACAAACATGAAGCATTGTTTAGTTAAGTAGTGTCAGCAGATCAAAGGATGTTGCCTTTGGAAATTTGGTTAAGGACTTCTCGGCTTGCAGAAGTTTCCCACATGTAGTGTTTGGATGCACGGGGGTGCATGTGGGTTAGGGATAATTCTCTCAAGGATCACCTTAGGTGATTCCAACCGAGTATCGTGACTCGGGGCTAGGCGAGTGAATGCATAGGCGCCAGTGAATAAGTCTGGGTTGTGCTCTTCGCTATGGTGTTCAATCATCAACTGATCTTCGAACTGAGGGTCATAACGTCTTGTTCTTTTAGTGGTGAGGTTTTGTTATAGCGTGTGTATGGAGTCACAAGATGCTCTATGACACGCAAGGCTAAGTCAAGCTTGTGCATTTTTCAGAAGTGATAGCTGGTATGTGATGATTATGCACTAAGTGGCATGGACTAAATAGAATACACATTTAAAAATACGCTTGATTAGCTTTCGCTACGCATCTACGCACGAGATGGTGCACAGGGCTAATGAAATGATTTAGCACATTTAAAAGTGTTGGTGCACGGCCTTTGACCGTTAGGCTAGCCAGATTGGACAGTCTGGCACGTCGTGAGTTTGCAAAAATTTTTATGCCCGTAACAATTGCTATAGATCATAATAACGAGCGAGGCTCACACAACCACTTTCATGTCAATAGATACAAGGCCCCTTCTAGTGCACTTCCATTTACAGCATCAATTTTCTTTAATATTGCAGTCATGATATAAATCTGCCTTTTGGTATACAAATCTGCATGATCCTTTTTTATCTTCTCCCAATTTATCTCTCTCTCTCTCATATCTTGGTATATGGGACATCTTAGGTTTCTTAGCTAGGGAGAAAATCTTATGGATGCCAAGCTAAGGGCCAAAAAAAAGGGCGAAAACAGTGAATGAGAAGAGTGGGAATCATAGATACGTACATATCCACATGCCACCCAATTGGGTAAAGGAATCAAGAGCAATCGTATAAATCCCTCTCTCGGTGCACATACGCAGATAAATTCGAACCAGAAAAGGGAATCAACAAAATGAATATGGAAACAAAAAAATATCATCAATTGTCTATCTTATGACAATATTCATGGATAAGATACTGGAACTTTTTTTTCCTAATAATGCATCAACCAAGATCAACAGCCAGCAGGGCGAATTTGCCAAATGACGTAGTGGCCCATTGACTTTTCCACAAGAATAAACACATATACTTTTTCTTCAAATATGTGCAATGTCTGCATATTTCCAAAATGATGTACAGGGGTCTTCTCATTAGCCCATTTTTTTCTAAAATCACGTGTCTGCTTTTGGTCATTGAATAAACATTCATTGACATTTTACAGGAGTAGAAATTATTGCCAATATCTCCAGTGCGGCAGGTCTCTTAACCCGTGTAATAAGAAAAAAAAAAATGAAAAAATTATTGCCAATATCTGTTAAGTACTGCACAATTACCTTACCGCGCGTGGCCTGTTTTTGTTATTGTTATGGAAATGCTTACTCGCAGGTTGACTGCTGCTGCCACATGGGCGAATTAGAGGCCCCTAAAATTTTGCATATGTACCCTGATAACCTTATTAAAAGATAAACTTATCATAATCTACTAAAATATGGATATTGGATCTAATACATAAATCTAATATTAGTTATGACAAATGAACCAATATGTAAAAAAATGATCCGAATGATAAAAATCCAAAATATGAATTGGATTCAAATAGATTATTATGAACCCTAATTGTAACTGCTCTGCTCCTAGGAGGGATAAACTTGCAAAAGTTAGAAGAATAGAGCAAGGCTAATCTTGCATATATACCTAGGTGGCTTTTGGTGGAAGGAAATTCGTTGTGGGCAAAGGTGGCGCAGGCCAAATATCTAGTAGGCTCTTCCTCATGGTTGGCGAAGCCCAAATCTTGCTCTTGTTGGGCCTGGAAAGAGGTTGGGCAGCATTTCTCATGGTTAGTGGGGAATGGCAACAGTTGTAAATTTTGGATGGATCCCTAGTGGGAAGTAATTGTTGCACATCATTTAGAAGCCAGTAGATAATGAGGAGCTGAGGAATGAGTTTCATCGTTCACTGTCCCATGCTAAGCAGTCCTACAGTGATAGTCTGGCTAATTAGGTGTTGAGAGCAGTGAGGACAGAACTAGAAAGAAGTACTATCTGATAGGGAAGATCGTCGGAAGTGGAAACAGGATCCTGCCATCTCTATTAATAGACGGCTGTTATGGGAAGAAATCAGATCGAAAGGAAGTCAGGAAGAGTGGCAACCAGATTGTATCCCTCGTAGTTCTTGGGTGAAATATCTGGGAAGTGCAGGCAGGCTGAATACCTTAGATAAGCAGAAACATTTTGGTACTGTGCTTCCTAACTGCTGTTATTTATGCAAAAGAGAGGCGGAATCGGTTGAACATATTTAAGGATATTTTCAAATTTGTGGTGAAAATTCAACAGCTTGCAATGTATAAATGCATGGTTTAGCAAAGGTCCGAAGCATCATGACACAATTTACACAAAAAAGTCGAGGTTTACACGTGGAACCCTTCAATTTCTTATGCACACGAAACAAACATAACTCTATTTTCTTGTGGAACTCACAGTCTTCATGGTTTCTTTTTACGTTGACCATACTTTTACTATGAGCACGTTTGGAAGAGAGAAACTTTTATAGGAAAAAAAAGTTTTGCTTATGAGAGTTTTTTTATATGATAAGTTCTTAAAAAGAAAGTTGTTGGTTTGTTCGTGTAACATGTGAAAAACATAGTGAGAAAATATAAAAAACTGAGAGAGAGGAGAAGGGTGGTGGTGAGATGGATAGTAGTGGTAATGGTGAGATGGTGGTGGTGAGATGGGTGGTGAGGAGTGTAAAAATAAATTTTCTCTTGGTAGAAAACATTCTTCCCTATGAAAGAATGTTTTCTATAAAAAATTGTACTTTTTAGAAAATTCTCTTATCGAAAAAGTCTCTCATTTGAAAGGGTCGGAAATACAGATTTTTCATTTTGCATCACTTTTCTTACATCTATCTCTCTTCTAAATGTGCCCTATGTAATTTCATACATATCACCTCCCCTGTGCTGTGAGTGGATTTACGAATGCATTTTTTTACATATGGAACGGCCTTTCTCATCATAGGATGTATTTTCCCATAGTTTTTTTTTATTGGTGAAAATAAAACAAACGACCCCTAAGTTTTAAAAAACACCAAAGTTCTCTTTTGTTTTTTGTGTTCAAATAAGCAAACCATAGTTGAGTTTTGAGGACCCTACCGCTTTATCTTGCTTGCTGAACCTCGTTGTTTTCTTTTTATGAGTGCACAACTCAATGGATGAGAGGACCTACCTCCACTTGTGATGGCAGTGGTGAGATTCGAACACAGACAATTCAATAGAGGCCTCTCTCGTACCTTTTCAAATTTCATCATGTTTCGTTGTTATATTCATGTGAATTTCTACTTTAGAGGACAATGCCCACTTTATGCTTCAACAAGGTGCCCACTAGTCTGACTGATATATGTAACTTGCATCTGTCAATGTATCAATTTCAATTGGGGGTGTCAATAGGTCGGGTTTGGTTCCTATCTAGGTGAAATTAAACTCAAACCTGATTTGAGATTATGGTAGCAGGTCGGAAACCCAGGTATAATAGGACTCACCATAAGAGGAACCATACTGGATCTTATAAGGATTCCATGAACTAGACCCAAAGCATACCCAGTAAAATATATATTTTTAATTTTTTTAATTATACATTAAAAAATTGTGGATCCTAGTCGGAACTTGGGTCGGGCTCAGGCCTGGAATTTCAGAAACCATACTAAGATCCATATATTAATCGGACCTTTCAGATCTGACCCAGATTCTAAACAGACCTTGTTTATCACCAAACCCCTGACCCTACAAGGTATGGTAGGGACCGAGTCCATGTCAAACGGGGCCTATTGTCACCCCTGCTTCGACCATCAAAAGCTCTCTGAAACTTTGTGCATGGTAGGACATGATTTATTGTAGATTTTTGTTTTTGTTTTTTTGTTGAGAGAGCATGGGTTCACCCATGAATTGCTTACCAAATTTATTGATATGAAACTCAAGTCCTGTTTGACCTAACCATCTAGCTATCTCATTCAACCCTGATAGAGACGTGAAACTTATAGCCACAGTGTATCAATTTAAAATCCAAGGTGAGGAAGATCATACACTTTTAGTGATGATGTCAATGGATCAGGTGTCGGGCTCATCAGGGTGCACAAACCTGCCTAAATAACAAGCAATTGGATTTGAGTTTGGGTTTAGGTTTGATTAAGTCATGTAATGAAATAGAGTCAAAACCGACCCAAATGACACTACTTTTTTCATAAAACTTACATAAATTAAACACCCGGGTCAGATTGTATATATCTGGCAAAAATCATGGCTCAAGCCTACTCATGCTGCTTGGGTTGGGTTTGATTTGGCCTTTTTTAGTGCACATATATGGGTTTCTTGGTTTGGGCTCTCACGTATCCAACAAGAACCCTACCCATCGATACAAGCTACAGCCAATTATAGGGTAATGGTTGACGAAGGCTTATTGAACGGATCCCACCCACGTACTAGCCAAGATTGTGTGGTTAGATTGGTCAGAACAAACCAAAGCTGGTTGGATACCGGAAACCAGTGGGGGGCATATTAGGTGCAATCACGTTGCACACATTGTGTGTGCTGCTGCACCTGACTGCCCTCCATCTCTGGGGTACAGCTTGCCAGCTGTGGGGTTCAACAGAAGATGGAGGGTAGATCAGGTGCAGCGGCACACTAAAGTGCGCAATGTGATTGCACTTGATCCGTTGTCGCAACCAGTAGGGTTAAATGGCAAGTTCAGTTCTACCCAGCTAGGCCAGCACCAGGATTTAGATCTTGAGTGGATCCAAACAGGTATCAAGCTTAAATGATATACCAATGGAGCTGGGCCCAACTTGAGGCATTTGCTCATCAAGCTTAAATGGTCTGAGTAGGCCCACTTGAGACTCAACCTTATAAGACCCAAGAGTGACCCAAACACGATAATAGTCAGGTTGGGTATTTGGGGATCTAATGAGCTACTATCAGTCTGACCACCACCACTATCAATGAGTTATCTTAGTCACCATTAACTTGCAGGTCATATTCATGCTCTAAGCATAAAGCTGTTGCCCACCGATGGCACAATGGCCTTTCACATTGTCATTGCGAATGGGTCGACATGCTTCCCTAGTTTCTTAATATCCCACTTGGTGAGCTTTGATAAAAAAAAATTTGTTGGACAGAGAAAGCTGGGGTTAAGCAGACTCCTACCAGTTATACATACAACTATACCATAGGGATTCGAACTTACAACCTCCCAACACAAGGTGACTTTGATAATTAGAAAAAATGAACATGGATAGTGGTCTGCATGGTTTTGGCAATCTCATATTAATTAATTTAACACATCAATAGATGGAGAATGAAGTTAAAGTAAGACTCATGTGTATTTTGATAGTGATAATTAGCAGCAAAAATAATGTACTTCCTGAATTGGTTCACGTCGGGGGTCACAACCTGCATACTTTTTAGACATGGCTATGCAATTCAACTGGAGGACTCGCCGGAGTGGTAGCGGGGCTGGGGAGATGGTGTTGACCCTTTCGTCCAGGTTCAAATCTCATCTGGCAGAGCCACACCTGTCAAGAGGCCAATGAGACTTGGGCCTCAAGGCCCCTGGGCCAAAAAAAAATTTAGGAGCCCATTTTTAATAGGGATTCCATTTTCAATAGGAGCTCCAAAAAATTGGAGGTGCTGCCCTCGAACTCCTACTATTAATAGGGGACTCAAAAAATTCTGAGGCGCTGCCCCCGAACTCCTACTATTAATAGGAGGCCCATTTTTTCCCTCCGCCTCAGGCCCCATAAAACACAGGTACAGCCCTGTCATCTGGTGTGCGAGACCTCACTTTTAACTGGTGGACTCCGTAAGAACTCTTGGGTGTCGGTGACTCCACCCGGAGCTTACCTTGCACGGAGATGGGTCCATTAACTGACGGGTTCTTGGAGAGGGTTTCTCATTATAAAAATAAAAATAAAAATTTATATAAACTAGGCATGATTCTAAAACAAAGACATGATAACAACCATTAAACTCAGAAAGAAAGTCTCTCAAAAGAGCTTGATTGTCATAATTACTATGCTAATCTGCTAAATTGGTTGATCTTATAAGCATGTTAATTGCAACCAACCCAAGTAATTCATAGGCCCACTTGATGAGCCGAGGTGATATGACAGGTCAGAGGCACTACATCACGCCGGGTCCTGATCTTGGTCCCATGTAATATCACTAATTTTGGACCTGCCTATTGCATGTGCCATGCAATCACTAGGGATGTAAATGGTTCGGTTGCAAACCTATACTCTATCCGAATCTGATTCTATTAAGTGGGTGTGCTAGCCAAATCTAGATCCGATTAATAATTGGATCTGGGTTTGGTAATATGTTTTGCTTTCAAACTTGAACCCGAATCCGACTAAAAATCTGACCCGATTAAGTGTAAATACCAGGTATTAAGCTAGTCGGATCAGTGTTTGGTTTTACGTTATTTTCATTTGAATCTGAATCTGATTAAGCCAAACCCGATTAAGTTGGACTTGGTAATGCCTAGATTCGACCCAAATCCAAACCGCTTACATCCCTAGCAATTATGCTGGCTCAATCAGTACCTAACCTGTTATTAGATATGGATCTAGATTTACTTACACCAGATCTAACTATGGATCCTTTAGAAAAGCCGGAGCTGGCTACCCAAATCCATCTTAGTTGACCACGTGAAAGGATAGATGCATAAGTGGTCATGGGGCCTCGTCATAAAAAAAAGTGGTTCACAACGGCAAGGGACCGTAGGTCACATTCACAAACCTGATTGAAGTAGCCAATGCCGACCTCAGGCCTACAAATAGGCCTCAATTAACATATTGGATCTGGTTAGGGTCCAACCTGATCTGGTCCAACCACCTGCCAAACAATTCATATTCAAAACCCAACCACAACATACACCACCTTGCTTTTGTGGGTCGTCCCATTGGTTAGGGCAAGCATGGGGACCGCTGGAGCATCATCACAAGCAAGGATGCAAATGGGTTCGGATTCAGGATGAAGGTTTTGCAAATTTTGATTGTTCCAGATCCGACTCCCCAATGTATTTAGCTGTTTTGAATCCGAACCGTTTGCATCCCTGATCACAAGTTTGATTTTCCTTGAGATCTTCGTTTCCTACAAGTTTCATTATAAGGTGGCACCAATTCTTGCTATAAGGATTTTCTAGATGAGGAAAAATATCACAATAAATAAAATGTTTGTAAACTTTGAAAATTTATTTATAAGATGTCAGCTTATATTTTGGAAAAGGCTACTTGTGAATGTCACCAAGTTGATGGTACGTCACAAGTTCAAAACCCACAGACGGCGTCCCTTGCTAGTTGCCACAAGGTTGATGGTAGGCAGGGGGGGCCTCAAGGGCCAATGTGCTGGTTGGTGATAAAGGAGTTTAACTTTTCCATTGAATTATTTAAAAAAAAATACATATTTATAAAGAAACTGAATGTATACAAATCAAAACATGTAAAATGCACAATAGCATAAAATACAAAGGTGCGATATTTTGAAAGCACGAAATATTTTTTAAAAAATTATAAATTTGATTAATATTTATTTATTATGATAAAATCACGATGTTTTCAAAATACCATTTGACATTTGTGACAATGATGCAAACCAAGAATATGGATTTTTTTACCTTAACCGCCGAACTTTGGTCAAGGAACTTGATGTCTAAAGCTTAGGAAATAAATTTCAGTCTAATTTTATCGGATCCAGTATTACCATGCATACTTCGGATCTAAATTCAACTCTACATTATGGGATCTAATTTGGATCTGAATATGGATTTCAAATATTGTGCACAAGATTCAGATTTGGATATCGATTTAGCGTGACCCATCCCGTACCCCATCTGTTTACACTAATCAGATAATCAGTAATATGTGGGTACAGGACCGGGACCCGGTCTCACAACAACCATGTAAAATACTACGGTGAGGGCCACAAGAGCAAAGGTTCTCTTCCCATAAACATTTGGTCAATATGAGTTCCTTGATATACTATGGATCTAGTTCCTGGTTATGGCAGTTTTGGATCCATTTCCCTTTCCCCAAAAAAGCCCGTAAGGCAAAAATGGAAAAATAAAAGAAGAGAAAAGATTTTCACAGCGCAAAAGAAGTCATTTAAACAAATTATTAATTAATTCATTAATTACTTATAATTTATAAAGAAATTCTTGAGCACCGAAAGGACTGACTCTGGTCCTCAAAATCCCCAATCTCTCTCTCTCTCTAAAATCTGGATGGGATCGATTCTTGGGGTATCCCAATAACGTGGAAGGAAATCTCCTTCTTCCTCTCTGGTTTGGTTTTCTTTGTTGTTTCAGAGATTGGGTTTCTTGGTTTGGGTTTTCTTTTGGTTTTGTATTTGTTGGGTGTGTTATGGTGTTGGATGGAACCCTAATTTTGAGATTTTTTGAGGCGATTGAAGGGGAGGGGAAGGAACGGGAACGCCTCAATGCCGGAGGAGGATCTGGTGGAGCTCAAATTCCGGCTCTACGATGGCTCGGACATCGGACCTTTCCGGTACGCTCCGTCTTCGACAGTGGCGATGCTCAAGGAGAGGATCATTTCGGAGTGGCCTCGAGGTTTTTGATCCTGAATTCGCTTGGTTGATTTGGTTTTTGGTGTTCTTTTTCTCTTTTTCTGAGGGTGGTCAGGGGTGTTTGGATTGTTTATTGGAAGTTGGTCTTGTTATGGGAATTCATATCTGGATGTGTGTTCAGGAGATAGGTTTTGGTAATTACAGGGTTTTCTCATTAATTGATCATAGTGGTGAATGAAATATATCATGAATCTTGGTTATTTTAGTTGGTGTCGTGATTTGGTGATTTGAGCTTTTTTTTCCCTCTTTTGGTGGTATATTGAAATCCTTAGCTGTTGAGATTATGAGAATGTTATGTTATGATTGGTGCAAGCGTTTAGCCTATCAAAAAAATTGACAGCAGTATGATGATGATTTTGTTTATGATTCCTTTTGTTTATGTAGTTTTTTTTTTCCACATATATTTCAGCAATCCAATCATCCATTAGTTTGCTAGGCCTGTTTTATGATGATTATTTCTGAATGGTTGTTGAACAAGCTTGTCAATTGCTACTGATGCAGTAAATCATATCAAAAGCCTGCAATTGCAGGCACATTCGTGGCTCGTCGTGTCAATTAAGTTGTCTCGCTATGTGAATTGTTATATATGCATTCATATTCCGACTTCTTATGGTGGATTAAGATTGGACTGAAACAGGTATTTGGACAAAATAATTTTTTTAATATTTGTATAGATTAAGATAGGTTACTGCCCGCAATAACACTTAATATTGCATTCATCCTTTTTTGTTTGCTTTGACTTCTTGTTGGCTTTTAATTGGGTTTTCAGTTTAATGAAGATTTATTGCTACTATGGCCTAAAAAGAGAGAAGGGGTGGGGGGGGGGGGGGGGTGAAGTCTTCTCTAACTCCTCTTATATGTTTTTCATATTTATTTACAAGCTGTACATGGTATGGAGGTTTTAAAATGGATAATATTTAATGTACAACCAAAGCATATATGGGAATGGTTGAAATCAATGTATTATCTCTCCGGGAACTCTTGTTGACTTTGTGCAATTTTAGTTGATTTTTTTTTCTAATTCATTCTTTTTCAAAGGCTAGCTAGGATTAGTTGCTGATCGGGATATATTATAATACAATGTGGAATCCCATTTCTTTGTCTTCTTCAAAATCCGTGAGCATGCACTAGTCAGTAAAAGAGAATTGTAGCACTAGTCGTTTTTGTTTTATCTGATAAATGTAGTTGTAATTTTTTTAATGCATTCCATTGTCAACCAACTAGCCCCTGTGGAGTCACCTGGTGGTTAGGGGGAGCTGTTAAGTTGTCCAGAGGCCCTGGATGTCATGATTACAATTTCCACTTGGACCAAACTCGCAACAGCTATGGTGCTGGTCCAATTAAAGTGAGATTAGGGTTCAATTGAAGTGAGAAATGGAATGAGGTGGATCAAAGGGCATGACCTGAATGGTAAAAGGAAGAGATCCCAATACTGTATTTTTGCAGGCTGTGAAGGATGTGGATAAGTTAGTGGTAGCAATTTTCCTTTTGGGTCCTTGAGGCATATGCAGTAGAGGAGATGTTGGGGTGGTTACGACTAACATATAGAGGATTATTCTTTAAGACATATTATGAGTGATGGCCTTTTCAGTACAAGCTGAATGGTGCTATTATTTTACATTCAAGGTCTTCTCATCTAATTCTTCAAGGAGTTTATTTAATGAAAAAGCGGATATGTCCTTGTATTTGAATGATTTCACGGCATGATATATTTTACCAATTACCAAATCTTAATGCGTCATTGATTATACATATGCTTAAAGGTGTGGTGGAAAATTGTATCTTTAAAACCTGCACAATCCAAAAATGATTGTCGTTAGGTTTAATTGCTATTGCTGATTTACCCCTTTAAAGTGTTCTGTTGAGGGGCTTCAATTGTTACACTTTGTCTTTGGCATGATGGCTATTGAACCCATGTCTTCTTTTCTGATTTTCATATAAACCTTAGAATCTTTTTAGTTTGATTTAAACATTTGACTTCAGATATTTACTGGGATTGATATCCGAGTGTATCACTCTGTTGCTAAGGGATTTTGGTGGTTCATTATTTTTTACTTTTTTGTAGGACATTTGTAGCCAAATGTGGTTAAATTCTGTGTTCCCAACTGACGTGTAGGTTTGGATCCATGTCAGCAAATTTCTCACTGGGAACATTATTTTGGATAAATGCCATAATGGACTTCTTTGTGCTCAGGGTTCATCTCCAGATAGGTTGTTTAAGAATGACTTTTTTAGCCTAGTGATACATTTTAACTGGCAGTTGGCATCAGGAAGGGCAGTTTTTCCCTCACACACTGAATCTGTATTTGGAGCCTGCTTTGTGTTGCATTTATTTTTCCCTGTTCTTCCTTCTTTTAGTTTTGATTCACGCACACTTAAATCAGAAGATTGAGTTAGGGGTTGAGAAGATCCTTTTTTATGATAAAAAAAAGTTGCACTTTAAATTACCAAATATTGAAACTGTTGCAGTTTGAACTCTGCCCATGTTAAGGTATGGTTAAAGATATTTCTGTTGCTTTCAGATAAAAAGATTGTACCAAAGACCGTGAGCGACATAAAGCTCATCAGTGCGGGGAAGATATTGGAAAATAGCATGACAGTTGGCCAGACGAGAACCCCATTCGGTGAACTTCCTGGAGGGGCTATAACCATGCACGTTGTTGTGCAGCCATCTTTACCTAGGACAAAGACAGGTGCTTTCCATGCCATACTTCACAAACATTTTGTATGAGGAATGAATGCTTGACTTTATTTCACAGTGGTAGGTTTATATTTTTGACAAATGCTTGTGGTTGTGAACATCCCATTGACGTGTCAGTCTGATATTTGTTTGAAAATATTATAGAGCTGTTGGGAGTTCCCATGCTACACAACTTTCATAAACAATACCCATATTTTAATTTTTTTCCTTGGTTTTTTTCCTTATAAACACAACTTCAATTCTTGGATGGACCTTGTGTTTAACTCATTGGTCTGGGCAATCTCCACTAATTGCTATTTATCTTCAAACGCATTCGCATTGGTGTGTCCTCGAACAAGAGGTAATGGAGTTGCTATGGGCTCTCACACCATGTCTTTCAGGAAGAACACACCGACACTCCCACCCACCCCCCCCCCACACACACACACACAAAAATAAAAATAAAAATAAAGGAAAAAGGAAACTGTCACACCGTGCCCTTTGTAACATTGAAATGCTAAATATCTTGCTGTCATTCTTTCTTTTGCCTTTTGTGACGAGGATATACTAAAATTCATCTTTGTTACATATTCTATAACAAAAACACTGTTCTGTGAGGAAAATTCTAACAAGCGGTATCATGTGCTTTCATTATCCAGACATGAGATACTTGTCCTCCATAGCAGTATTCTTCAACCACAGCAATCCCTTGGTGAAATGTATCCACTCAAGGTATTGATGGTGGTCAAGCAAATCCAAATGTTAGATTCTTTGATATATCGTTGTAAAGCTTTTCGTTTATTTTATTGTAGCACAAGATGAATCATTAAGCTTCCTATGTTATTGTTTGCTTATTTCCTCTGCTGTCTTACTGCGACTTAGTTACTGTAAAGCCTTTGACAACATTTTTGTATTTCTATACAGAAAAGAAGGTTGAGGAGTTGCCTAAGAACAGATGTGGCTGTCATATTTTGTAAGGTGAAAAGTTGATTTATTGTCCATCTAGAGGTGGAGTTCGAATGAATGTGGAAGGTCTGATACTTGTGAGAGGTGGAGTTCGAATGAATGTGGAAGGTCTGATACTTGTGAGAGGTGGAGTTCGAATGAATGTGGAAGGTCTGATACGTGTGAGTTGTATTCTCTTGATTTTCCAGTTTGTGATTGTTAGGAGGTCAGCCAATCTGTTGTCGCTGGATGATGTCATACATGAATACTAAATTTGGTGGGTTTGATTACTGTCATTCTGGCAACATGGTGAATGAATTCCATATTCATGGTTTGATCTCTGGGCGAACAGATTGTGGAAATACCTCTCTGGCGTGTTATATATATGTGTGTGTGTTTCTCAGTTTTATTATTATTTCTTCTTTCTTTTTCCTCCTATTTCCCCCCCTTTTGGGGGAACATTATGATTATCCTCTTTAGGATGGCATGCTTGAACTGATTCACCTGGCCCCATTGGGTGATGAAAACAAGCAATACCAACTAAAAAGGGTTCTAGGAAGATCTATTAATGAGGTGGAAAGCAACCAAGAGGAGTGGAATTCCTGTTAAAAACCTCCAATGATGTGCTAATTGGAGGCTGGAGTTTCTAAAATGAAACATTGTTCAAGATTGGCAAATTTTCAATTTTAGACCATTCTATAAAGATTGAAGAGCCATGGCACTCCAACCTAGCAACGTATGATGTAAAATTGATGTCAGAGTTGACTGGCTGGGGGCAAATCTAAAGTTGGGTGTCTACTGTCTAGGGAAGGAACAAGCTTTCACGTCTCTAGTTATCCTCTCACTTGTTCATTAGTCATTTTCAATAGTTAAATATGCAATTGGGAATCTAAAGTTTTTCATTTGGCTTTGGCCTTCCCGCTATGGATGCACATCCACGGTATTGGACTCCCGACCTTTTTCAACTTAAAAGCCCTAAGCTGACCCACCTAGTCAGGTGTGGGGAGCCCTTAACGGCAAGTGGGTGCAAGTCCTTGCCATAGCCTATGAAAATGAGTTTTCTTTTTCAAACATAAAAAAACTGGTTCCAATCATTCACGACAAGCAAGACCATGGATTTGACATAAAACAGGTAAACAAACGCACATCACTGTCTTGTTACTCACGGAGAAGCCTATTCTGGGCTCACTAAAGGACAATTGTTTGGATCAACTGGTTTGCTGGACATGAACACGGATGAACCTAATCACTTATGGTGCATTTGAATGCTCGGATCTCGAGCTTGTATTTTAGATCCAAGTATTAGAGATACATGTACTTTCTGCATTCTCAAATACGAATCTATGGAAATTTGAAATTCAATGTTTGTTTTACCTTTAACTGCGGCATAATCCGCGTGCCAGATATAATACACATATTCGAGATCTGCAGCATCCTTAAGGTCTTGATAATTGGTTTGAAAACTTGAATAACGCAGGGTATCGTTCGTTTCAGAGGTGGGCCACATAAGGCAGGGTGGTCGTGTTTCCCACCCGAGGTTTTCCTTGCTTTGTCCAAGTAATGCAAGATATCCTCAGAAAGAAATAATAGTAACTAAATTATGGCGTACACTATGCTGCACAAATTTGATACACAAAAGAAGATGAAATAAGCAAGAGGACATTGTTTGTTCTACTGAAATGGCCCTGTGAGAAATCCCAGCATGGGCAACCTATTGTTTGCAAGGCAAAGACCAACTGGTTGTGTAATGTTATATTAAGTCACTATAGGGAAACAATATCATGGTTCCAGGATCAGGACTACACATAAGTTGGAAATCCACCTGATAATGACTTGATGGCGACCTGTCTGTTCATTCAAGATTCTTGCTAGATCATGTAGGGCAGTTTCCAAAGCCTACTAGGGCCTGCAGTCGATAGGTACTTGATCCCGATCTTTGTTGAACCTATTTTACCATAAATCTTTAAGAAACGTTGGAGCTTGCCCAGTTTTGTTGGATCCTGGTCACGCCTGTTCAAATCAAGGAATTTAAAATACCAACTTCTAGAACTACTATTGAAACGTATTTGAGTTCTCGTTCTTCAATATGAAGATAGGTACTTGGTCCAGTTCTGATCGTTGTTGAACCTATTTTAGCATAAATCTTTAAGTTGGAGCTTGCCCAGTTTTGTTGGATCCTGGTCACACCTGTTCAAATCATGGAATTTGAAATACCAACTTCGAGAACTACTATTGAAACGTATTTGAGTTCTCGTTCTTCAATCTGAATCATAGAGAACATTTAGTTTTAATCAAACAGATTGCCTCTGGCTACTGCACTCACTTTTTATTGATTCTTGCACCTTACTGTCTACGAATTCAGAAAACAGAATGCACAATACTGAGTTTTAGGAAAATGCTAACAACTAATGCAAAAGTAAGATCTTGTTTCTGCATGTAAGACATAATAAATGTTTGTGCAAGAATTTTCTTGTTTTTTATCTGATGAACATGATTGATTACTGACAAACTTCACCGCAGTGATTTTGCTTTGAGCTTTATCAGTAGAGGAACTGCAGTCTAGCAGTGATCCACCAAGAAGAAGACATGGTACGCACAAGCTTGGAAACGGAGACAACCTGTCTGGAATGACAAAAACGGCAATCATTTTAAGATTTTAGAGACCATGTAAATGTCTTTTAAGTCGCGACTTCCAATTGCTATGTTTCCTTCTCTTCTCTTCTCTTCTGTTTTTTTTTTGTTATTTACACGGAGAAACCACCCTCGATCTGGCTTTGCCTGCTGTACTTACTGTCAGCATAAAACTCCGTGGGCTTACCCCTTCTCTTCTGGTTTAAACTAGCTATTTTCCTTTTCTTTGTTGTCCTCATTATCACAATCTGGATTCCATGGTTCACCATATTTAGCACCAATTGTTTAAAAAACAAAGTATCAACTTTAGCCTGTAATCCTCATTGTCAAGTTCAGTATCCTTAGTGAGAAGTAATCTCTTTTGAGCTTCAAATAACTGTCCTCTGATTTTACTATTCAGTTGTTTAGACGGACCAATTTAGAGATTAAATCTCTCTCTCTCTCTCTCTCTCTCTCTCTCTCTCTCTCTCTCTTGTTGTTCCAAAACTAGCTGCAATATGAATGCATCTGTTGCCAAAGGGCATTCAGTCTAGGGGAGCAGGCTGCTGCCATTTTTCCAAGCTAACCAACCATAATGTTTTATTTACCCTTTGTATACGTCAAAGGTATTTCTGTTGACAAAAAGCACAACCTCAGGTCCAAAGGAACTAACAAGGGTACAATGTGTAAAGCAGGCTAAATAAGCGTACCATATAAATGCTCTTCGAGTAGCTTAATGAAAAAAATTAACAGAATAATTTCTTCTCTTCAACCGAAGTTTCTTAATAAAGATTACTTGGGACAGCTTTATGTAAGTGATTGCAATGCCCTGTGATTCTTGGATTTTCTAAAGATCCTGTGATTGTAAATCACAATTACAACACTTTTGCAAGATTAGTGAAACATGAGAAAAGTACAAGTGATTGTTTTTGCCTTGAATCTTATGAAAGTTGGTCACAAGATTGACTTTGTGATCAGCAATCAAAGGTTCTACTTTCTCAGCTGTGATTGTTCCAACACTTATGGTCAAAGCAAACATGATGCATCTTGTATTGGGTTTCAGATCAATCACAATATGAGAGCCACAAAGCAATATTTAAGGCAAGTTTGAAAGTGGGAAAATATAAAAAAAAGTGAACGTAAGAGAAAATAACTTTTCCATTCATTCCAAATAAAAGAAATTTTTTGAAAAGATTTCTAAAAAATTCAATTTTTGATAAGAAAAATTCTTCTGATTGGAGGGATAGAGTAATTTTTCCTATAAAAAATTCTTTTTTATATTAGGGCAACCATTCACCCACAATAGCAAGAGCTCTCTCTCTCTCGCTCTCTCTCTCTCTCTCTCTCTCTCTCTCGCTCTCTCTCTCTCTCTCTCATTTTTTCTACTACATTTTTAGCATGCTACACAAACAAGCAAAAAAAATCATTTGAAAAAGTTAGCATATCAAAACTTCTCATAAGCAAAAAAAAACTTTTTTTTCTATGAGACTTTTTCTTGCTTCCAAACGTACCCTTAAGAGATTTTAGCTATTTCATGTTTCGAAAAGAGATTGTACTTATTTAACCATCTGCCGATTGATCTTTAAAGATATTCCATGTTTCCTATACAATTTTAGCTTTTTGTTTCTTTTCTTTTTTCAAATTTAAGGTTCCCAATGTCACAAAGAGACACGGCAGTTCTTGTTTTGCTTTTCATGTCAAAGTAGAACATAGTTTTTATTCCCCACCGATGTATAACCAAGACAAACAAGCTCCTGGCTTCGTAGGACCAAAACAATTTAAATTACTTGCCTGATATGATGAAAAATACTTGAAGAAATTTCACTTTATTTCCAGCAAATCGAAGAAAACAAGACCAAGAAGACGACAGTTGAGCCAGTGAACTTGAAAATCTATTGGCCAACTCGTGAACACTACATGTGTGAGACTGTTATGCTGCTCAAAGGGACACCCCACCTTGTAAAATTCCAATGCCATATTTCACATGTACGTGTTCCTTATGCATGGAAACCTCTTAAAAAGAAGATACACTGACCACCATATTCACGGGTTGTTACAGCTCAGAAATTAAAAAAATATTTCACATCCCATCCATAAAAGGAGTCCCTGTGCAATAGTACAACTCACAAAGCCATCACCCACCATGAAGCTCAATCATTTCGGCGTTCTTGCAGCCACTCTCACCATTCTAGCCCAAGTTGCAGGCGACAATGAAAGAAGGCACAGCTCAAACAGAATTACAGTCATGGGCAGCGTGTTCTGCGACTCATGTTTGCAGAACACCTTCTCCAAGCACAGCTATTTCCTACAAGGTAGAAAAAAACAAACTCTTAACACAGAGCACCCATTTGTATACTTAATCCTTTATTCGGTTCTAAGCTTTATTTTCCCTGAAAATTTGATGTGCAGGTGTAGCTGTGCATGTAGAATGCAAACTCAAAGCAGAGTTGGCATCGGAGAACTTTACATACTTTGTGACAAGAAAAACAGACAAGTTTGGCGTTTACAGATTCAGGCTCCCTTCTGTCAATGGATATGAGTGCAGAAATGCCCATAAGGCGGAGTCCTTTTGCAAAGCCACCCTCAACAAGAGTCCTTCTAACTGCAATATTCATGGTGTCAACACAACAAGAGAGATGTACATCAGATTCAGGCAGGGGAATTCATGCATCTTTAGTATGAACCCTTTGAATTACAGACCATCCACGATTGATTTCTCCATCTGTGGGAATGAAAGCCTGGGGTCTGTCAACAATTCAGAGTTTTTATGGCCACCCCTTCAGAACCCATGGTTCCCTCTTCCTTTCCCATCGATACCACCTATGCCACATCTGCCTCCTTTCCCATTCCTTCCCTCCTCTGCCTCATTTGCCGCCTCTGCCTTTCCCAAAGCTATCATGGCCACATTTTACTCCAATTCCATCACTGTTTCCACCAACACGACCAACACCACCACCTTCTGCTTTAGGAGACCTAACATCTTGGTTCCCTTATTGGCGCCCTCCATCGCCTCCTTCCCAGAGCCAGAATCACCCTTAGAGAGAGAGAGAGAATGTAATGTCTTAGATATTGCAAAAATAATCTACTTGGAATAAAGTGTCATCTTATACATGATTAACTCTTTAAATGCGCTAATACTTGTAGCTTGTTCGTGTAGCTTTTATTGATGTCCATTTTAAGGTCAAATAAGGATGCATAAACTTTTTACCTAGGTAACACCAACTGGATGGGATCATGCTTCATTGTGATTTAATTGACTATGACATCGACTATTTGGTCAGTTAACCTAAGCACGGGCTCACTATAAAAAAGAATTTCCTTTATATTTAGAGAGAGAGAGAGAGAGCATAAAACATAAAACTTATTCGCTTTGCCACAAATTGATTGCTAATTCATCCTAGCAATGAAAAAACACAATTTTACATAATGTAATTGACAAAATTAGAGCAGGAAAAAAAATACAAGCTCTTGGTAGTAAGCATAAGACAAACAGATGATTTCTCAAATACTACAACGCTATCTCCCCAGAAGTGGAAAGAAATCCATGAACTCAACAGAGACATTACACAGCTACAAAATGCAGGAGCAGAAAAAAAAAAAACAACTCAAATCCTCCTAAACACCTTCTCAGATGCAGCTATAGTCTGGCCCACGTCCTCCATGGTATGTGCCAAGCTTGTAAAACCAGCCTCAAACTGCGATGGAGCAAAGTATACACCTTCCTCCAACATACCTCTGTGAAACCTGGCAAACTTCCCAGTATCGCTCTTCTTTGCGTCCTCAAAGCAGCTCACAGGCCCTTGCATGAAGAAGAAACCGAACATTCCACTAATATTGCCACCACAAAGTTCATGCCCGGCCTTCCGGCCGGCTCCTAGAATACCCTGCACCAGAGCTTTCGTGATCTTTTCCAAGTGCTCATAACTTCCCGGCTGCTGCAACCTTAGCAGTGTGTGTATTCCTGCAGTCATTGCTAGAGGGTTCCCACTCAGGGTCCCAGCCTGATACATTGGCCCAGCAGGAGCTACCATCCGCATGATATCTTTCCTTCCACCATAAGCTCCAACCGGTAAACCACCTCCTATGACTTTGCCGAGAGTGGAAAGATCAGGGGTTATACCAAAATACTCTTGTGCACCTCCATATGCAATCCGGAATCCAGTCATCACCTCATCGAATATCAGGAGGGCGTCATTCTCAGCAGTGATCTCGCGCAGACCAAGCAGGAATTCTTTTTCAGGTGCAATGAAACCAGAATTTCCAACTACAGGTTCAAGGATTACAGCTGCAATCTCCCCCTTGTTTAGTTCGAATAATTTCTTGACAGCTGCTAGGTCATTGAAAGCAGCCGTGAGGGTTACAGATGTGGCTGCCTTGGGCACACCAGGAGAATCTGGTAGGCCGAGGGTTGCAACTCCACTTCCAGCTTTCACTAGATAAGGATCAGCATGCCCGTGATAACAGCCTTCAAATTTGATTAGTTTATCACGACCAGTGAAGGCACGGGCAAGGCGCAGCACACCCATGCAAGCCTCTGTCCCCGAGTTCACAAAACGTACCATTTCTATGCTTGGAACTGCTGATATCACCATTTCTGCCAAGGTGTTCTCTAGAACACATGGAGCACCAAAACTGGTACCCTTTTTCAGTGCTTCAATCAAGGCAGCATTGACCTGAAAGTTTCATCATGAAGATGGTTCAAGAATTAGATACTTAGGAAGGAAATTTACATAATAAAAAGCAAAAATCATAACTTTCACGTTTATATCCACCTGGGACAATGAGGCCAATGGCTCATTTTCGAAACATCACAAAACAGTTCAATATGTTTCAAGTAATGAGGATTCAACTCATTTTAAGCATGTATGCTTCTCCTGTCACATACATTAAGACATTTCTTATATATTTTAAAGCAGTAACACCAGATGTAACTAGAATTGTGTGAACCTAGTCTCATCCTTGTCTACTTATTGCAATACAGTTTGGGGAAAAGATATTTACAAAATGAAAAAGGAACATACCTTGTCATCTGCATGACCAATAATTGCAGGGCCCCATGAACCAACATAGTCAATGTATTCATTTCCATCAACGTCCCATGCACGGGATCCCTTAACTGAATCAAATACAATTGGCTGCCCACCTACTGATTTGAAGGCTCGAACAGGTGAATTTACACCCCCAGGCATCAACTCCTAGGACCACAAATGAGTTAAACTAGTAAGAGAATGAAACTGAGAATATAAACTATAGACTTCAACATAATAGGAACAGCGTCTATAATCCACATCAACAAAACCAACTCATGAAATTTTAACATGTCCACATAAAAGCTTCCATCTTATAGTTTGACTGCTGTACACAAAACAGAAACCACTGACACTCCAAGTCTAGAACTATTTAAGACAAGGTAACAAAAAATTATGAAGTCCCCAGATAGTAAACCAATTAAACTATCATTCAACAAACTAGCAAAAGGCGATTGCATTATCATAAGTGGTATAAGTTAATGTCCACGGTACAATTTAGAATTGATGGATTGGCCATTGCATGGTAGACCAAAAAAGAATATACCTCCAATTTAAGGTCACACTGGTGGAAAAATCATATGGAATGGTCTCAAGACCTTTAAACCAGTTATCAAGATGGAGATTGTATAAATGGCATTATCTTTTTATACTAAGTCATAACTTGCAGTAACTCAACTATGACGAGACTGCTATTCCAGTTGCAATGAAGGTGATCATCCACATAGTACCATACAAGGTAGTAACTCATAAGTAGGAACTCCATCAACTCATTGTAAGGAATGATTTTGACCCATCAAGATGTGAGAAGGGAGGAAAATATGAAAACCACCATATTATGCAGAAGGCATTCTGAAGTACAATGACCCATCAGGAATATATGTGGTCTATATAGCAAGCATCAAAAGTACATCAACAATTTTTTAGAACTGCTCCACCGGGATCACTTTCTTATTACCCTCTATGAGATCTCATGGCTTAATTCTATCATACTATATGTAGGTATATTATCATGGGAGGCTGTTTTGATCTAATACGTAAAGAATCTGCTTGATGTTAAATAGTAGATAAAATATCTTGGACTCCTATATCACTTCATAATTCATGCATTAGCTTCTTGGTGTTGAACTGGATAACGAACCTCTTTGGACAGGACAAGTCATACAGGATATGCATTTGTTTTTTAACTGCAGTGATGAGGGTTGTAAAGCTAATCATAGTTGACTTGCATCATTTCAAAAACTAGACTTAATAGCTACTGTTCTTTTGAATTGAAAATAGTGTCTCAAATGAATAGAATACAATAGGATTTGATAGTAGATAAACAGATGTATTCTTGTGGTCTCATATGCATGGTCATCAACTTCATTGAAAGAATTGGTTTGACAGACCGTCTGCAACACTGGAAATGGAAACCGAGACTTGAGAATTTTTCTTTCACCAACCTGATGGTTGTTTTAACAGAGTAACTTAGCATATGTACGAAGTTCAAACTAGTAAATGAAGGACATGAAATATCTCTTTGATACACCAAAGGAATTATGACACATAAATCTATCTGTTCTAAATCAGTTCCAAGAATTTCCTCTAATTGTACCCATCTACAAAATGTTCCACACTGAGAATTGCTTTTAGCGCCACATCCTCTATGTTGAAATAGTGGGAAAACCAACAAATCATAGGGCATTCATGTCCAAATGCAAGATCACAACATTGTTACAGTACTGCAGAAGTTTGTTGGACACTAATTCTATTGACTTTGGACATACTCATGAAGATTAATCATATACTAAAGCTATAGAGCGAAACATCAGCATTACACTGTATCAGCTTCACTTTATCTCCATTTCCAACTCAATCCGCGTGTTTCCCTCTAATTATAAATCGCACATTTCCTCTTCTCCTTTACATCTTTCCTCCACAAACAAACATCGACACAAAAAAGGAAAAAAAAAAAACTAACTTTGCACTCCCAATTGCCCTCGATATATTTCCCCAAATGATTATAATTCTCAGCCTGCTTTTGCACGTTTCTTTTAGTTCATTTCCTCCCATTTCCGATGTTATTTTTCCGCTACACCGTAAGGAAGAGTAAGAAAAAAGGGCACCACATTTAATCTTCATAAAGTTTCAGAGTTCACTTCGGATTCAACATAATCAGCATAAAAGAGAAGCAAATTGGAGTAATAGGTACTCAAAGAACAACGAGAAACACAAAATTTGCTTCAAAAGAGAGCTCAAAATTCGGATTCATCATAATCAATAGCTAAAAGAACAGAAACGAACATAATCGACACTAACTTATGATTCAACATAATCAATTTCTAAAATAAGCGGAATCGTACCAGAGGCACTAGAACAGTAAGGGGAAAACACGAAAATTACTTCAAAAGGGAGCTCCAAATGCAGAGAAGAAATCACATAAAACAAATTGGAAAGTGTGAGAAATAATTCCTTACCTTAGCCGCATTGAAGATCTCCTCAGATTTCTCTAGTGTGAAAGTCTTCTTCTCGACGGAGATCGTCATCTTAATGGCCGGAAAAACCCTCCGAGAGCGAAAACCCGCCGGAGATTTCCTCAATTGAGCCCCAAACGGGATATATCTAGGGATACATGAGATTTTGACGGTCTCGCCTGCCGGAAATACGCCGGAAACCCCAACGAATGCGGCCATGGCTTCTCGGAAAAGGAAGAAGATAAGGGAGAGCTCGCAGAGGGGCAGACAGAGCTTTTATAGATAAGATAGTTACGATGATACCCTCAATGTTTCGGCCAAATAATTGGGGTACTCTAAGAGATGGAACTGTGTGTGCGTCGGTTGCTGAGGGTACTTATGGAAAGATAAGTTTAGGCTGAATCCTGGAAGAAGTTTACTTTTATATTAAGCATTGACTGGTTTTGATTTCCTTTATCGGCGCACCTTTTTGTGTTCAAATGGGTCGGATACGATCTCACCGTGATCCGTGGTTGATCCGATAATGTTGACGGTACCTTTATCAGATCGGGTGTGGATCCGATTTCCACTTTGATCACACTGGATTCCAGATCATTAATGCTCCGAAATTTTATGGTGCTATATCAGCTGAAAAGGGGTATGATGACCGCAAGGGCTCGGCTCATCTGGTGGTAGGGGCGACTTGTGAATATCACCAAATTGATGAGATGTCATAAGTTCAAAACCTACGATTGGCATCCCTTGTTGCAAAGTGGTGTATTCTTGCGTTGGCATGAGGGGATCTCAAGGGTTTTACCAACCGGAGGGTAGCCAGTTTGCATGGGTGATTTGAGGGAAGATTGGGGAGAGGTGGTGGGGGGTGGGGTTTCCTTGAATTATCAAAAAAAAAAAAAAATCAGATATGCTTCAAGAAAAAATGTTCAGGATTATTAAGTGTAGACATTGGGCTGGGCTGCCGGTCGGGATTTTGGGTACCCGGCACAAATCAAGTCGGGCTCAGGCTCAAGTTTGAGAAACCCACCCGAATAAAGTTAGGCCGGGTTTGACCCGACAACTTCTCGGGTCCCGGCCCGACTCGGGCTCTTATTATCCAACTTTTTTTTTAAAATAACTCAAATACATTATAAACTTAAGTTAAAACTAAAAAAAATAAAAAATAACAGTTTAAAATGAAAACCAGCTGGCATGAGTTATGTACAGGTATGAATGGCTGACAGGGACATACAGCCTTCACGTCTCACACTTTTATTCAATACTCTCTCAAAAGAACTTTTACCGGAAAACAAAGCGGTGTCTGGTGGTGGTCCGAGTATCCAGAACCAGAAAAGCCGAGACCTCTCTCTCTCACTGTCGCTGAAAAGGGGTTAGCACCCCTCTCTCTCTCTCTCTCTCTCTCTCTCTCTCTCTCTCTCTCTCTCTCTCTCTGTGGCTGGAAACTGTACCCATTTTCGGCAGCTCTCTCATTCTTTGGCCGAAAAAGGGTTCGGAATGTCAGGCTTATCGAGCATGACGGGCTGTCGGTGGGTGCCGGACACCCTCAAAGAAGCCCGACCAAACCCAATAATAATGGGGTCGGGCTCAAGGACTATTGGGCCTTTACGAGCCCATTCCTGGCCCGATGTTCACCCCCCAAGGATTATTCCTAGATTTGGATATTAGAAACCGTATTGTCAAAAGATGCTGTTCATTTACGAGATCACCCAAAAAAAAATACCATTTTTTTCTTGTTTCTCACCCATTAAAATTGTTGTGCTTTGAAGGCCGTCAATTTGCAAGATGAATGGCTATAAAAAAATTTGTGACTCATTTGATAGGTAAACTATACAATCAAGTTTTTGGGTTGTCCTCCTTCATCGCTCGCATAGATGACATCTGAGGCACCCATCACAGCTTTTTTTTTCTTTTTATATTTACACAAAGACCTATCGGCGTTGGCTTTGCCTGTCATACTTATAATTGCTGTCATCGCGGGCTTACCCACTCTTCGGCTTGCTAAGGGGTGACGCCCATGAAATTTGAACCTAGCCCATCTGCCTAGTGGCCTCTCACTATGTCAAACCCCTTTGCGGCAGTTGCCTCACACTTGATATGTCTTGATCAACTTAGTGTGCATTTGAGAATATTGAGTCTCATATTCATGTGGTCTTACGGTGATCCTATTCGTCCAGATAATGAATTTGGAGGGTTAGGATAAGTTAACATTTAGGTGAGAATGTGGACAAATCTTAACTTGTGGTTGAACGGCTAGGATTGAATGTCTCACACCCAAATGTTAGGCTTACAAGTAAGGGTGTCAACGAGTCGATTTTAGTTAGGATCTGGTGTAACACTTTAAAATTTTAACTTTAAAATTTTATAGATTTTTTTTTTGTTTTTTAAAAAGCGAAAGCGAAAACAATATTTTTCTTTGGGTTAACCATTCTAGGCAGGTTGCACTACAATCAATTATCATAACTAAATTAAAATATGAACATTAAAATTTAATTTAGTCTTAATAATTTAAAATACATATCAAAGTATTTTGATAACAATAATTATTTTTTTTAAAACTATTCCCGAAAAATGAAAAGACTCGCTCTCGAGGTCATCTAAGCATTCTGCATCTGCGTTGTAGTTGTTCATCATAATCTACCTGAAACCTTCTAAAATAGGTCAAACTCATAAAAGCCTCATAGAAAATAACGTACTTCATAATGTATGATATCATAGTACATTCAAACACAACTTGAGATATATCAATCATGCAATACACATCTTACCAGACCATAATATAAAAGTTATGTTAACAATTAAAATAGTAGGTCAATTTAATGTACATCCACTCATGTTAAGATTCACACCAATACAATAAATTATTCATATGCATGAACATTTATAAAATGCATAAACATATATACAAAATGCGTGAAATTATCATTCCGCTGCTGTGAGCCTTTTATGCATGAATAACTTTTTATCTCCACTTATTATTTTTTTACTTAAATGATACATGTCATGTTCTATCTATATGCAATTCAAAATCTTGTTTCACTTATCAATATCTGTATGTGAGTACAACCGACTCTCTCAGATGAAGGTACGGCTCAAGTTTATATTTTTAAACAATTATTTTGTATTAACCTGCATGACGCTTCAACTGTGCATACTCTGAAGAGGGAATATAATTTTATAGAGAGAGTTCTCAACTCTTGCAATTTTGATATATCAGATTTTTTTTATGAGTCTTACCTATCATACCACAGACAAATCATGATAGTTTTCCCGCTTACTGGTCTTGTGGATGGAGGACAAAAGCAATCTTTCATGCTAAACCAAATATCTTATAGAATCGTCAGTACCATGCTTACTTTCTTAATAAACATCAAGAGAATCAATTTTATTTTGATTTTTTTAATTAACTCTCTTGTTATTCATGCTAATGCAAACATGTCATCATATTCAAGGTTTAAATGCAACAATATTCATAGCACCCTATGTATGCTTTTGATTAGTCTCTAGCATAAAATCAATATAATAATGCAATTATTATGCATTTACATTATCAATATACGCTAATCATTGATATTTATGCATGCTCAATTCAATCAATAATTAAATGCATTCATTTAACATGCATATCAGTCCAATATCCCATTTAAGCATCAACAAACATGCTGCAAAAAGTAAAATACAACTCGATATTAACACGTCATACTGTGTTGTTCGGATCCTTGTTAACCCAATTTTGAAAAACCCACCAAAAATCATGGCTATTGAATTTAACTCTAAAATTTTTACTGAGATTTCTCTATCATCTTAGGAACACACTCCAAAAAACAGAATTGCAAAATTTGTTGTAATAAAATCAGAAAAAGTTTGGGACTGAACCCTGTTCAGAAAATATATTAGATAGGTCCAGTTAACTGCAGAAATTTAATTTTGTTTGAAGAATTTTTCAAGATTTACAGAAAAATCATTTGATAAAATCCTTTTTACAGAATCGTTTTATATATGTTACCTTTCACTCAGATTTCTCACAATTTGTTTTGATCAGTTTTGATTAGGGTTTTAAAGCTTTCAAAATCTGTGGTCGGAACGGTCCTGTTGACAGGGCAGAAAATCTTTGCTTTGTTGCAATGGATGTTTCGGCCTCAAACTGAAACAAACGGGACTAAACAAGATTTTAAATTCAATCCCTGGATGTTTAGAATACTTCAGTATTTTTATTTTTATTTTTATTTTTATTTATTGACCTCATTTTTATATAGATATCAATTTTTTTCTGAGACTGGTAGGAACAAAAAAATGATAATAGAATAATCAAGATTCAAACTCATACAAGATCTATTAAGCACGAACAAGAAACATGGTGAAACTCATATAATCATGATTTTTAGATGCTCTAAACGCATTTATAATATCATATAATACATCTTTGATCATATTTAGACTAATCTTGCTAAAACATTAACAAACATAATCCAAAAATCACAAAACCTTCATGCAACATCTCAAATATGATTTCATTTATGCATGAATCACAAGAGACATAAAAATAACATGAAATCATGAATTATTTATTCAATAACATGTTTAATCATGCTATACATGTCATAATCTACCATATATGATAAGATTAAATTTTTTTATCATAAAATATCAAAACCCTAAAATATTTTTGGCAAAACCTTTTTCAAATCGATTTTCACATATTTTTAACCAAGATCTATGCAAGCAACACATTTATAGCATCAAGATCCATGAAAAAACACTCAAAAATAAAATACAGATCAATCTATTTATATGATTTTTGCTTTTTAGGGTTTCGAAACTAGTCTTTTCCAAATCAATTTCTCAAAATCAATTTTTCAAAACACCATTTTGGGTTTTAAAAAATCTTTTTCATGTGGCTCTAATAGTCATAGAGGTTCTAGGCATGGATTACATGAAAATCCAAGTCATGGATAAAAAAGAGGGTATGCTAATACATTTCAAAATCGATCATAAAAGTAGAGATTTTTTACCGAAAACATATTTTCTGCAACGATACTGTCATTTTTTCCTCCACTTGTACCTCATTTTGGGCTGAATTGGACCTTCATCAAGGTGATTGAAGGTCCCTAATGAAGGTCTGGACTTTTCTAATGGCTTAGAGGAAGAAGGAGATATGAGGAAGAAAAATAGAGAGATGTACATCCTTATCATGAGTGTTTCTATTTATAGATATTCCTAAGCAAAAGTTTCACCTTTAATATAAGAAATTAATATCTATTAATTTTATTAATTAATAAAATAAATAAATAAATTATATGTTCTAACTTATTAAATTTTAAAATTGATTAAGCTAGAGAAAAAAATGCGAGATCGTTTTATCTTAACTTGGGCTCTAGTGACATGGTAACCTTTCGGAAAGCCTAAAGACTCAAAGACTCAATAAAATTTGATGTTTAATTAGTCAATTTTATAGCCTTCAAAATATATATATATCATTTTGGTCGACTTAGATTTAATCGTACGTATACGGATCATCAAGAAAATTTAGTCAATGTAAAAAAATATTAATTTTTGACCTATAATTAGGTATGAACTTTGGTCAATGATAAAATGATCAAATCAACATCAATTTGAGCATGTAGACAGTCGATTTCGATGCCCTCGAAATGAGGAATGTCAAGGTTGACTTCGATCTAATAAGTGAGCCACTGATCCACCAAAATTTCTGTCAAAACAATAATAATATTATTTGAAGCGTCTGACCCTATGGATCCAATCCATTGAGATTGGATCCAAATATCTTGAGTTATATCAAATTCAATCCATCTCTAATTAGATCCAAATGTCATGGATTATATCTTACCTAATTGGGTTAGATCCAAATACGATTAGTTAAGTCCACTATCTAATTTAAGGTCTAAATTTATATTTAATCCAAATTTAAATTAAATCCAAATATTAAAGTTTGGATCTAAATATGATCTATCCAAGATTCATAATCTAAAAATATACAAATCATATACTTTCTTGTTTAGTTTATATATTTTAAATTTTACAATTATTCTTGCAATGTTCTTCATAACTTAAGACTTAGTTTTATAATAGATCGAAATCAAGAAAATCAAGAATTTTAAGAAAATGAAGAAATTGCATTAATGTCACTGATGCAGATAAAGTTCTTCATTTATTCATTTTAATTGCCAATAAAAAATCTTGGGTTTTACACCCAGGGACTAAATTTTTTAGTATGGTATCAATTTGGACTCGGGTCTAATCGAGTCTACTATAAGAAAAATTATACCTGAACCCAATAAGAACTACATGAACTGAGACCATAACTGTTAAAACCATATTTTTTATAATTTTTATATTAAAAATTTGTGGGTCTTAATAGGAACTTGGGCAGAGTTCGGTTATAGTATAAAATTTCACAGACTATACCCGGGTCCATATATTAATCGTCCGGACTCAGGTCTTAATTGGGTCTTATTATTTATCACCATACCGAGACCCTATAGGGTTTGGTTCAGGTCAGGTCCAGGTCTAGTATAAAATTTCACAAACTATACATGGGTCCATGTATTAATCAGACCTTCGGGTCCGGACTCAGCTCTTAATTGGGTCTTCTTATTTATCAACATACCCGGACCCTATAATGTATGGTTCAGGTCGGGTTTGGGTTCGAGTAAACCCGACCCGTTGACACCCCTACTTACAAGTGAAGCATCTCAACTCTCTTACTTTAGGTGGATTCTCCTTTCTAAAATCCTTGGGTTCCTGAGGCATGCAAATATAACATTAGGGCAAGTTTGTTTAGGTATTGACGGCTTTTATATGAAGGGGTCTCAAGGGATCGTGTAACGCTTTCAAAATCTTGGACTTGTAACTTTTTAAGAAAAAATTGAAAGTCTTGTAAACATTCCTTTATCATAGTTTTAAATAGTAATTCAGCAGAAAATGATATTTTTGAAATAACAAGTCAACGAACCTTGGGCACATTACTTGCAAAACTTTTCCTTTCCACAATGGATTTGAAACTCCATAGAGTCAAAACAAAATAAATTAAACATAAATATAGTTTTAATAATTTAGGGTTTATACAAAAGAGGAATTTTCAAGAAAACCCTTATGCAAAATTACAAAAATATCCTCAAAATGAAACATCAGGAAAAGAGTCTCATCTTGATACCATCATATCATCATGTCAACGCTTGCCATACCGACCTAATCATCATCTCTACCCTTAAGACGGGTCAGTTTTATGACAAACTATTAGATGCACAAGTATAACAATTTAGAACAAAACTAACACATGTTTTATTTCATACATGAAATGTAATTCAGTATATGCAGAAATGAGCATAAAGAGCATAATTAACATAATTAGCATATTAAGCATAATTCAGAACCCAAACTAATATATATGTTGTTCCTTTCGCGGTATGCAAGTCAAAATAAGTAAAGTGAACATGATAACTTTATTTCGATATTAGTTACCATGAGGGTACATGCAGGAGCGAAATGTAGAAACAACTGAAACTATTTGGGGGTTTGTTATGCTATGTATTTTTAATATCCCAAACAACTAGCTTAGTCTGTTCTTAAGAGAACGACTGGTGACCAAGAGAGAAGTCTCCAAAGGCGTTCGTAGCAAGGGATGCATCCAACTTCTGCAGAAGTCTATGAGATCTACTACTTAGGATAATTTGTGGTAGTCCCGTCCCCTAACTCCGATGACTGATGATGCCGAGTCATTTGCCTGAGAGGTGGTTGTTAACAACCTGTCCATCGAAGTTTTTATACCATCTCATCATCTCCCTTCACGAAAACAAGTGATAAATGGGTATGTCAGGTTTTATTTTAACTGACAACCTATTCTACATGCTCTGATCTTTCAAACCAAATCGAGCATCTTACCTGTAAAAGCGATGATCACCATTTATGTGATTTCAACAATGTCCTTTTGCATGCTTCAAGGTTATCATAAACCTCACATTCAATCATCATAGTACATAGTACTAATATGTCGTGCATATCTGATAGTACCGCTACAATGAGAGGGGTATAAGTTTCTCAAAAAAAAAACTTTAACTTAATTATTTCGTGAAAGAAATTGTGTAACCATTTTAGTTTAATTTACCATGGTCTGTTCTTTCAAATCAACTTGAGCATCTTGCCTATGAAGGCAAATCATCACTATTATGTGATTTCAACAATATGTGTTTTGCACGCTTCGAGGTTACCATAAACCTCTCATTCAATCATCGTAGTATTAACATGTTGTGTATGTCTGATAGTACCGCTACGATAAGAGAGGTATAGGTTTATCATAAAGAAACCACAACTCAATTATTTCATGAAAGAAACGGTGTAATAATTTTAGTTTAGTTTGATATGAATTAGTTTTTCAAAATATTTTTATATCATTTTGCACTTTGCACGATACGAGATCGCTACGAATCTTTCATCCAACCAAACACAATCTCATGCTTCCATTTGGGGTTATCCAGGTCATATCGAACATTGAACTGAAGTTAAAGCATTTTCTCCTATCATGCCACTTTGAAAAAACATAATTGTGATTTGGCAACCCCCAAGTTTTTGAATCTTGCTTTTCAAAACTACGCATTTTTAGAACATTGTATCCTCACAAGAAAACCTTTTTTCTTTAGCATCTTTGTGCTTATGCGAAAATCTGCGCCTTTTGAAAAAGTGCAAGTTCGATATAGGGTAGGGTAGGATACGCACTTGCGTGTCTTACGCGGTTGCATCATTGTATGAGTAATATATATATATATATATATATATATATATATATATATATATAATGCAAGCCTGTTCACATTTTAGCACAACGACAAAATATAAAGCAAGGCTCGATGTGCAAAACCGCACATTAAGCTAAATAAATGCGTAAGCAGTGCACGAGATACGAAACCGTACCTCGACTAAATAAATACGTGAGTAGTACACGAAGTATGAAATCATACTCTGGCTAAATAAATGAGTAAGCAGTGCACAAAGTACGAAACCGTACTCCAGCTAAATAAATGCATAAGTAGTATCCTGTGCACATGATAGCACAACGGCAAATTAAATGACATAAAATAATGCTCGATATGTGGTCACATATCGAGCTAAATAAATGCGTAAACAGAAGCCTGTGCACATGAAAGTGTGACGATAAAGTAAATGACATAAAGCAATGCTCGATATGTGAAACCACATATTGAGCTAAATAAATGCATAAGCAGAAGTCTGTGCACGTAAGAGCACGATGACAAAGTAAATGACATAAAAGAAAGAGAACAAGGATCACCACTACAACAGAGCAGTAGATTAGCGACGACCACCTTTCGTCGCTAATCCGTCGCTAATCCGTCGCTAACCATGTTAGCGACGGATTAGCGACAACGCGGCGACAGTATGCTTACGTCGCGAATATTTCGACGCTAACTGGCGACGGAATAATTCCGTCGCCAAGTCCGTCGCTAATTGCGATGGAATAACGAGCGCTATATTCCGTCGCCAATCCGCCGGTACTAA
Source organism: Nuphar pumila (assembly GCF_984573655.1). NCBI lineage: Eukaryota > Viridiplantae > Streptophyta > Magnoliopsida > Nymphaeales > Nymphaeaceae > Nuphar > Nuphar pumila. Next base: position 128,197,270 of record NC_143255.1, on the reverse strand, counting down.
ACGGCGACCACGGCGTGGCGACGGATTTAATTCCGTCGCTAAGCCGTCGCTAGTTTAATATGAATAGCGACGGAATCATCCGTCGCAAAAACGAAAAAAAATCAAAAAAAAATTATTTAAAAATTAATTACGGAGAACTGTACAATTTATATTTCCTGTACAATTTATATTTCCTGTAAATAAAAAACAAACCACACAAAAAAATTCATATAACAAGTATCTATAATAATTAATCGTTCCACCTTAAAACTAAGAAGTTTAATTATTTACAATTCAACAATTACAATTAGGAATGAAATAAATTACACACTATATGTGATTCTATCATGTGCTCATGTGTGATCTAAGGCAATAAAAAAACTCTATATGTGATTCTATCATGCTCATATGTGTGCTAAGGCAGTCAAAAAATTGAATATGTGATTATAGCATGTTCATATGTGTTCTAAGGCATATAAAAAAACTCTATATGTGATTCTACCATGCTCAGATGTGCTTTAAGGCAAGCAAAAAACTATATATGTGATTCGATCATGCTCGTATGTGTGCTAAGGCAGTAAAAAAATTGAATATGTGAATATAGCATGCTCATATGTGCTCTAAGGCAGGCAAAGCCAAAAATTTTATATGTGATTCTATCATAAATGATATATAACATGTTCATATGTGTTCTAAGGCAGTTAAAAAACTCTATATGTTATTATAGCATGTTCATATGTGTGCTAAGGCAGTCAAAAAACAGAATATGTGATTATAATATGCTCATATGTGTTCTTAGGCAGTAAAAAAACTGAATATGTGATTATAGCATGCTTATGTGTTCTAATGCAATCAAAAAAACTTTATATGTGATTCTATCATGCTCATATGTGCTCTAAGACAGACAAAAAGTTAAATATATATATATATATGTGATTCTATCATGCTCATATGTGTGCTAAGGCAGTAAAAAAATTGAATATGTGATTATAGCATGTTCATATGTGTTCTAAGGCATCTAGAAAAACTCTATATGTGATTCTACCATGCTCAGATGTGCTTTAAGATAGTCAAAAAAACTATATATGTGATTATACCTGAGAGGGACCTGGAATCGAAGATCCCCTATCCTGAACAGCGGCCTTGATCTCATTTCGGAGAAAGGGGGCGACGGTGTATTGGAAGTAGTTATTCAGTGATTCATTAATGATCTCGCGTACATCATCACCGGAAAGAATAGTCGGCTGCTTGGAGCTTATGTCGGCGCAAGAAGTTGGTGAGCCGTAACTGGAAGAACCAATAACTGGTGAAGTGTTCATATTACTCCCAAACCCGAACACGCGACCTTTTTTGGGTTCACCTGCTGCAGTCACCCATGCTGTAGGATCAAATGATGGATGCTGAGTAGCGTCTTCACCATATCGCTCTACCATTTGTTGCTCATATGCCTCCTACAAAATAATGTTTAAAGTATTCATTAATAATTAATGATAACATTATGATGACTTGCATATATATTGCAATGATTATTAATAGAATTAATACATACCGTTGTCGTTCTCGCCTTCTCTGATACGAAGACTCCCGTGGTCTTCCGTTTATGTGTTTCTACAAACACATCCTTATATGGTACACTGCCTCCTTTTTCTGCTTCCTGCGAAGTTAAATGACAAAAGATTTAGTACACAAATTTGCAACTATACTTATAAAATTAATATTATATATTGATGAGTTACCATTTTCTTTAGGTGGCTCCCAAATGTCTTAGATCCACCTGTGTGTAGATGGGCTTCGGGCATCTTCGATCGATTTTGTGAAGCCTTCGCAGAGCGATTTTTAAATACATCTCCCGCCCACATATCGCACATTTCATCCCAGTAATCTCTCCTGATAGTAATAGGACCATGGCCCTTCCACAGTAATGGATCATCTACTACGCCAGATGCTTTTTTTGCTGCAGTCTTCATAGTGTACAGCATGTCTGCAAATCGATTGGCAGCCACCTTCTGCCACACCTTCCTTGCATCATTTTCTTCCACCGTAGTTGCAAAGCGATTCGAAGCCTACAAATATTTTCAGAAAGTTAGTAGACATTGCTTAAATAAATTAAATATGAAACACATTAACTATGAGGAACAACTGTATACCATGAATGAGGACCACAATCTGTCTAATACCTCCTTTGGGTACTCTTTCCATTGAGCAACTGGTCCTGGTAGATGTTGAAGAAGTGAATTCCTAATCTCCCGTACTACTTCTTGTGGCTCAAACCTCGTGCTGCACATGAATTGTTACACAGTAAATATCAATATAAAATATTTAAAAGATATGCAATAATTGAAAACAAAATACTTACGGTCGATTATCGATATACACTATTCGAATGAGTCTTCTTGTGCCAGCCTGTGAAGACCATGTTTCCTGTGTTGGCTGTTGACTTGTGCGATCAACTGGTGTAGGTGGGTCGTATACAGGCGCAACATCATCTGTAAAAAAATACACACCAAGTTCTCAGAATGTGCATTTGAACTAATCAAGCATCTAATTAGTTATATGATATACCTATCACAGGAGCCCGTGAAGATGAAGGTTGAGCCTGGCTACTACTGGATGAGCGACCACTATAACCTCCACGAACCATATTCTAACAAATAACATATGTCATACAATACATTCAAATAATTCACATCAAGTATTACAATGCATTCAAGTCATTCACATCAAGCATTGCAATGCATTCAAATAATTCAAATCATTTTTGTAACCCATACCTAGAGCGTTGACCATAACTTTCGCACGATAGAAATTTTGTGGCAATTTCTCATCTTTAGGCAACATACTCTTCACAATCATGCACAAACGGTCAAAACATGATTGACTCAAATTATACTCGGACTTCAAATTCATTAGTTGAAGAACTGCAGACAAGATAGTGTGACTCTCACAACCGTTCCAAAGTGGCTCATCAGCATCTTTAAGTAAATCATAAAATCTACTAGCTGCATCGTTTGGTGATTCTTCATCTACGACAGTTCTTACATCACTAGAACTCATAGCAGAACCCAGTTCTGTTCCTGCAACATCAAATATCAAATTCGTATATGGATTATCGTGCACCACATTCACCCGTGCATCAAAATCGTTTCTAAATTCTTCTCCATGAAACGCCCAGTTCTGATAATCACTCACAAAACCCTTCCTGTATAGGTGATGTCTAACGCCATGAGGTTCTACAAATCGATTATTCTTACAAATCTTGCAGGGACACCTAATCCGACCTGTGGGATCTACCGTACTGACACTCGCTGTTGCAAATTCAATAAAACTATCGACACCATCCATATATTCATGCGATAACTCATTGTCCACTATCCTACGGTACATCCATTCACGGTTTGCAGTCATTCTGTCGTATGATGTTACGAATAGTATCCTAACGAATTAAGAAAAAAACAATCAGAATGCGACGATGAAGAAAATATCAAATTTATCATGCAATATACTATGTCAAACAATAACAAGAATTTTGATGCATGCATTGATAACTTAATATTTTCATGTGCAAACTATTAATGACATGATACAATCATTTGAAGCATGCTTTTATTATAAAATTTCACATGGAAGTCAAAATCAAATTGAAAGTAACTACATGCAAGCATGGATACAATTACATCAAACATTGCAATACATCATAATCATTCATATCAAATAAATGGCAAACATGTACCTGCAGCAAACACACTTCAATATCTCACTAACTACTACCATGCTTAGCATGGACTCCGTACTCCAAAAATAAGAACACTTCCATATTTCTACATTAAAATCATGCTCAGCATGATCTCCGAACTCCAACAAAGCAGTCCTAGATATCAACAACTAAGTGAGTGTGTGAACAATAAAGTGCTGCATTCAATAAATTAAATAACATGTGATACGTTTGCATCACTTACTCACCACGGGTATTTACCCGATTTGCATTGTTTTTGTCATTTACTTACCACAGGTGGCCGAGCACGAGTTGGTTCCGTTGAAAAATCTGCACAAAAACAAAACAAATTAAGTAACAAACTAACTAATCATGAAACAAGATGAAACACTAACTAAAAAAATCGGGTATTTCTCTCAAGGTACGGGCATTTTCTTATGTGAAACGTTTGAGAAATCGGGTAGAGGTAGGATTTCCATGCATGTTTTGATGGAAATCCATGGCGAATCAGTGGATCTACGAATCCACTATGTTATATTGATATTTTTCCTTGTTTTTCATTTTTTTTTTCAAAAAGAAATCCATGGCACGATCGATGTGGTATGGGTGTCGGCTGACAGACCAGCCGAAGTCAAGCCGTGAACCCTCGTTGTTGGCCCAGCCGAGTGATCGGCTGGGTATGATCCCTTTATTTCAAAAAAAAAAATCTTTTTATTCACGTTGGTGGCTGTTGGCTGGCTGGCAGCCAGCCGAGTAGCACTCGGCTGACTGCCAGCATGCTGGCAGGTGCGCCAGGCCCAGCACCCAGTCGGCTGGGTGCTAGGCGAGCCTATGACAGGGCCATAGCCGGCCCAGTCGGCCCAGCCGACAAAAATTCTTTTCAAAACAGGGAAGGGGGTTAAACCCCCTGCCGGAAAGGCAGTTCCGGCATGGGGGGTTGACCCCCTGCCGTGCCTTTACGGCAGGGGGGTCGACCCCCCATGCGTTTCCGGCAGGGGGTCGACCCCCCATGCGTTTCCGGCAGGGGGTCGACCCCCCATGCCTTTCCGACAGGGGGTCGACCCCCCTTGCCGGAAACGCAGGGGGTCGACCCCCCCTGCCGGAAAGCACGGCAGGGGGTTAAACCCCCTCCGTTTCCGGCAGGGAAGGGGCGTACCCCCTGCGTTTAGAAGAAGAAGAAGAAGAAGAAGAAGAAGAAGAAGAAGAAGAAGAAGAACCTGCGCTTCGCCGGACGGTGGCGGGAGGTTGACGGGGAGCGGCAGCTGGCGAGCGCCGGCTGGCGAGCGGTGGACGGGGAGCGGCGGCTGGCGAGCGGCGGTGGCCGGACGGTGGCGAGGGCCGACGGGCGGCGGGAGGGTGCAGTACAGCGAAACAGGGAAAAGAGAAAGAGGGATGGGATTAGGGATTTACGCGACATTTAGCGACGGCTTAGCGACGGAAAATTTCCGTCGCGAAGCTGTCGCGAAACCCAAATACCAAAAAAGCGACGGAATATATTCTGTCGCTACTCCGTCGCTAATTAGCGACGGAGTAGCGACGACAGAGTTCCCTCTCTAAATCCGTCGCTAAAATGGTGTTCTTGTAATCAAAAGTAGCGACAAAAACATGCAGTCGCTAATCCGTCGCTAAGTAGCGACAGATTAGCGATAAAAGTCATTTCCTCGCTAATCCGTCGCAAATTAGCGACAGATTCTATCTCTAGCTAATCTGTCGCTAAGTAGCGACGGGAAAAATCCGTCGCTAATTTCCGTCGCTAATTAACAATTTTCTTGTAGTGCACAATTATGTGTCCTATAATTAAATGCGTATATATATATATTTATTTATTTATTTAATTGCAAGTTTTAAGATTTGTTCATCAATTGTCCTTTGTGCAGCTTTCTCCTACCTGAAGATGGTCGAACTTGCTATCGATTTTGAGCATAGGTCTTTAAAGGGTTAAAGGGTTTAATTATAGGCTTATGCTTTGCTGCGCATGTCGCGTTCATTGCGCTGATAGAGTGCGTTAAAGGGTTCGTCATACTGCGTAAGAAGAACGGAAGAGCGCTTTTTAAAATAATACAAGTGTGCCAGGTATGTAACATAGGGGTTGAACCTGACCCTGCTCGAGTCAATCGAATCGAGCCGAGTTCAAGCGGAGAGTGGATCGAGCTAGGTTCAGTGCAACTGAAGGGCTCAAAAAGAAGACAGGGGCAGGAGGGGGTGGGTTGCGGCTTCAACCGGCCCACTAGGTCGGCAGGAATAAAAAAAGAGCAAAGGGGGGGGGAGGCAAGGGGGCATCGCCCCCATGCTAGTCGGCCGAAAAAAGGAGGAGGCAGGGGCGGTGCCCTTGCCTACTGGCGGAAAAAGAGGAGGAGGAGACGACATTGAGAGGGTAGGAGGGATGGTGCCCTCCTGCAGGCGTAACCAGAGAGACCAAGGGGAAGGGCAACGCCTCCTGTCGACCGACTAGAGCGAGAAGGAGAGCAAAAGAAAGAGGGGGTCAGAGGAGCGTACCTGAGGGGTCGCGTCTCTGATGAGCGAGAGGTGGAAGGAGAGGGGTAAAATGCAAGGGATGTCAACGAAGGGGCGAGGGCATAGGGAAACAGGGGGGGGGGGGGAGGGGGGGTCCAGTGTCGAGGTTAGCAGGGGAGGGTCGGGGTCTCAGAGGTGCGAAACGAGGAGGGTGAAGGGGGAAAATGTCGGGGACAGAGGGAGCAGCGCACTCAGGGGTCCTCATTGTTTTCTTTAAAACGAAAGACCCCCTTGCGGGGAACTTAAATAGAACACGAGGAGGGGGGAATGGATCTGAATCTAGTTTGGATACGATCAAATCTAAACTGGATCCAAAATGATTTTTTTTTATCACGAGTCTTAGACTGGGTTTACCTAGATTCGACATGTACCATACCCTATAGGGTTCGGGTATGGCCATAAATCAGAAGACCTGAGTCTAGATTGGGAGGTCTGATTAATACATGGATCCAGGTATAGTTTGTGAATTTTATAGCAGACCCATCAGAGTTTTGATTACGACCCATAATTTTTTAATGTAAAAATGATAAAAATGGGTCTGGTTCATGTAGTTCTTATCGGATCCAGGTATGGTTTCTCTTACTATGGGTCTAATTAGATTCAGATCCAATTAAACCCGATATCATACCCAGAAATCGGGGTCTAAACCAAACCCGACCCGTTGACTCCCAGTAATTCTTTGTGAAAAGATGCATCGGGAGAAGGTAACCATTTTATGGGAATCCCCGACATCCACGTACCCCCGGACCCCGAAATCCCCACCTCCTAAGACAACGGACAGCCCCGCAATTGAAACCTACCGCGTGTTAGGCAAGGAGCACGGCTTACACACCTTTTGCTTTAATTGAGCAATCATGACTCGCCCACGACCCACAATGACCAGGCAGGGATGACAGTCGGACCGGAGGGCTTCACTTCGACTCGGACCAGTAGCTATACCCAAGACTCCGAGTTCTTACCTGTTGAAGGCTCCTAGAAATTGCACCGTTCCATGCTTTTCGAAGCAAGCTTGTAAGGCTCTCATAAAAGCTTCTGATAACTGCTATCCACATAACCCACAATAGTAGTTAAGCAATATTTGTGAAACTCCGATTCTCAGAATATACCATCGACTCGGATCGCTCAGTCAGGGAGATGATCGAATGACGACAACACCAAATTCAGGCTTGCAACCATCAAAAAGTTATGACACCACGAAAAGGCCAAAAACCAAGAAAAAGTAATACTTAGAGAGAGAGAGAGAGAGAGAGAGAGAGAGAATTTTAAGACTGCTGCGCTGCGTACTCACACCATCATCCCACCACCAATCCCAAAGACACACCAGAAACTGAAACTCTGCACACAAAGCACATCTGTTCACCAACTAATAAATGCAGGAGAAGAGGAAGAAGAAGAACCAACCCGTGAATCCACTCAACAGAAAAAAAACTATTGACAGCAAGGAAATCGTTAATCAATGCCTCTGTATCCTCCACACACCATTAACCACACGCTACAAAAGAACCAAAGGGATTAAGGGTGGCAGACGAGGGAGGAGACGGAGAGAGGGTAAGGGCGGGTATTGGCGTACTGGAAGGAGAGGCTGGCGCCGGGCGTGACGGTCTTGCCGTCGTTGACGATGCAGTCGTTGTAGCGGAGGCGCCGGAACACCCTTGGGTTGATGGTGCGGGCGGAGCTGAACCACCCACAGCTGACGTGGATGCCGGAGATGTTGCACCCCGTCACGCAGACGTTCAGTATCTCCACCGTGTACGTCGGGATCCCGTTGGGCAGCGGCGTCGTTGGTCCCTGGTACACCGCTATGTCCTCCTTCGAGCACGTCCCCCCGATCCGATTGGGCTCCGCCACGTGGTCCTCTCCTCCCCCTGGCCCACCCCCATCCATTTCAATATGAGACACAGACAGAACAATGCGCGTCCCTTTGGTCGTTATCATAAAAATATTCCGTCACGTTTATGGCCCTATATCAATTAAAGAGGCTCAACGTGGATTGCAGGACACGTGGTCGCATCCTTTAAGCGGCTTGATGCTACGGTTACTCATTTAAAAATCGGTCGTCCTGCTGCTACTATGCTACGATTTCGGTACAAAAACATTTTCGCGATAATAGCGCGAGAAATTAACTGAAAGTTAAAACCGGCAATTTATCGAGATATATTTAAAAAATATCGCATTTTTCAGCAAAACATAAATATCGTGATTTAAACGCGATATTTACATTTTTAACGGCTGTTTATCGAGAAAACCCCTGTGGTTTTTATTTTTAAATATTTTTTATTTATATTTTTTTATAAAAACTAATTTTTATTTTTTAAACTTATTTTTTCTTAACAATATCGTGCCGAAAAAAAATGGTAGATTTAAAAAAAACAAAATTTTGCGAGTTTTTGACTGCCGAAAAAAATGCGTTTTAACTTTTCTCACTATGGCAGAGGCATAGGGTGGCCGGCGAGAATTTAACCCGCGTGCACTGCCGTACACTTCTACTACCAATTTTCCAAATACAGGGGCGGTCACTCTACGAAATTTTACCTTTTCTGATTCGATAGACACTACTCCAATTTTTTATTCTTTTTCCACGTATGACAAAGCAATCAAGCCACACCACGATCTTCAACCAGTTGTACGTCCGACACACAAAATTGACTAAAACGCCCCTAAAGGCAAATTCCATGGCGAATTTCGCCTTTCTGCAAAAAGAGATCATGAGGAAAGCAAAAGGCTGGAATCAAAAGGAACTCGACGACACAGAAGGACAACCACAGATCAAGCCCCGAGTTATAAGGCCGCATGTTCGGGCAAAACCACGGGGCACGTTTGGGCTAAACACGTTTTGCCTTTGAAGGTGGCAGCAGGTTGCTACCAGGACGTCATTCTAAGGCTCATCAGCTAGCCAAGGACAATTACTATACCGTTATTTTTTTTTTAATATCCTCCCCAGTCATCCCTACCAAAAATGCCCAAACAATAGCATGAGCGATAAAGAATCTATGAATATCCATCTCCTGCAAAGCCCTTCTTACCGGTAACGAGAAGCTTTCGGTTGGAAGAGGAAGCGGATGGCGAATGCGATAGCGAGAGGGGTACCCCCGGTGGGTTTACGTCGGTGAGATTCTGCTTCCGTCTAATCACTGAGAGAGAGAGAGAGATCATTACCAACTAAGCGAAAAACCAAAAGGCAAGAGAGAGAAAAACTAAAAATGAGTGGGGGACTCCTGTCCCCTAAATCGACGATCGCAGAGAACAAAGAAAAACAAGAAACCCACTATGAAAAGTTGTCAATGAACTGAAACTGAAAGGTGAGATGGGAAAAGAAGCCATCATGGCGACTTTCTGTAGGGGTGAGGGTTTTAGGGCATTTCTTTTGCTAAGGTAAGGATTCATGCACGTACCCGTATGCACAAGGAGGAGAAACAGTAGAACCAACGCCAAAGCTGCCATGATTGCTCTCGCCCTCTTCCTGACAATCCTCATTTCTCCTTCTTCTTCGTCGTCGTCTTCGTCTTCAGGCAGATGAGTTGCAGCGTTGCATTGCGCTACCGTTCAGATCAGCGAGCTTTACCATCGGACTGTTTGAGTTGATCGAAAAAGGAGGGAATGGAGATTCTGTTATAGAGTTTCGTTAGTCAAGAGGCTAGTTTTCCACCAGAAAACCCTAAGTTTGGATAGTTACGTACGTAGGGCGATCTTCTTCACAGAATGCTGGCCGTCGATCCTCCCACGTATCGTTCTCGAGTGTTTCAACGATCTCGGACAGCTAGGTCTTCTCCGATTCTTCTGGAATTCCTTAGAGGAGTGAAAATTCCGGCGTCCGTTTCGATCGCGATCTCATCAACAGATCGAAGAAGAAGAATCGACTCGGTTTGGTTGACGAGAACGTCTCAGACTGGTTTTGAAAGAGGAAAATCCCGCTCTCTCCTCCGGCTACTGCACTCACGCATCCAAAATCTGACTTCTCCTTGCGAAACAAACGCTGATCTTCTAGGGTTTCTGAGAGATCCCGAGCAGAGATCGGAAGCTCGAGCAATGGCGATCATCGACGTCTTTTTCTCCCTCTGCGAGTCTTCTCGAGTAGACGAACTGCAGCAACAGCAAGGAGACGAGCTATAAGATGCAAGCGAGCCATAGGGTTTTATAAAGGAGGAATTTGACTTGCGGACTCGAAACCAGAGGGATGAAGAGGATCCGTCGTGAATCGAGCGACGCAGAGATGATCTATCTCGGAATCGTCTTCCCTCGCAAGCAATCACCGAAAGGGAAACTCCGTCTCAGAGGGAGACAAGGAGTTGCAGGCAGAGGCTTCCTCTGTCTTCGTTTCTCTATCAGAGAGAGGAGGACGTTCGGACAAGGAAACCCTTTTCTACTCGGTGTGAGTTTCCACAGAGGGTAATGGAAACAAGATTGCGACATAGATGGGAAAAAAGGGGAGGCGTTGATGGAGACCCTTCCTGCGATCAGCAGACAAACCGAACATCCGTGGGGGATACCCTTAATAAGAGGCCATAAAGAAAGAGAGAGAGTCCATGCAGCAATCGCCACGAGGACAAAGTATATCGCTCAGAATGCAGAAAGTACGTCTCTCCCTCTCTCTCTGTGGGCGAATGAAATAGTGCAGTGGGGAATAGGGAAAGGAATAGAGACCGAACGAAGGAGACAATGAGAGAGAGAACACTCACCTGGTTTCACACGACGATCTCTCCCTCTTTCCCTCACTTTCTTCTTCTTCTTACTTCGTCTTCTTCTCGTTCTTCCGGCAGTGGAGTCGCTGTTTTCCGAGAAAGAAAAGGCATTTCCGACGTCGACGTCTCCTGGGCGCCGGGAAGGAGGAGATCTACTGTTTGTTTTCTTATATGGTTAGGGGGGGTTAAACCAGAGTTAAGAAGAATGAAACCTGGGTTTTACAATGAGCATGAGCGGAGACTAAACCATGGTTAAATTTATCCCGAACGTTCCCCGTCTCGTCGCGGTGACATTCGGCCATAGCCTTCCACGGAATGACGAAAATGCCATTATGCGTACTGGCTAGTGGTATGACCCACGTGCGAAGCACGCGTGGTTGGATGTACGACGACCACCTCCGGTGCGGTAACGTGATAAGCTTGAGCTGTCGCACGTGTGAGGATGAGGCGAGAGCTTCTGGTTGTTTCGGGTCTGGGGCAGATCCAGCCATAGGTACCATTAAGGCGTTAACCAAAAAGTTTAGCCGTAGGGATGTAAAGTTTGAATTCGGATCCGATGTGGCCAGAACCAAATTAGACTAATTGGACCTAAACGGATTGGGATGATGGCAAACTTGTTTTGAAATGTAAAGTAGAAAATTAAATTAACATTGGTTGAGGCATGCGTATCCTTTAATTTATTTTGGAAAGGAAAGTAGGAAACCAAATGATAGTTGGTTGGATTGGATTATATCCCATGCATTTTGGGGTTCCAGCCCAATCAAAAAACACCTCCCAGGTACAACTTTAGTCCTTTTAAATTGTTAGCTGATGAGAAGATGTATGATTAATATAATCAACATCATAAAATCTAACCCACAGTGGCTCCGCTTGTTTGGTAGGAGCAGTCAGTGCACACCACTGTCTTGGAGTCATTGCAACTTGCAAGTTCAAAACCCAATAGTAGGGTTGTATAACCGGTGGGGCCTGTCTAACCCCAGATTGCCTATAAAAAAAACATCATAAATTTATCCAATTCTCTCTCTCTCTTTGTGAATCACAGAGAAAAGAAACATTTCTTTGTACAAATTTTCAAAAAAAAAATATAAAACGTCAATGCAAAACACTAGCAGCCTCACCAATTCAATTTCTTTGGCATAGTTTTTTTGGATTTATAACCCAAAGAAACCGCACCCCAGCACGAACACCTGATCGTGCTGGCTCAGCCTGCCAAAACCCAGGAACTATGCTACACGTTGGCTTGCACAGAGGAACGACACCCATGAGAATCAAACCTTGACTGCCTCTTGGGGCTTCTTTTGCATAGTTACTTTCGAGATTTTATCACCCTCATGGGTGAGGAACTCAGTGAGAGGTTTTAACCAAATCCAACTCAAGGGATGTGTTCTGCAAAGTAGTAGGAACCAACTCTTGGATCATATTTTTCAAGCATAAAAGTACGATTTTATGAGGGTAGAAAATTTGGTACACTATAAGCCAATGTTTTTCAACCCTTGTGAAATGTTGCATGTTAGAATAACATGATCCAAACATTGATTTCTACTAACCCTAACCCAAACATGTAGATCACATCTGAAGGATCAAAAGGACTAAAATTTTTAAAAATAATGAATTTTCACTAAGGGTTCTGGTAGTAAACATTATATATATATATATATATGTGTGTGTGTGTGTGTGTGTGGGGGGGGGGGGGGGGTAATCTACCATTAAACCAGTTAAAACCAACATTATATAAATTCAACCTTACCACTAAAAACACATTTTTGAAAATGCTAGTTTTTGAGGTCAAAAAGGTAACTTTGATATATTCATAAAGTTACTTTTTTGGAAGAGGTGTTTGACATTTTAATTATCTCCAAGTTCAAAACACCTATAATGCCCAAAAAATAACCTTGCTTTTTAAAAATGACATCATTTGAAAGGTATTTTAATCATTTTCATGAGGTTGAATCCATTTAATGTTAAACTTAACTGGTTTAATGATAGATTAACCATATATATATATATATATATATATATATATATATATATATATATATATATATATATATATATATATATATGTGGTTATTTATCAGTTAGATTTAAAATTAAATAGATTCAACCTTATGAAAATGATACAGAACTTTGACACTGTTCACCTATCCCTATGTACAATTCGCAAATGAACCCTGCATTTAATTTTTAAACAGTTATTACAACATTGGAAGATCTAAGAATAGATTTATAGCCAAGATTTTACACAATCTGGCATGAAATGATAACCTTAGCAGCAGAAACAAACCGAATCACAACCAGACGCTAGTTATTTATCCTTCTGTTGGCAGCCTTAGGATGCTTGTCAGGGAAAAGATGCAGCTGACTTAACAAGGATGGGATGACTGGGCACCACAGCCCCTGGAAATTCAAGACATCTTTGAAAACTAGGTACCATTTACAGGTAGCCATGTAGGAACTAACGTTCGGATTTCACTTCATGGTTTTGTTGTTTCTGTAGCAACTCTTGAATAGTAGTATAAGCATCCTGTGATAAAGGAAGGTCTCAGAATGGAAGTTTAACCCAACCCTTGAACAACAAAATTTGCTGTCCAGCTTAGTGCTAAGCAGATAGTGAAACTAATCATTCATTGATGGCCTTTAGAAAACGATTTAAAACTGGAAATCTAACTCTGACCTTCAGTTTCTTTCTTAACGTTTCTTCCTCCTTGTCACGACGATTCCTTTCCTCTGAAAATATGTCGATCAAAGACTCCTGTTCTTTGCTAGCCTCCTGCAACTTCTGCTTGTAGTCCTGAAGCTGTAGAAAATGGAAAATTGACAAATAAACAAATGTGTCAAACTCTCTGAAGATCAGAAAAATCAAAGAGGCAGTCGATAATGTCAGAGAAGTCTGATTATACATTAGCAAGTGGCAACTTCAAAGAAAAGTTCCTACATTGTTTATGTGCAATACAACAATGACATGGAAGAAGTACCAACTTTGTGATGATTGTGCAAAAGTTATTGATAGAAGTGGATATATCCAGTTTGTGAATGAGGATGCACAACCAAGATCAACCGTCTCACTGTGTGTGTGCGCACGCATTAACATTTAATTTCAAATCTGTTACTAAAGCATCTCATTTTGACAAGGCCTAAAGTTTGCATCGCATGATAATAGCATTTAGAGGCAAACCAAACTTGTATAGCCTTTTCTTTTAATAATCAACAATACCTTGCATATAATTACAGCACCATTTCCTAGCAATCACTGTGACCTAACAGAGTCTACCTGTAAAAAGGAACATTATTTTTCTGATGCCATTAATTGCATCATCATTAACACTCCTATCCGTTATTCAATGTCGAATAAAAGTCTCAAATACTAGAAACACTTTTTAATGAATATTTCCCTTATTCTCTCCCTATACATTTTTTAGCAAGCATTACTATTGCCACTTATAGAACATAAAATTATTTTAGTTAAGGCATTCTGTCATGTGGTCAGTACTTGGTAAATATCTCTTAGTTGAATTACAACTATTTCCAGAATATAAATGAAACTCAGAGTGATGATTACTGATTAGGGGCCAATCAGGGAACCCCAGTCACACTAGGAGAACCCAGAAGGGTGGAAATGGTCTAGAATTGAAATAAATAATGGCGCTTTTAGGATTTCAGCTCCATTGTTTAAAAATTCTGACGTTTAAACATGAATTAGTTAACAAAACATGGTCAACTATGAGATATAAGCCATGAAAAAAAATGAGTACATGCTAAAAAAATGTACAAAACAAATATTACAAGATAAGGTGGAAATTTTCTTTTTTCAAAGAAAACAGATAAGATGGAATCTAGTTTTTACATCACCAAAATGGAGAAAAAAAAAACAACACATGCATCATACATGTGTATTTCAAGTGAGTACACACTGTACAAGGGGTCAAGAATACCAAGATTATATAACAAAGAGCATTGTTCACCCATGAAGATATTCATCTAAAGATGAATATTTTTCACACAAAAAGTTGTAATTCCCTAATCTCAAATTAGTAAAAAGGCATGATCAGGCTAGAAAAATGACTTAATGCAGAATATCATAAAAGCTAAATTCAAAAAGCCTCAAGTTGACCATAAAAATCAGCAAAACAAAAAGTTCTTAGAGAAGAATCTCACTTGGGCTTCCAATGACCCGTTTCTGTCTCTTTCAAATTGCAATTGTTGAAGCATTTTCTCCTCTAATGCTTTTAACCTAAAAATCAACCAGGATAAAAACAGATATGAGTCGTCATAATAATGTGATAGATAATGGAACAATTAGTTCAGTTAAACAGAACCTGTCTTTCAACCCACGATTTTCATCCTCCAAATGCTTTGCACTATCAGGATATGACTTCCTAGGAACAGATTCATTTCCACGGCTAGCATTATCAGTTTGAAGATTAGCAGCAGAATGCCTCTTAGCTTCCTGTACATAGAAATAACTGAAAACATCAGCACACACCTCTGAAATTCTAAGAGATTTACCTATTTAAGAGAAAAAAGTAACACTATTACCACAATGCTAAAATCATTGTACACCGAATGATTTAAGTAGCAAGGCAAACATAAGAGAAATATCTTAATAATTTCCCATGGCTAAAAGGGATTGTTATACAGAATAAAGCCCACAACCTAAACACTCCAAAAGATATGAAGTACAACGACTCACAATAATAAATACAAACATGTTTTCTCTCCCTTTGCAGTCATAAATCAAAATGAATCAAGAATGACCATTATGAGTTTAATAAAGCACACAATCGACAGAAATGTGAAAACTCATAAAAATCTGTCACTCAGTTCCAGTTCCTCCTCTACAAACTCTCGTATATAGAAACACACATGCACATGCACCCATACACATATGCCTGCAGACCCACCAATGCACACACACAATTGCTTATGAATATACTGTATTTCTTGAAAAGAAATATATATGTGTTGGTACTTGGTATGTTGTATGTTACAAATACAGCTGGTAAGATGATCATTTTCTGAAAGAAGGGTCTGAGTGCAGAAGAGTTTGCACGTTGTGGGAATATAGTATACACCATAGTCACAAATTTCATTCTCAGCAATGGAATTTCTTGAGAGATTTTAAAAACTCTTGTTTTTATCGGGAAAATATTGGTTTGTCAAAATATGATGAGTAAATATATAAGACAAAAATATCAAAATACATAAAAAGAATAATATTAGTAAAGAATAATATAGTGAGGATTTAATGCATAATAAGTAATGGGTAATAAATAAACTAAGATTTTAATGCATAATAGGTAATTAATAGCCTAATGGGTAAGAATCTAAAGTTTTAATGCATAATAGGTAAGTATTGTAAGTGATTGGTGCCATATTCGCTCCGAAGGAGAAACAAGGTCTCCTCCCGTTATTGTTTAAAGAGTCTCATCCCCGTTTTCATGCACAAAGACCACAACATGGTGGCATTCAATGAGGTCACCCGCAAGGCCTTTCTTGTGAAACTGGCTTTTCACACCTTGTGTAATTGGGGCAAAAGTACTATTATGGCCACTTATAATAATAATGTTTTTGTTATACATATAGGCTACATTTGGTTCAATTACATAAGATTCACTTCCTAATACACTTTAGAAAGTGAATCTCATTTGATCAGTACCCCAAAAGCAATCAAACATAAAAAAAAAATGGCACAGAACCCCAAAAGCAATCTTATAAAAAGTGAGTTGGTATAGAACCCCAAAAAGTGAGATTTAGGAAGTGAATCTCATATGTGTGAGATTCGCTTTATCATGAGGTCTCGTGAGATTTGAAATCTCATGGGATTTTGAAAGTGAATCTCTTTTGAACAGTATTTTCACTTTTCAAAAACACAACCAAATGTAGTGATAATATTACAAAATATTTAAATGAGTGAGATTTTGAATATCTTGCAATATTATAAAAAATGTCAAGATTTGTTTAACATTTATCGGAGACATAAAATCACAAAAACTTAACGTGTTTATTATCCCAACATGTCTAGACACATATACACACACAAACACATGAGAGAGAGAGAGAGAGCAGTAGCTAAGCAACTTTAAATATTATATAAAAAACAGGAATTTATTAACCAGTATCAATGTCTCACACTTGGCAGCACACTCAGTCCTAGCAAACTTCAATTATCCAATACTTTGACACCTATATATTGGTGTTCTACTAATTATAAACTATGAAGAATTCCTCATAATTATAACAATAAGCTTTCCTTTTTCTCATGTGTTCATAGTGAAGCAACCTCTTGTGGTTAACTGTGTCTAAAATTTCAAGCATCTTGATGGATTTCTTTTAAAATCATTTAGGTTGATACCTTATGTTAAAAAATTTGCTAAAATAAGGGATATCGAGCTGTTTTATACGATATCGTACAATATGTCCAATATTGTATAAGCCAATGCAGCCAGGAACTTCAAATTCTTAAGGACCAAAAAAGTAACATCGGACCACTTTTAGAGGAGTTTCAAGGCAAAAATCTTTGTTTTGACTCTATTTTCACACTTAAAGCTTCAAAACCCCTTTCTCTCTACTGTTTTTGGATGATATCACCCACAAATTTTACAGATTTACCTAAAGCCAAGCCCTAAAAGGTGTTATTATTTTGAGAGATCTCCTATCGCCCCTTAGGGAAGTTTTTTAATGGAAGTATTAAAAAAAGGAGTCTTAGAAGTGGATCTTGTGATAGATCTACCTTCATCTGAACCTTGGGTGCCTTATTCAACCCAACAAAGGTTAGATCTGTTGAATATATATATATATACTTTTCTGTATTTCCAAAATACCTGATAGGGGTATTTTGTTCTTTTAACATGTAATATAAGTTGTTTATTAAAACAACTTATCTTCACTTTTTATTTTTTATTTTTTATTCTCCTTTTTGGAATCTTTGGGGACCCCACTTATGGAGCCGTTGGAGCTCCCCAACAACTACATGAGTGGGAGCCCCAAGGTCTCCCTCTCTCTCCTTTATTGTGTATATAAAAGGAGGTGTTCTCCCCTCATTTGTAACAAGTTCTCTCCCTCTCTCTTAATAATATTTTTCTTTTTTGCTTTTTGGCATTATCCCTTCGTGGGTTCATGTGTTTGCACTTAAAATGTTTGTGTATTCTTATTGGTTCTTGTCCATTATTGGACTTGCAAGTGTTTTTCACTTGTTATTTATATTTTCGCTTATTTCATTACATGGTATCAGAGTCATTTAGGTTCGTTTGATCTTGGAAGGTTTCTTTTGTACCACTTAAAGATCGTGACCAAGGTATTTTTGCTTTCTCCATCTCTATCTTCTTATTCAACATGAAGCGTGAATCAAGGGTGGAGCTCTCCTTCAAGGTCAATGGTTCGAATTATTTGATGTGAGCGTCGACTATGAAGAATCACCTTAGAGGGAACAAACTTTAAGGCTTCATGATGAGGACCTATCTTGAGCCATCGTTGAAGCTATCACGCTAAGATTTTGGCATAATTTATGAACAATGTTGACATAAAAATTTGTGTCAGCATTGCTAAGTTTAGAAGTGCTAATGAAGCTTGGTTCTTCTTTAAGGGTATATATATGCAAAAAGATCTAGCAAGACAATATTTTTGTCAAGATAAAATTAGATCCACTAAACAAGGGGACATGAGTGTTGCCGATTATTTTAGTGCTTTGTCCCTTCTTCGGGACGAATTAGCTCTTCTTGAGCCTAAATGGGTGGCTCCCGAAGACATTGAAATGAGAAGAGAGCAAGTTGAAAAAGAATACTTCTTCAAATTCCTTCATGGTCTAAGACTGGAATTTGAACAAGGGCATCTCTTCTTTATAAGAGCAAGGCTATGCCTATCGAAGATGCTCTTGCCGAAGTATGCCAAGAAGAAACTCGGCTTGGCATGACCCATAAGAATGATGATATTTTAGCCGTTACTAGGTCAGAATTAAACGTAAAAACCTATAAACCTCCTCACTTTGCAAAAACTAATAACTATGAAAATGGATCCAACTATAATAGTAGTTATAAGAAGGGTGTTACTTGTCATCATTGTAATAAAAAGGGACATATTAGACCGGTATGTCCTAAGATTAAGGGTAAAGTGGCTTCCGTTGGTGAAGTTATACCAAAAAAAGAAGATACAAACATAAATAGATGAGATATTAAAGATACTCTTAATCAAATTTTGAAGGCACTCCAACATTTTCTCAAGTCATCTTCAACTTTGGGTGCTGCCATCGCAACGTCATCATCTCCTCCAGGTATGTGGATTCTTGATTCCGGTGCTTCTTTTCATATAACACCACATCAGAATATTTTTTCAATAGTCTACTCCAACCCTTCCTTTATGTTTCAACGACCGATGGAACTTCTTTAAAAAATGAAAGTATTGGAACACTTGATTTAAAACATACTAAAAAAAATTTTGTTCCAAAAATATGAGTGGTTTCAAAAATAAATTTAAATTTATTTTTCGTCTCTCAAATTTCTGACCATGGTTGCAAAGTTTCTTTCTGACCTAAAGATTGCACTTTGCAGGATCTCCAGTCAGGGAAGTTGATTGGGCAAGGCCATAGGAAAGCCGATCTTTATTTTATGAATTTTTTTACTCTTTCACCCAAGTCATTTTATAATTTTGTAAATGGCAAAAGAATTGATGTTGGACATAAGAGACTTGGCCACCTTAGTTTTTCAAAGATGTCTTTTTTCTCTTTTTTAGGAAATACATGTAATAAAAAAGACATGGCGAGTAAAGATTGTATTTTTGAAAAAATAAAACCGATTTCATTTCCTCAAAAAAAAAATTGTGTCTACATGGCCTTTTGAATTAGTTCATTCGGATGTATGGGGTCCTTCACCTATTATATCAAAAGGTGGTTTCTCATATTATGTGATTTTTGTTGATGATTTCAATAGATACACATAGATTGATTTTCTAAATCATAAATCCGATGTGTTCTCTTTCTTTAAAAAAAATCATGTAAAAATAAAGAATCAATTCTTAAGCAATCTCTCTATTCTAAGATGGAGGAGATTATATGTCTAATGATTTTCAAAATTACTTAAAACAAAATGAAATTTGTCATCATAGGTTTTGTCTTAAAACTCTGCAACAAAATAGATTAGCAAAAAGAAAGCATAGACATATAATAGAAACTACTAGGACTCTTTTAATTTTCAAAAATATTCCAAAAACATTTTGAGTCAAAACCGTCCTAACTTCAACTTAATTAATAGAACTCCTTCAACTTCATTAAACAATGTTTCTCCATTTAAAAAACTCTTTTAAATGACTTCGGATTTTAAAAGACTAAGAATCTTAGGTTGTAGGTGTTATGTTCTTACTTCTTACTCATAAAAAATGACAAGCTTTTTCCAAAGCCATTGAGTGTGATTTTTTAGGCTACAGATAAAATAAAAAAGGATACTGATGTTTTGATCCGATAAATAATAAGCTTTATATTTCAAAGGATGTTACTTTTCTTGAAAGTGAAAATGGTTTTGAGAGTAAAGAATCAAGAGAAAACATTGGTTACTCCTTTTTATTTGATTTATTACCACGAAATGATGAGTCTAATCCTATTGAGATCCTTGAATCCTTTGATAATGGTGCTAATCAGAATGAACATTCTCTTAATGATAAGGATAATAGTCAACATGAAAATCTGAATGAACATAAATTCTCTCAAAACACATCTTTAGAAGAGTCTTAACATAGAAAATCAAATCGTATTTCTAAAGCACCAAATAGATTTGTATCATATAACTCATTCTCTTCAAATTTTAGAGCATGCTTAATAGCCCTTCACTCTTTCTATGAATTGTTTCATTATAATGATGTCAAACAATACCCTCATTGAAATGAAGCTATGGAATTTGAACTTAATGCTCTTAAGAAAGCTCAAACATGAGAAATAGTTAATCAGCCACAAGGAAAAAAACCTATAGGATGTAGATGGGTTTTTAAAGTAAAAACCAAAAGCGACGGGTCCTTAGAGAGATATAAGGCAAGGTTAGTGGCCACAGGATAAGCTCATAGATTATGATGAGGCATTTTCCCCGGTTGCTCGAATGACAAGTGTTCGAGCTCTCATTGCCATTACATCTATTAAAAAGTGGCCTATTTATCAATTACATGTTAAAAATGCTTTTCTGAATGGTGATCTTGGTGAAGAAGTTTACATAAAACCTCCCCCAACATGATTTTAAATTAAAAAACTTTAAAATTAAAAAATACATTATATGAACTTAAACAAGCTCCAAAAGCTTGGTATGATAAGTTCAGTAATGTATTAATTAAATTGTGTTTTGTCTCTTGCTATACTGACACTGTTCTCTTTGTCAAGAAAACAGGTGACCATATTGTGATTCTTCTTCTATATGTTGATGATATGATCATCACAAGAAATAACAAAGGAGTAAATGAAATTAAAACTATTTTAAAGAAAACTTTTGATATGTCTGACTTGGGTTTCTTGAGATATTTTTTAGGTATTGAAGTGATTTATTCACATAAAGGATACATACTCTCTTAAATAAAATTAACTATTGATATTCGTGCTAAGTCAGGGATCTCAGATGAAAATAAGGTGGAGACTCCAGAAGTTATAAACGCAAAATTAAGACTTGAAGATGGTGTTCTACTTGACGAGCATACTCCATATCGTCAATTAATTAGATCTCTTATTTATCTCTCCATCACCCGACCTGATATTGTTCATGCGACAAGCTAGTTTCAACATGCCCCCTACCACTGTTCACATGGCAGCAGTAAAGAGAATTGTATGATATATCAATAACACCATTTCCAAAGGACTTCTCTTATCCTCTTCCTCATCCTTTAATTTAACTGTTTATACTGATGCTGATTGGGGAGGTAATCCCAATGATAAAATCTCAACTACTGGTTTTTGTATGTTTTTAGGAGATTCGTTTATTTCTTGGAGGTGCAAGAAACAGCAAAAGGTATCTTTAACGTCAACAGAAGTTGAATATTGTGCCATGGAGATTGTGTGGCTTAAAAGTCTTCTCAGTGATATAAGGATCAGCATCTCAACTCCTTCAAAGATGTGTTGTGACAACAAAAGTGTGATTTACATATCAAGCAATCATACATTTCACGAGCGTACTAAACATATCAAGATGAATTATCACTATGTTCCTGATGAATATTTAAAAAAAAACTATCACTTTGCCCTATGTCACCTCAGAGTATCAGTTGGTTGACTTCTTCACCAAAGCGCGTCCTACTCCTCGTTTTCTCTTTCTTCTTAGCAAACTTTCGATTCTTTTCCCGTAAAGTTTGAGGGGGATGTTAGATATATATATATATATATATATATATATATATATATATATATATATATAATTTTTGTATTTCCAAAATACCTGATAGGGGTATTTTGGTCTTTTCACATGTAATATAAGTTGTTTATTAAAACAACGTATCTTCACTTTTTCTTTTTTCTTTTTACTTTTTTTATGTAATATAAGTTATTTATTAAAACAACTTATCTTCACTTTTTATTTTTCCTTTTTTTTATTTTTACTTTTTTTTATTCTCCTTTTTAGAACCTGACCCCACTTACGGAGTCGTTGGGGCTCCCCAACGACTACATGAGTGGGAGCCCCAAGGTCTCTCTCTCTCTCTTTTATTGTGTATATAAAAGGGGGTGTTCCCCCTTATTTGTAACAAGTTCTCTCCCTCTCTCCTAATAATATTCCTCTCTTTTTTGCCTTTTGGCATTATCCCTTTGTGGGTTTATGTGTTTGCTTGTGTATTCTTCTTGGTTCTTGCCCATTATTGGACTTACAAGTGTTTTTCACTTGTTATTTATATTTTCGCTTATTTTATTACAAGATACGTGTGATTAAAGGCAAAAATCATTGTTTTTGAATGAATAAGTTTAAAGGTGAAATCAGTGTTATTAAAAGTGAGCCGCAGGGCGCAAAAAACACATCTCACCTCAAGGCGAAAGCATTCATGCCTTGAGGCACAACCCTAAGGTGTGCATTGCATAAGCCTTGAAACTAATGTCTCGCTACGAAGGGCACACCTCATAAGCTTTGAGATCAAATGAGGGTCAAAGCCCCCATTTGACTCGAATGAATTCTTTAAAAAAAAAGAAAAGGAAGAGGGCCCCGTCCCTCTCCCCCCGCCCTCCTCTTCTTCTCCTTTTTCTTCTTCCCTTGTTTTTCCCTCCTTTTCCTTCTTTTTCCCTCATTCTTTGTGTTTTTAAGCTTTTAAGAGAGACATCTTGTCCTGATTTTCATAAAAATCAAGTATTCTGTCTCATGCACATAGTTTACCCACGTTCATGGACATAACCTTACCTAGATAGATACTTTTGTTAGACACTTAGATAGATCAAGGTGCTGCATTAATGTTATTTTTATTTATTATTCTCATATCTTTCGGTATTTATTTAAGATGTCCTATTTCTTATTGCATGTTGCTTTATCAATAAAACATTTTTTTATTCATTTGTGTTTTAAGATATTTTGTTATTTTTTTCAAGATTTTTAAAATGTGTTTTTGAGGCTTACACTTTACGCTTCACTTCATTTTTTTGTGGAGCGCTTTCATGCCTCAACGCTTTTCACAACATTGTGTGCTACTTTTCATATCATTCCTATAAATAGTCTTGTGTGTTAAGACAAACTTAAAATTCATTTTCACATATTTAAACAAAATAACATTTTTTTCCTACATGATTGAAAGGTTTGCAGCCATGTGATGTCAAAAGAAAATTGCTAGGAGGCTTTACAACTGTGGCTGGTCAACATGTGAAATGCTACCTTCAACCATTGCTACAAGATCTTTCAGCTTGTACGAATTTAACAAACTCCTGATCAACACAGCCAACTTGAGTTAAGTTTTCAAAGCAAAGGTAAGATTCAATTTGACAAAACAAATCTTTGAAGATCCATTTGACTTGCAAGCTGCTTTTGAGTCACGCTGATTGAATTGTGACATCCAATCAACAAATGCCAAGTAGGGAACTGTCTTGACACCACAATCACAACTAAAAAATAGCCAGAAAATAAATTGCAGAACTACATGGAAAACATCGTGCAATACCTTCAAAACACTGGGCTTAGCAGTGTCATCACTTCTACCATTTAAACAACCAGCTTCACCTAACCGAGTGTCATGAAAGCCATCACAGGAATCACCAACAGCATTAGCACCATCCACCTCCTCTATAGGGCTGCAAGGTGTCTCCTGATCACTATCATCACCAAAAGATTGTGAACGATCTTGATCCCCATGAGTTCTTTGTGAACTTTTCAACCTTCCGGATATGTCCAAAGACCCAGATGCATGAGACTTTTTGTAAGGTGATTGTACTGCCTTGTTTGAAGAAGCTGGTGTTGAACACTGTGAACTTCTATTACCCAGTCTAGTTGATTTATGTCCATTAGTCTGTTCATTGTCTAAAATCTCTGACGATGTCAAAGGCAAAAGGTCTCTGCTTTTCATATGTTTAGCATTTGACTGAGAATAAGGTTTTCCAGAATAAAGAAGTTGGGGTCGATCATGTGACCTACTGATAACAGAAGAAAGAGCTTTCTTTCTATGCCTGGATGAGGGAGGTTCAGGTGATGAACTATCTGCAACAAAAAGTACTTGGGTGAGGCATAATCCATCTTAACATAACAAATTATCTGAAAGGGCCATGATTTGCAAAAGCAAGAGCAACTTTCACAAGTATGAGTTATTTTATATTTGTGACCTCAATGGCATGGGTCAGTTTCAAGACCACTGATTAAGAGAAGAACATCACATGCACTAATCTGGAGTTAAAGCTATCAAGACACACCAATACCTGGGGAAGAATCTTTGATGAATTTCTTATTACGCCTAGGAGCATAACCGATTTTATGGCAGTTGGATGACCTGAGTGAAATGATACAAACCACATGATCAGGCTAAGTGATTTTAAATACATGATGCCTTCTACTAAGAGATAGAGATGTTAGACAAACCAGTATGTTTTCTGAATCTGAACAAGTCGTGCCTCAAGTCTGGAAAGAACAGTTGTGCGTTCAAAACCTTGCTTATCATGAGCTGGCTCAACAAAATTAGCTTCCAGCACACCTGTATCAGAAAAGACAGTATTCAGTACAAGGCTCATCACAACATATAGAAAGAATAACATCATCATGCCATTACCTATGGCTCCACGCCCATCACTTCCTGCAGCATTCCAAACCCTCCAAAATGGCTGAGAGAGAGAAGAAGAAGAAGAAGAGTTAAGTCTGGATCATGAAATACACAAGCATGATAAACTAAACCGCAACTCATCCAAAAAAAAATCAAATGCAGCTAGACATGGAAGAAATTGGACCAATCAGATTCCAAGCTAATAACTAAGGGAAACTTTTGAATCCACCAGTGGAATATTAATTGCAAGTCATCCACCAGCATCAGAAGATCGATATTAGATCTTTGAAATTAATACAGATGCATAAGAGGGCAATCCATCTAGAAATGAATTGTACACTTCCCTTACCCTATCTGCATTTCTACCCACTTAACAAAAAACTCAGTGCCCCAATAAAGAAAGATAAAAGAATATGATTAAATAACTGTGAGGACTACATGAAGAGAATGAATATACATGGAACTAAGGTTAAACTTGTAAAAATATCTCAAAAGAATATGGTTAAATAACTGTGAGGACTACATGAAGAGAATGAATATACATGGAACTAAGGTTAAACTTGTAAAAATATCTCAAAAGAGATGATGTGCAAAATAAGCACCAAATGGATATGTGCACAAAGGCACAAGAACACTTAGAACAAAATGTACACAAAGGTACAAATAAAGAACACAAATGCTAAAATATAAAGAATCTTTATTGAACAATGGAGAACAATACTCCAAGCATTGAATACATTTAAGAGAAGGGTTCATACCCTATTTATAATGGAGAAGAGACCTTGGAGGGGTTCCTACTAGACGTTGGAGCGCCTCCTACAGTTAGAAGGGGCCCAACGTCTAGTGTTGGGCCCCCTCCAAGGTTGACTTTTGGTCAAAAAAAAAAGAAATGAAAATAATTACAATCATATTCATTAATATGAATATGCGTAAAAGATAAAAATACCCCTGGGGTTACATAAAGGAGAAGATGAATATATATATATATATATATATATATATATATATATATATTTATATATACAAGAAGAGATACAATTTAACACCCTCCCTCAAACTTAGGGAGTGAGAGTTTGTCGAGAAGAAAGTTGAATCTGAAGGAACAAAGCGCCTTGGTGAAGAAATCTGTCAATTGGTATTCTAAAGTCACGTAAGGAAGATCTATGACTTTTTGCAGATATGTTTGTCTAACATAGTGGCAGTCTATCTCAATATGCTTTGTGCGCTCATGAAATATGTGATTTTTATCAAATATAAATTGTACTCTTATTATCACAACACAATTTTGTGGGTCCCTAAACTTAAGTTACCATGTCTTGTAGCAATTGATGAATCCATACAATTTTCATGGTTGTAGAGGCTATGGCTCGATATTCTATTTTTGTAAATGATAGAGACACCTTCTGTTGTTTCTTGCATCTTCATGAGACCAGGGATTCACCTAAAAAAATACAAAAACCTGTGGTGGAGTGACGATTATTTGGGTCACCTCCCCAATCAGAGTCAGTATATGCAATTAAATTTAATTCAGATGATGAGGAAAAAAATACTCCCTTGTTTATTGTATCCTTTATGTATCTGACAACTCGAAGAACGGCGCCCATGTAGATGAATGTAGAGGCATGCTGAAATTGGCTTGCAGTATGCACAACATGTGAGATGTCTGGCCTTGTGATACTAATATACATTAATGATCCTACAAGTTGTCGATAAGGAGTGGGATCCTCCAAAGATATCCCATCATCAATCTTCATTTTTTATCCCTAGACTTCAAGAGTCTCACAGATTTTATCATATGTAATGCATCATCTGTCAAGAATCTTGCAAGCCTTGTGATACTAAGATACATTAATTGTAATAACCGTAAAATTTGAGTGATTTTTTCATATTGGGTCCGGGATCCGTTACCCGGATCCAAAAGGAAATATATATATATATATATATGGGTATTAAGGGTATATACATAATAATAAGGTTTAATAAAGGAATAGTTTAAAAAGTGTTATAATTAAAAAGATTTGGGTAAAGGGGGTTTGGATCCATATTGGAGCCCACCAGATCCAATTTATGGACCCATTACCCAAATTTTGGTGGATCCATGTGGATCTGTCAAATGGCGGCTAACCCGGATCCACATTAGAGTGGATCTGTGACTTAATATTGACCTGGATCCACGTTAGAGTGGATCTGGTACAGCGGCACCGCGGGTCGCGGGACCCGGACCTGACCCCATCTTAAAAGATTTAAAGATGCATAATCGTGTTGGGGGGCACGATTCTTGCCCAATACAGGAAGAATGGGGGAGGGTTACAGAGAGGCTGCAACCCATTTTTCTGCCATTTTCGGAGAGGGAGGGGACTTTCGCTCGATAATAGGGGAGAAGAAGACCTCGCCCTTCGGCAGTTCCCCTATCACCTCTCGGCTCCTCCCTCCCACCTCGCTGGAGCCCTTCTCCTCGTCGACGACGAGCTTGCGCTTGCTTGCAGAAACACCGACAAACCTCCCTGCTCCCGATCTTGGTCGTCAAGGCAGCACCCACGGAGTTCGGCCGAGCATTTCTCGCAGAGCCAGTGTCAGCCATCTCCTTCTTCAATCGCCGAAAAACAGGTAGGATCATGTGCTTTCTTTGTACGGATTGGCTGAGTTTTGTATGGGATTGGGTTGGTCAAGGGCAAGGAGTTTGGATCTCGCATGCCTGATGCACTTGGTGCGATTCTGGGCTGCCGAAAAACACAAGCGTGTAAGTTGGGTTTTGGCAGCTGCGACAACAAGTTGGAAGGGGGTTAGGTGTGTGCTGGCGTAAACCCAAATCAACTAATCCTGGGAGTCGGGGTTTACGGTCGTTGGTCCCCGTCCTCGGAGTTAGGGACCAGGACTACCTATGTGTCCTAGGTGGTAGTTTCATGTCTTCTGCAGAAGTTAGGGATGCATCCTGTCTTGAGTTGAGCCCTTGGGAGATTCTCTCGGCTATTAGTCTCTCCCTTGAGGATTCAGTCTCAGTTAGAATGTTCGGGTTAATCAAATACTCTCGAATAATATACCCCCAAACGTTCTCTTCTGAGATGGTCACTTGTGCCCGTGCGTACCCACGGGATAAGATAATTTAAACACAATTTAGAGCAGTTAGGTATCACAGTGAGTGAAAAATTTCTGGAGGTACGTGTTTATGTTCTTTAACATTATTTATATTCTGAGCTTGTGACGATATAAAATTGTGAAATGTGTAGATATGAGGTAGTTGAAGAATTATCTGAGAGTTGTACAGGTTATTGTTATGACTGTTGCGTTACACATTCACTTGCTTATTAATGTTGCACATGATGCTTTACCTGCTTAGTTATGGTTGTTGGACAACTATTTACATGTTCATGTATATGAATGTTGGTTTTTATGGCATAAACTGCTTACTTGTTTAGACTTATGTAGAGAATCACTTTTGACACCAACATCACATGCTAGATTCATGACATACCTACATTAAGAGTTACAGTTTTCCTACTTAGACGTGGTAGTCTAATTCCTATATTTTTTACCATTTTTTCAGGTAAACGAGTAGATTTATGAGCGGTTGCGGGATGAGGCATTGGATTGCGATTGTTGATTTACTGTTCCAGTGATTCCTTGGGTTTATGGTAAGTTAAATGTTCATATCATAAGGAAATGAAATACATGTGTTGAGTTTTCTCTCAAAAGTAATGTTCTGAAATGCTTAACCCTATATTGGTTATTCTTTCCGCTGTTATAAAAAGAAAAAAAATCACATCAATTTGGGTTAAAAATTTTGGGGCGTTACATTAATGATCCTACAAGTTGCCGATAAGGAGTGGGATCCTCCAAAGGTATCCCATCATCAATCTTCATTTTTTATCCCTAGACTTCAGGAGTCTCAGATTTTATCGTATGTAATGTCTGATCTGTCAAGAATCTCGCAAGCTAGTTTGGTTTGAGATAAAAAATAGCCTCTATGAGAATAGGCAACCTCTATTCCTAGAAAGAATGTCAGATACCCTAAGTCTAACATCTGAAATCTTTCCTTTAAAGTGGTTTTGATATTTTTGATTCCCTTGATATCAATATCTGTTATCAACATATCGTCAACATATAGCAGTAAAATTACAATTCCTACAACAGACCTTTTGACAAACAGAGCAGTGTCAGTATAGCATGAAGTAAATCCATTTTGAAGCATTAATTCATTAAATCAATCATACCAAGCCTTGGAGGATTGTTTCAAACCATAGAGCATTTTTTTAAAATAAAGGACTTTACCCTTCGGTATATCCATGCCCGGAGGAGCATCCATGTAAACTTCTTCATTTAGGTCCCCATTTAAGAATACATTTTTAACATCCATTCGGTATATATTAAATTTTTTAATAGATACAATAGTGATCAAACATCTTACGGTGACCATACGCACAGCTGGAGCAAAGATTTCTTCATAATTTATACGATACTCTTGACTATATACTTTTGCGACAATACGGGCTTTATATCTTTCAAGAGTTTCATCACTCTTGGTTTTGACCTTAAAACCCCATCTACATCCTATTGTTTTCTGTCTTTTTGGAAGATATAGAAATACTCAAGTTTTGGCTTTGTTGAGTGTTCTAAGTTTGTTATCAATTGCATCCCTCCACTCTATTCTTTTCTTAGCTTCTTCGAAGTTTCTAAGTTCTTCATACGAATGAATGGCACTAAGACATGCCCTATGTTTTGAAGAAAATGACTCATAGGATATAAATCTAGAAGGATTTTTCCTAGATCTTTCGGTTCTTCGTGAGTGGTTGGTTTGGGACGGTTCACTAAGTTAACTATACTTTTCTATTGCACTTCTAAAGGTATTTTTATCTCTATGTGTATATGTAATTGGTCCATCTGTTATTTCTTCATGTTTTGAATAGGTAGAGGAATACTTTCACTTAAAGGCTCATCATCACTAGAAGGATCATCATCTCTAGATAATAATTCAAACAAGAAAGTGTAATCGGCACTATCTTCATGAGTTTTAACCTAAGTCACACGGACTCGGCTATAAGGCCGATGCACCCACGTCGACATGCCCTGACACGGGTGCGGCTTTTCTTCATGTTTAGAATAGGTAGAGGAATACTTTCACTTAAAGGCTCATCATCGTTCATTTCATCATCACTAGAAGGATCCTCATCTCTAGATAATAATTCAAACAAGAAAGTGTAATCGGCACTATCTTCATGAGTTTTAACCTAAGTCACACGGACTCGGCTATAAGGTCGATGCACCCACGTCGACATGCCCCGACACGGGTGCGGCTTCGCACACGAGGTGGGCACGGTCAACCAAGTGTCAAACTCGATCAATGCACCAGGGCCGAGTCTGTCCATATTTTGGACTCGATCAACTTTGACCGAGTCTATTTTTGTCCATTTTTTAGGACAAAATACGTATAGAAACTAAAAAAATTAAACTTTTTATATATTTTTTAAAATATATATATATAGTCGAGTCGTATTATTGTTATATATATATATATTTTTTAAATATATATATATACATATATATAGTTGTTCCCGTGTCCAAAATTTTTTAAATTGCTCCACAACCGTGTCGCACCCGTACCTGTACACGCACCCATGTGACATAGGTTTTAACTTCTTCAAAACCACTTATATTTTCTAAAAAGGTTACATTCCTTGAAACATATAGTTTGTCATTTTGAATATCATAACACCTAAATTCTTTTTGCGTTTCCGAATATCTAAGAAATGCACAAGGAATAGCTTTGGGAGATAGTTTATCATTTTTTCGGTGAGGACAAAACATTTACAACAAAAAAATCCTAATCTATTGTAATCGGGTTCTTTTTTATGTAATATTTCAAAAGAAGATATTTGATTACAATTTTTAGATGAAAGACGGTTTATGAGATAGACCGATGCAAGAGTCGCTTCGGCCTAAAATCTTTTTGAAATTTTTTGAGAAATAAGTAAGGTCCTTACAGTTTCAATTATGTGTCTATGTGTTCATTCGGCTAAGTCATTTTGTTGTGGTATTTTGGGGCAAGATCTTTGATGAATAATTCCATTATTCTCAATATAACTTTTAAATTCATTTGAAATGTATTCTCCTTCGGAATTGGTCCTAAGAATTTGTAACTTACTATTGAACTGATTTTGTATCATCATATGATAAACCTTAAAGGTAGAAAAAACTTCATATTTATGTTTGAGAAAATATATCCAACAATATCTTGAGTAATCATCGACATAAATAACATAATACGAGAACCCTCCCTTAGACACTACGGGTGTCGGTCCCTACACATCTAAATGCACAATTTCAAAAGGCTTAGTTGAAAACATGGTTCTTTGTCCAAAAGGTAAGCTTATCATTTTTCCAAGAATACAATTATTACCTAAGTCACAGGAACTCGGCAAAACAGGTGTCGCATCCACGTCGACGCGACGCGGGTGCGCATGCGGCACCGGGTGTGGTCAACACGACCCTGGGTGCAGTCAACGCACTGAGGGTCATTTTTGTCCACTTTTTGGCGTTAAAAAAAAATCCCGATGAAAAGGAGGATTAGGGCAAAAAAAATTTGCCCCTAATCTCTCCTCTCCTCTCCCCCTGAGCTCAAACTCTCTCCTACTGACGCCCCAGCTCCACCTCCCAGGCTCCTCTTCTCTTTTCGCAGGTACATACCCTCTCTCGCTCTCTTCTTGTGTCAGCAGGGGAGGGGTCGAGCCCCCCCCCCCCCCCCCGCACCCTCTCGCTCTCTTGTTGGGTCGGCAGGGGAGGGGCTGAGCCCCCCCTCTCGCTCCCTCTGTTTTCAACAGGTGAGGGGCCGAGCCCCCCCCCCCCCCCCTATTAGATAGTGTAGTATACGTGTTTTGTATTTACAGTTTGGATCTGGATCCGAATCCAAACTATTTGTATATAATGGCATACTTGTAAATAACCCCAGCTTATCAGGGTTATCGTAAATGTTATGTATTAGGGCTTTTGCCTATATACTAATGAAACAGGTCACGATTTCTAATAATCAGAAATCGTGACTCATTGCAGCCTCTCTCTCTTTCTTCTCTTAGTTTCTCGTTTGCAGGCTCTGGAGAAAACTCACATGGTATCAGAGCACGTCTGATCCAAGGGCTGAAATTCTTCCTTCCTCGGTGTGGCTGATGCAACACGATCACGAGCCCAAATCTTCCTCAATCTGTTCATCTACTGGAATACGAGCCCCAGGTACTTCTTCCTTCAATCTCTTCTAACCCAAAATCAGTTTCACGATATTTTCTTAGCCCCACCCACTTCTTCACTTCTTCCTTCATTCTGTTCACGATATTTTTTTTTTTTAGCCCCACCCACTTCTTCACTTCTTCCTTCATTCTGTTCACGATATTTTTTTTTTTAGCCCCACCCACTTCTTCACTTCTTCCTTCATTCTGTTCTAACCCAAATCAGTTTCACGATACCACTTCTTCCTTCATTCTGACGATACTTTCCCAAATCAATTTCACGATACCACTTCTTCCTTCATTCAGTTTCACGATATTTTCCCAAATCAGTTTCACGATACCCAAATCAGCCATTTTTCGATTTCTTTGCTTTCACATATTTGGGTTTTATCGGCTGCTCACTGATTTGTACATCAGCGATATTCCTTTTATTTCTGCTTTATTATTGTTGTGTGCAATTTTTATATATTTTTCAAAAAAAAAAGGAAGGCAAAGTCTTAGCTTCTTTTATCAAATCATATTAGACTTGATAATCCGGGTATCAGTTCTGATAATCAGATTCACGCCAAATTCTCAGCTATCTACTATTTAAAAAAAAATTGATGCATTTATATACTGATTGCACACGCCAATAATATTCTTTTTCTTGTTCTAAGTCATGGATTCTTCTTCTTCTCAAACTTTTCTCTCATCCAACTTTCTTGGCCAACTCATTTCTGAAAAACTTACCAATTCCAATTTCTTGATCTGGAAGAGACAAATTCTTTCATTCATTAAAAGTCAAGGTCTTTTTGGACATTTAAATGGATCAATTTCAGCCCCTCCATAATTTATCATACAAGAAACTAAGGATGGAAACGAGGTTGATTCTGTACAACGAATACCAAATCCCCAATATGAAAATTGGATGAAGCGTGATCAAGCTGCAGTTGCTTTCCTTATCTCCACTATCTCTCAAGAAGTATTGGTGGGAATTCCAGATGAGTGCTCAGCAAAAGAATTATGGGACAGGTTAGTGAAGACATATTCTCAAATTTCAGAGGCTAGAATTTCCTTTCTTCAGCGTGAATTTCAACTCCTCACTAAAGGTTTCATGTCTGTCATGAAATACTTGAACAAGGTCAAGAACATAAGCGATCAACTAGCTGTTGTCGGGTATGAAGTGACAGACAAAGATAAAGTCAGGCAAGCCTTGAATGGATTAGGATCGGAATTTCATGTTCTTTCGACCTCATTGTTATGTCTGGCCAGCTTACCATCGTTTGAAGACTTGCAAGCGAAACTCTTTCAATATGAGATGACCTTAAAGGGGATGTCACATGACACTGGTGGACAGGTTCTTGCTACTAGTGTTTCCTTTGGCCGAGGACGCAGTGATAGTCATTTTGGTGCAGGCAGAGGACGAGGTACTCCAGGGGGGCGTGGGTTACTACCCACCCCGAATGCCTCTCCTTATAATCTGAAAAATGTGCTCACCTGTTATCTATGTAACAAGCGAGGTCACGTCAAAGCCAACTGTTGGCACAGTCCACAGAACAAAGGAAAGTTCCAAAAGTGTGAGAGCTCGTCAGGACGAAAGGAGAACCCTTCAAAGTTTGGTGGTGATGTGAAAGAGCTTCTTTTGGCTGCATTGTCTGAACTTGATCTGAAACGCGATGATAAAGGAGTCTGGTACATTGATTCAGGGGCAGCTACTCATGTCACAGGTAATGCGGGTAAATTCTCTACTTTAACTCCTTATTTTGGAAAAAGTAACATCGTCACTGGAGACGGGTCACACCACCCCATCACCCATATTGGAAATGTTTTTATCCCCTTGCCCAAATTCCCACTTCATCTTTTCAATGTTCTTCATGCCCCAAATATTACAAAAAATATTGTTTATGTTTCTAAGCTTGTTGATCATACCAATTCTTCTGTTGAATTTACTCTGTCTTTTGTTTATGTCAAGGATGTACAAACGAAGAAGACATTCGCTAGAGGGGAACGCCGGGGAAATATGTATGTCTTCCAGGAGGACCCTTCTACTTGTGTTCGACCTACCTTAAAGTCATCTCCTCAGTCTATGTCGTCAAAGCATATCCATGTGTTCAATTTGCAATGTTCAAATAAATGTAATAAGCCTGATTTTTGGCATTTGTGTCTTGGTCATTGTGGTCGAGTCTTCGTTGAGCGACTCGTATCTGATGGTCTTATTCCTGAGTCTGGCCTGATTCCTAGACCAGATAATAAAATGTGTTCAAGTTGTCAAATGTGTAAGAGTCATGTTCTTCCTTTTCATTCAATAAATGAGAGAGCTTCAAGGCCTTTTGAAATCGTCTGTTCTGATGTATGGGACCGGCTCCTGATCCTTCTAATTCTGGCAGCAAATATTATGTTATTTTTATTGATAATTTCTCTCGCTTCACTTGGATATATTTCATGAAGAATAAATCAGAAGTTTTCTCTATTTTTCGTTGTTTTCATACATTTGTCAAAACTCAATTCTCTTGTAATATTCTACATTTCCAATATGATGGTGGGGGAATACTCCTCCAGGGATTTTATCAATTATCTCCAAGATAATGGGATAAATCGTAGAGTATCTTGCCCGCATACACCCCAACAGAATGGAGTTGCAAAACGGAAACACCGTCACATTGTGGAAAGCGCTATGAGCATGATGCACGGAAGTCATACTCCCATAGGACTCTGGACAGAGGCCTTTCACTCTGCTGTTTACATTATTAATCGTTTGCCCATGAAGCTTTTAGAAAATAAATCACTTTTTTTCATTCTATTTGGGAAACATCCTGATTATGATGAACTAAAAAATTTTGGCTGCACGTGTTATGTTCATATTGACTCTTCTCTGCGAAACAAGTTTCAGGTTAAGGCATCCAAATGTAGATTTGTCGGATATGCAGATCACCACAAAGGGTACAGGTGTTATGATCCTGACAACAGACGAATTAAGATATCTAGGAATGTAGTTTTTGATGAGAATGATTTTGGAGATGGAGAATATGTTTCTACCCAAACCAATATGAATACTCTATTTTATGATCCATGGCTCAGTGCAGAGCTTTTTCCTGCAACCAATGATGAGTGTTCTTCCTCCTGTGCTCAAGGAACATCCTGTCAAGATGGATACAGTGGCATACAGGAACTTGAAATAGAACATCCTCCAGAGATTAACAAGTTTGTTGGGCAAGTTTATAGGAGAAGAGAAAGGGACTCACTCTTGACTTCGGATGATATTGAACAAGAAGATCCATCCAACGACATTACTTCTTCAATTTCTAATACAGTAGCTATTCCGATCAGACGATCTGAAAGAGCTCGGCATCCTATTGAAAAGTGGGTCAGTTATGAGAATTTCACCATGGATTTTTAGTTATTTTTGTCACAGATTGAGAAAGAGACCGAGCCTAGACATTTTCATCAAGCCATTAATTCCAAAAAATGGATTCAAGCCATGAATAAAGAGATGGAAGCTTTGTTCCAGTGTCAAACATGGACAGTTGTCCATCGACCTCCAGATAGAAATGGTGTTGGCTCGCGATGGGTTTACAAGATCAAATACAAACCGAATGGAAGTGTTGAACGATACAAAGCTCATCTCGTAGCCAAGGGATTCACTCAAGAGTTTGGACAGGACTATGATGAAACCTTTAGTCCAGTTGTGAAAATGGGCACAATTCGCATTGTTCTTTCATTAGCTGTCGATTATGGTTGGAGAATAAGTCAGCTAGATGTGAAGAATGCCTTTCTTCACGGGGATTTGAAGGAAGAAGTATACATGGAACAACCGCTAGGATATACAGAAGTAGATTCAAAGGAATATGTATGCAAATTAAATCGGGCTCTCTATGGGCTGAAACAAGCATCTCGATCTTGGTTTGAGAGTTTCTCTCTAGAAATTCAAAGACATGGTTTCTATCGATCGCAATTGGATCACTCCCTCTTTATTCTTCGAGGTAAGGAGTTTACTACCTTCTTGTTAATATATGTTGATGATATAATTATTACAGGAAGTAGTGAGAATCATGTTCAAGAAACTAAAGATCTTCTGAGTCAAAGGTTCAAAATGAAGGACCTTGGAAAGCTTCGGTACTTTCTTGGAGTAGAAGTGGATAGTCAAGGAAATAAACTTACTTTGACACAACATAAATACACCCTGAATCTGTTAGAAAAGGGTGGAATGAAAGATTGCAAGCCTCTTGCTACTCCTAGTGTGCTTAACCAGAAACTAAGTGTGCAAGACGGAGACTTGTACCATGATCCCACCAAATATCGGAGTCTAGTGGGAATGC
This sequence comes from Nuphar pumila, assembly GCF_984573655.1. Classification (NCBI taxonomy): domain Eukaryota; kingdom Viridiplantae; phylum Streptophyta; class Magnoliopsida; order Nymphaeales; family Nymphaeaceae; genus Nuphar; species Nuphar pumila. Next base: position 128,160,705 of record NC_143255.1, on the reverse strand, counting down.
TTCAATATCTTACTTTTACCAGGCTTGATATTACATATTCAGTCAATCAAGTTTCTCAATTCATGCATGAGCCAAGGACGGGACACATGGATGCACTAAAAAGGATATCGAGGTACTTGAAGAGTACTGTTGGAGATGGACTTTTGTACACCAAAAGCAGATCCATGAATACTGCTCATGACATAATTGCTTATTCAGATGCAGACGGGGCTGGAGATCCTGATGATCGAAAGTCAGTTTCAGGGTATGGTGTTTTCATTGGTGCCAATCTTGTTTCCTGGAGTAGTAGAAAACAAAAGGCAGTGGCTAAATCTAGCACATAAGCAGAATACAGGGCGATGGCTGCTGCTACGGCAGAAGTAACATGGACTAGACATTTGTTAACAGAGCTCAAAGAGTCGATTGCTAGTTGTTCTCTCTTTTGTGATAACCAAAGTGCTATTCAAATATCTCTTAATCTCATTCATCACAGCAAGACCAAGCACATTGAGATTGATCAGCATTTTATCAGGCAGAAGATTGAAGAAAAAGAGATTGAGCCCCATTATATTAGAACAGAAGACCAAGTGGCTGATTTGTTCACTAAAGGACTCACAAAGTGTCGTTTTTTGTTTCTAAAGAGCAAGTTGTCCATGATCCAAAATCATGCACAACTTGAGGGAGACTATTAGATAGTGTAGTATACGTGTTTTGTATTTACAGTTTGGATCCAGATCCGGATCCAAACTATTTGTATATAATGGCATACTTGTAAATAACCCCAGCTTATCAGGGTTATCGTAAATGTTATGTATTAGGGCTTTTGCCTATATACTAATGAAACAGGTCACGATTTCTAATAATCAGAAATCGTGACTCATTGCAGCCTCTCTCTTTTTCTTCTCTTAGTTTCTCGTTTGCAGGCTCTGGAGAAAACTCACACCCCCCTCTCACTCTCTTGTTGGGTCGGCAGGGGAGGGGCCGAGCACCCCCTTCCCTTCTCGCTCTCTTGTTGGGTTGACAAGAAAGGGGCCAACCCCCCCCCCCTCTCTCGCTCTCTTATTGGGTCGACATGGGAGGGGTTGAGCCCCCCCTGCTCCCTCTGTTTTCGACAGGAGAAGGGTCGAGCCCCCCTCGCTCTCTTGTTGGGTCGGTAGGGGAGGGGCTAAGCCCCCCCTTCTCCCTGTGTTTTCGGCAGGGGGAGGGGGTCGAGTATAATTGATTTGAAAATTTGAATGTATTTTTTTTTTGTGTTTTCAGGATAAAAATGATGGATAAAGGGAAAGAACTTGCGTCATCCTCATCCTAACATGTGTGTTCTGCTGCTAGTTTTGCTGATAGTTGCAGTGGGATTGATGATGTGGGGCCACTATGGGTACATGTAGATAAACTTGCAAAAATTGGAGAAGAAGGTGGTGAAAACAAGAGATTTCGATGCAAGCTCTGCGAAAGAGATTTTGTTGGGTCTTACACAACAGTAAAGGCTCATTTGTTGAAGATACCAGGACATGGCATTTCAGCTTGCAGAAAAGTTTATGAGGCAATGCGAAGACAATACAAGAAAATACAAGAAGAATATGAGAAGAGAAAGGCAATGGCCGATTCTTGTGCAGTTAGTGTGACATTTGCAAGCCACCAAGAAGATGCTGAAAAAAAAAGAAAAGTCGATGTAGGAAATAGAGGAACGATACAAGCAACATTCAATACATATGGAAGAGAAGAATTGGATAGAAAAGTTGGGAGGTATTTTTATTCTGGTTCACTCCCATTTAATGCGGCTAGAAATCCTTATTGGAAGGATTTAGTAACATCTTTGGCAAATTGTAATTTGAGCGGTTATGTGCCTCCAAGTTCAGAAAAAATAGGAACCACACTTCTTGTAGAAGAGAGGGCAAATGTGGAAAGGTTGCTGGAGATTAAAAAATATTCATGGGAGCAAAATGGAGTTTTTATTGTGTTTGATGGATGGACAGATATTCAAAGGCGTCTATTAATCAATTTCATTGTTTGTTCGCTTAGTGGCTCAATATTCTTGAAAGCAATTGATGCATCTGAGGAATATAAAAATGCAGAGTATTTAAAGGGATTGTTTATAGAAGTGATAAAAGAAGTGGGTGATTAGAAAGTGGTACAAATCATTACAGACAACGCTCCAGTTTGTAAAAGTGCAGCGTTGAGTTTGGAGAGTGAGTACCCTCATATTTTTTAGACTCCCTGTGTAGCACACAGCTTAAATCTAGCTCTAAAAAGCATCTGCAACCCTAAAGAAGAAGAAAATTCACAAGCATATGCTTTATGTTCATGGATTGAAGATTTAGAAAGAAATGTCAAAAGCGCTAGGAATTTTGTTGTTAACCACCATCGTGCTAATGCTTTATTTAATAGGCATTCTAATTTGAAATTCTTGAAGGTTGCTGAAACACGTTTTGCGTCCATCATTGTGATGATGAAGAGGATTAAAAGAGTGAAGAATGTTTGATTAACATGGTGATTGATGAAAATTAGATATTCTATCGTGCTAATGATGATATCAAGGCTCAAGAAATTAAAAAATTCATTATTGATGATGAGTTTTGGGACAAAGTGGTATACTTCCTTCAGTTTACGCAACCTATTTGGGAAATGTTAAGAGAAGTTGATAAAGATGAGCCCATGCTTCACAGAGTTTATGAAATATGGGATAATATGATTGAAAAAATACAAATTATAGTCTTCAAGCATGAAGAAAAAAAACCTTCATTGGATGATTCAGATTTTTTTAATCATATTCATTCAATTTTAGTCAGAAGATGGGATAAGAGCAGCACTCCTTTGTATTGCATGGCACATTCTCTTAATCCAAAATATTATGCAAATAAGTGGCGGGCTGGTGGTATTGGTCGTGTCCCTACAAATTTAGACCCAGAGCTATCAAGACATAGAAATATGTGTATGACAAGACTTTTTTCAGAAGCATATCTTCTACATCAAGTCACACAAGAGTTTGAAAAATTTTCATCTTCGAGATTATATGGACCGGCATTATTCGCGAGAGAAGAAGATAATATTGATCCTATAACATGGTGGTCAACATTTGAATCAAAAACACATCTTCTTCAACGTCTTGCATTAAGATTGTTATCGCAGTCTGCTAGTTCATCTTGTTGTGAAAGAAATTGAAGCACATATTCTCAAATCTACAACATGAAGAGAAACAAACTCATCAGCAAGCGTGCAGAGGATTTAGTATATGTTCATTCAAATCTTCGATTACTTTCGCGAAGCAATGATGAATACAGGTACTAATTTGCTCTCTTAGTTATTTGATTATTTCTTAGTTTTCATTTAAATATACCTGTATTGTATTTAACATTTTCAAATTGGGTTTGTAACGCAGACAAGGAACATCCAAATTTTGGGATGTAAACCCAGAAGAGTGTGACTTCGAGGGAGAACATGATTTCAACATAACAAATATGGATTTAGCTGAGCCCAGTATTCTTTCTAATGATGCATTTGATGATGATGAAGAAAATTATTAACATTCATTACTTCATCAGGATATACTTTGGTATGTAATTTAGTTTTTTTATGCTTTACTTATTTGATTGATATTTAGGTCGATTTATGTAATTGCTTTACTTATTCGATTGATAATTTGATATTTAAGTTGATATACTGCATGCATGATGAATGATATTATGACAATGTTAATTGTTAAAACTTCAAAATTATATATATATATAGAGAGAGAGAGAGATTTTTTTTTTACATTTTTGCCCTGCCGCACCCCCGCACGCGGGTTTTTTGGAAGTGTCGCATCCCCGCACGCGCACCCGCACCCATGTGACAGATTATTACAATTGAAGTGTCTTTACATAAATTTTTAGCAAAATGTAAATAAAAAAGCTCGACAATATTTGGATGCCCAAGGCGTTTATGACAAACATTTATATTTTCATGTTGGGCAACATTACAAAAAGAGCGTTTAGAAATTTGGAGAAACTCCATAAAGTATAGATCTTTTTTCCTAGAGTCTTTCCCAATCAACTTCTTAGACCGACGATCCCGTATCCAACATTTATTTGATGAAAATTTGATATCACACCCATGATCCGATAGTTGAGAGACGGAAAGCAAATTTAAATTTAACTTTGGGATAAATCTAACTTTAGGAATAAAAAAACCTTGATTTTCAAAATCTCCAATTACTTTTATTTCAACAGAAGCCTCATCTGTGGCAGAGACAAAAGAAGATAAGTGTTTTGAAAACTTAGAAAGAGCAAAAACATTTGGAGTCATATGAAATGATGCACCCGAGTTTAAAAGCCAAAGAGTCTTACCGGGAGGAGAGAAGGTGGACATGATAGCTCCTGAAACGGATCCATTGAGAAGAGGTTGAAGGGCTGCAATAATTTGATTTAGAGATAACGTAGCATTGTTGGAAGTTGATGGACCCTCCTCCTTGGTCGGTTGGAATGTTGTAGACATAGCCACCATCTTTTTCCATTTAGGACAAACCGGTTGATATGCCCCGGTTCTTTGCAAAAGTGGCATAAGATTTTACTATAATCTTTTCTTCCACATTGCCCACCATTTTCTCTTCCTCCTTAATTTTTATTGAAATGAGGGGGTTTATATGTTTTAACGTTATTCTTCGGTCTTGAAACGGCATAAGCTCCCTCATCCTCATCTTTAGAGGGAACGGCCAACACACTTTGATTGGTTTTATTCATTCTCAATCTAGTTTCTTCTCAACTTAATTTGGTAAGAACATCTTCTAGAGGAGGAGAAGAAAAAGAAGACAAAAGAGAGGATCTAGTTTGTTCGAACTCGGGTCTAAGCCCATTCAAAAAGTTGAAGAAGTGATCTTCTAATTGCTTGTGTCTCAACTCAATTGCCTCTCCGCTCCATTTGGGTTCTTAGAGAGCAAGTTCATCCCAAATTGTGGACAATTCGGCAAAGTATTCTCTAACGGACATTTTCCCTTATTGAAGGGTTAATGTATTCTTTTGGAGATAGTATTTATGGGACAAGTCGCTTGAAGTGTACATTCTTTCAAGATACTCCCATACTTGAAATGCTTTCTTGAATTTCAATATATTTGCATTTATTCTCGTTTCAACGAAAGAGAAAAAACATGAAAGAATTTTGTAATTTTTTATCTCTCATTCCTCATGTGTTTTGTTGTATTCTTCGAAAGCTTTTTCTCTCTCTTCACCATCAAGAACCTTAATTTCACCCTTTTCAAAGGTGATTTTAGGTTCAGGTTCGGGAATGGTGCCTTTGACATATCCCCAAAGGCCCTCTTAATGTGGGCCTCTATATTGCCGGCCCAAACATGGTAGTTAGATCCATTTAATTTAAACCCAAGGGAGAAGTGAGAATCTTTTTCCCCCATAGAAGTAATAAGAGAGAGAGAGAGAGAGAAGATCCCAAAAAAGAGAATAGTCTTACCACTAAGGATCTTCTAAGAGCTTTTTCTCGACCACCGAGTAAGGATAAAGAAGGGGCACATTCTTCGAGGCAACCTCCAAGAGAGCGAGAAAATCCGAGCTCTTCTTCTATAAACCTTGCTCTGATACTATGTAAAAATATCTCAAAAAAGATAATGTGCATAATAAGCACCACCTCCACAAATGGATACATGCACAAAGGCACAAGAACACTTGGAACAAAATGTACACAAAGGTACAAATAAAGAACACAAATGCCAAAATATAAAGAATCTTTATTGAACAATGGAGAACAATGCGCCAAGCATTAAATACATTTAAGAGAAGGGTTCATCCCTATTTATAATGGAGAGGAGACCTTGGAGGGGCTCCTACTAGACGTTGGAGCCCCTCCAATGGTTAGAAATCTAACCGTTGGAAGGGCCCAACGTCTAATGTTGGGCCCCCTCCAAAGTTGACTTTTGGTCAAAAAGGAAAAAAGAAAAGAAAAGAAAAAAGAAATAAAAATAATTACAATCATATTTATTAATATGAATATGCGTAAAAGATAGAAATACCCCTGGGGTTACATAAAGGAGAAGCTGAATATATATATATATATATATATATATATATATATATATATATATATATATATATATATATTTATATATATATAAAACGATAGATACATATACATATATATATATATCATATATATATATATATATGTATGTATACAAGAAGAGATACAATTTAACAAAACTATGCCAAAGACCACTTTAAAATCATACAAGTTTGTGTTAGTGACAGAACAGAAGAGAATGAATATGTACACAACTAAGGTTAGACTATGCCAAAGACCACTTTAAAATCATACAAGTTTGTGTTAGTGACTGATAAAGTAAGATGAATAGAAACAAGTCAAATTCGATATTGATGTCAGCATAATTGAATCCTACACAATTTGATATGGCTTAAGTGGATTCAGAGTTAAATTTGAATTTCGGTGTAAAAAGCTACCACCAGATCTGGATCAGATTAGCCTAAATAGCAAATTTACATGTAATCAGATTTGAAAGCTAGTCAAATTCGGACTCGGATTCAGATTCTCATATTGTCTCTTTTTCCAACTCTTACTAAATAGATTTAGATTTAGTCAAATATCCAAACAATTGATGTTCAACATCCCTAAACAAGAGATCCCTTGGTGCATGTAATTTTTTGTCAGGACAAAAATAATAATAATGGAAAAAAATGGGACGAGTACATTAGAGAAAATTATTTAAGAATTAGAACAAGAGTATAACATATGAAATATAAGTTGGTGAAGAAGCTAGCAAAAAACTGTCATAATTGATATACAAGATCTTGTGATACAATAATTTCAAAAGTTGTTAACACAGCAGCAGAAACTCCTCCCATGAAAAAATCAATAATGAAGGCAGTAGGGCCTTTCTCTGATGGTGCTGCACAAACACAGGTGATACAGGTACTGCAGGCAAGGGGTTGGCAGTGCACTGCAGACCTTCATTACCATAAAAGTTTTTCCCCTCAAAAAAGAATAATTTCAAAGGTTTTGACACTTAAACTCTATGCTACAACAAAAAATAGGTTCGATGTAAATAACACTAGTAGGATCAAAGTAGTGACAAGCTAGCCAAATGATCTGTAATAGAGGATGCCTCTATGAAGAATGTATCTACAAGACTGTAAGACTGACACTCTTATATGCTGCTCAGTGTTGGGCAACTAAAGCAACATAATGAGAGTGCACGTTAAGATGGATGTATGAAGCAGAGATAAAACGTACTAAAAGATATCTAAGGATACTGCCAATTAAACATTAAAGAATGTCATTTAAAATCGTTTAGACATGATGTAAATCATGTTGCAACACCAACAAGAAAAGTTGACATGATACAAACAGAACAAATTAAGAAAAGAGATTAAGACCCCTGAACACTTGGAGGGAAGTTATAAGAGATGGGAAAGATGGGCGACTAAGGATCTAGCTTTAAATATAGGAAGGAATGAAGAAACAGGACTCATAAATTCAACTCCATCTAGTTCAAATAAAGCTTGGTGATGATGATAATGTTGATGATGCCGATCAAAAGAACATGGTTGAGGGTCAAAATTTAACAAAATGTCCATTTGGAAACCACCTCAATTCAGTGAAGTACTTTAAAAATGTTTAAATATTCCTTGTACCCCAGGGATTTCTCTTTGTTAAATAGCATAGAAATGCAAATCTAATACTCAAGAAGATTCAAAATTTAAAAGAAAAGTAGATTTAACCATGGGTAAGTACATGTAAAAGACTAAAGGTGAAAAAGTTAGCATAACTCACTTTGATAAGACGATTCTTGTGATACACATTAAATCCTTGAATGTCAATATGATCTTTTGCATCTTTTACAAACCCAATTGTCACAACAGCAACCATCTGTTGATTGAAAAAAGGGGAAAAAACACGAAGTATATAAGACATCAAAAGTTGTGAGAGCTGCAGTCGGACACAATATTTTAAAAATAATAATCATTTCCAAATTCTCTTCTTCAAAGGGAAACTTGCAAATGCTATTAGTGCATAGTCACAAGAAGTAATGCATAATTATTTGCCACATTTGGATAGACCTGAATATACTATCCTTTGATCTGACAATTATTCTTAATGAAAAATAGAGGAACTAACTTAAGTTGGATGTAAATTGACAAATGACAACCAGGAAGTCATTACATTAGCATCCTTTGGAATTCCATCGGATTGTGGCCTGTAAGTGATCTCTTGCTTTAGCATCATATCATTCACTAAGGTATGGTGTTCAACATCTTTTCCACGCAGAATCATCCTGAAGCCAGCTGGAAGTCTTAGATAAATAATTGATGCATAGCTCTGCATTTGTTCAAATAAACATTAACTGAAAGGGTTGACAAGAAAATGAGCAACAGAGAGAGAAAGAGAGAGTAATGGTAAAAGATATAGGCCTCATTTCTGGAAATAATGAGATGTCTGGTAGTACAAGAAATTTACCCTCAAGGAATGCTGATATGTAAGGAAGTGTCTAGAATTGGGAAACTGTTTAGCCATCTGTATCTTATTCTCATCACGGTTGACGCCTCTTAATTGAATGTCCTGCCAATTTGAATTTCAAATAAAAATAAGATATGCATAGGTCCAGTGCACCCGACTGGTCTAAATCCAGAATTTCCGTGTAGTGTACCTTTCACAAAGTTTCTTACATGCTACTGAATATTTACTGGAAATTATAGAAGAACATCTAAATGCATATCAAACATTCTATCCTGAAGCTACAGATGGTGGAACATTCAGATAGTGAGAGGAATAAACACTACCAGTACCAACTGAAATACTTACATAGGGATCTGTATCAAAATCAAGTTCAAGCTCTCCTTGGTCATCCTCCCATAGGTTGTATATGATAATGTAGGTGCCATGTTCTTTCAAACTACTAAACTGTAACCAAAAGTAATAAGAATAAGAAGAATATTATTCTTTTGAATATAGCCCATGCTTCCACTGCTCAATGGAAGCAACGATCAGGAAAAAAAGAACAGTTATCTTGTATTAGGCAAGTTGTTTATGTAAATCAAAGCAAGTCAAAGTTCTGGTCTCGAAGTTATTTATTTTGCCATCCCCCTGAGCCCCACTGCTCATTTGTGTAAAATCTTAATTTTTATGGAATAGAGAGCTTTCAAAAAGTCTATATCTATATAGCAGGTAAACTAATACAAAACCTAACTAGGATATCACGGCCAGCTGATCATGGTAGCACAGGGAAAAAACACTTGGTAATTCTTGACCTTAAAATGACAGGTGGTTCATATTCACTAAGAAAAACACCAAATGCTATACAAGATTTTCTTCTAAAGCCAATTGACGAGCTCATAGTTTTTATGAAAACATGACAGCCTGTTCAATGACCATCAGCAAGCACCGTAATTTGCATTGAAACATCTCGAAGTAGTTTGAACATCTTTCTTTTGATAGGCAAGCAGACAGGGGCCCCTCACGAGCTATGTCACACGGACACTTCACTTAGCACATGTATCCTGCGTCGACACTACATGACACGACACTCAGACACTTCATAGACATGGTCAAACCAGTTTCACACAGTCAACAATGTGTCATTAAATTTGTCTATTTTCTTTTATGATCTTATTTACTTATTTCATATTCACTTGAATTCTTTTTCTTTTAAAATTTGTCGCCAATTACATTACATTTCATTTTCAACTTAGTTTCATTCTTTGATGATCCTAATTATAGTTATTTATAATTGTTGTTTTATGCATACACACATATATACATCTATGTGCATAAACGGCTGTGTCCCTGCATCCTAATTTTTTAAAATTATTGTATCATACAAAGAGTATCACATCGTATCCCGCTCCCGTATCCATATCCATGTGACATAGCTCAGGGGATTTAAAACTGACACTATGATGCCTACCATTCAGTATCTCATTCAACTCTCAGGTAGTTTAAACTTTAAACCAAGGTTGTAAGTATCATATTGTTACCCATATCGGTCAGGCCCAAAGTAACATCGTATCGTATCGTAAATGTATCATAAATTTGTAATAAAAAATTTCCAAAAATAAAAAAAGCAAAAAATCTAAAAAAATCATAACACATAAAACAATGATGAATTGCACAAAATACAACCATAAAATTACATTTATGTCTCTATGAGCTATATAAGACATCATCAAACATCAACTAATATAGAATCAGATAATATTGAATGTATATCTCACAAAAACAATGCCACAAGACTCATACTTTCATATTACATAAACATAAAAAAAAAAAACAAGTTTATGAAATACGATTAAAAAAATGATATGTATCATACCGTATTGTACGATACGATATGGTACGGTGCAGTAGGTGTATCGTACAATACACCCGATACAAGTACGATACACACCCGTATCGTAAGATTTTCCCCCAAAGCAACGATATGTATCGTACCGTATCATACAATACGGTATGATACTAACAACACTGCTTTAAACATCTAGCTTATAGGAAAACCATGAGCTTATGGTTAACAAAAAATTGTACAGCTCATCACTTTTTTCTCATTTTCTGTCCAGAGTTGGTGACAGCCATTGCAAGCAGTTTTGGCCTATTATTTATACTATGACCAAGTTCAATTACCAATGAGCAACATGCAAGTAAATTAGCATCACCTGTTGCAGAAGATCTGCTTCACTTGAATATGGAGACCACTGTATAATAGTTTCCAGAGTTCTGTTCCAATCAGATTGAGATGAACGAACAAAAGCTTTCCAACTTTGCCGCACTTTCTCATAGTCAACCTTATAAGTTAAAACGATTTAGCAACATTGAAAGAACGATAAATATATCAAACAACATACTCATGCGTAATAGTGCTGGATGAACTTAGAAAAACATAAAAATATATAAAAATGTATATTCCAGGGAAAACCCCATTCCCCAAGGAAAAAGAAGCTACCATGATCCCAAATAATCACAAATAACTTCAATGAACAACTTCCATTTCTTCCACTGAACAAACTACTCAAGAAGAAACAGAAAGCGAACAGCAACTGGTACATAGCATGTGACAAGATTCACTTCATTGGAATGTCCAAACAGCGGAAAAAATGATAATAGAAACAAAGATGTGCTGTTTGTTATGAACCGATTAATGTATAGTACAGCAACAGCTTGGTAAGGACCAGTTGGCTAACTGTTGTGTTGTAGAGGGTTTTAGTGCTGCTGCTCTTCAAGAAAACTTGGCTTGTCAGGGTTGGCTAGAACCAGCCACAGTTTGGTTCAGGGTGGTTAGAACTGGTTGAGTGTCAGCTAGGATTCTAAGACAGCAACTTGCTGCAGCAACGGGACCCTCTAAAACAACAACTTGCTGCAGTACAGGGCAATTTCCAGGCAGCATCATGCTGGTGCTCTTCAACAAAGAAAAAGTCAAATATGGCTACTCCAAGCCAACAAAGGGAAAGAAACAAAAAACGTTGCTGCAGCCTCCAACAAAAGGGTGGAGAGAGAGGCTTAGAGGCAGATTGGATGGTTTTCTTGGGGAAGAAGATAGAATTAGCGAAAGGGAGATTTACCCTAGGGGGACGCCCCTCTAGGGATTTCCTTCACTTCGAGGGGATGCCCCTCTAGCCAAAATCAAAATTCTCGTTCTTAAATTTTAAATCACTAATACAATAAAAATATTTAGGCAAACCCTAGATTTTAGACTCTTCCCCAAGGGGGACTCGTTCTATATTAGATCTATCACTCAGCCCGAACAAGACTCGTACCAAAAACAAAAAAACCTTAAGAACCTAAACCAAAACCAACATAAGACCCACACAACCAACTTGATGCCAAAGCCAACTCTATGTTTGCTTGATGTGTACAAAAGTGATCCACAAAAGTACAAATTATCCAGGTAAAGGTTCCTAATCCTAGCAACATATAGCAAACTTGGTCATCAACTGTCTAAGCTTTAACAAGACAAAATCATGCTTCCTTAAAAAGCAAGTTCTCTTTTTTTCGATTTGTAAAAAGCAAGTTCTCTTGACAGTTGACAAGCCTGAATTGATGCTTTTCTATTCAATCATACATGAGATTTCTTGTGCTCTCTTCTTTTTATATTTGACATGGATTCCAAATGTTCCTTGTACACTACACAAAGATGTAAGCAGACTTGTAAGTCCACCAGAAATATAGAAATCCCATCCCAAGGTGGCGCAATGCATCTTTAAGCCTTCAAAAAATCTGGTTGTTCAACCATTCCCCCCCCCCCCACCACCACCACCACCACCATGATAAAACATCAGTTTGAGTCGCACTTGATCTTAATAAAAGAAGAACAGGTGTAAGAATTGGTGAATGGTACTTCAATAATCCTAGTTCTATCACTGTGTTACCTAACAATGCTAATAGTTTCTGAACCAAAAAAAGAACAGTGGCCACACTTTCCCCTAAAAGAGTATGTTCTTAATGAGGATGATGTAAAGGCTCATTACTAAAATAGAATCAAAATAAACGTCTTCAACACTAGAATATTTCAAAAGAGTTAACAATATTACTAAAAAAGGACAACTAATAAATATAACATGCAAAAGGAAATTGAAGAGAAAGAGAAATGAATTCTTGTACAGTTTGGATTGGATTTGACTAAATATATATGGTAACCCACCATTTCAACAGGGATCGGAATCTTTTACAGGTGGAACCAAAAGTTTTTTAATGCAAAAGTAAGGGGAAACACAATTTTTCAAGAATTTCTTCAATATTAATTGGAGTATTATGTCTTTTGAATAAAATTATATAGAAGGGTCATGACTGCCTTCACTTTTATACATTGTATGAAAAACAAAGTTTATATAAATTCAAAGATCCTAAAAAGATAGATGCTGGAAAAGAACCAACAAAGCATTCAATAATGGAGTCGAAATACTTCATAATTTGCATACAAGTTACCACTTCAAGGCATGTTGCTTATTTTCCCAAAGTCTTTAAACAGATAGCATCATAGACATCCTTTTAGTTGGCCTTCACAATATGGAGATGAGAAAACAGTAAGGAATATCTCACCATAGGAACCATTATATCTTCCTTCCCGGTGCTCCGCAAGAATGTGTAGGAAAGTAACCCAATGCTCTGTGTGGGGCTACAACACCACAAGCAAATTTAAATAAGTGAAATACCATTAAAACCTGAGGAACTATTCCATAAATTCTTGCACAGTATAAAAGCCAATGAGAAGACATTCAAGGTCTGTCAAAATTCAGATACAACATCAAGCAATAAAAAATGGTAAACCTGCTAGCATAAAAAGAAAATTAGATGACATAACAAATCCATTATTATGGATGAAGTACCCCTTGCACCATGAGGTAAGAGATGTATTAGTCCAACCTAGTACAGAATTCAACCCACTATAAAGGACAAGCAAGTGGAGGAAATTATGAATATTGCCAAGGGCATACAATGGGAAATTCTTGGCATCAACACCATAAACCAAGGTTGTAAGTATCATATTGTTACCCGCATCGGTCGGGCCCAAAATAAGATTGTATCGTATCGTAAAAAATCATACATTTTAATAAAAATTTCCAAAAATTCTAAAAAAATCTTGAAAAATAAAAAAACAGCAAACTTTTTTAAAAATCATAACACATGAAACAATAATGAATTGCACAGAATACAACCATAAAATCACATATGAAGCATTTATGTCTCTATGAGCTACATAAGATATCATCAAACCTCAACTATCTCACAAGAACAATGCAAAATATTAAATATCTTGTAATTAAGAACATGCCACAAGACTTGTACTTTCATATTACATAAACAAAAATATTATGGCAATAGTTGCACTCGATTTTCAATCGGTTTCCACTCATTACTTGAGTGCCCAATTGCCATACCAGATCATCTGATGTCATCTTTGTCTGAGGAGTGTGGAGCATGATTTCTACCTTAATATAAATCTCTAATTTTCGCGAATCCAATTTCGCGGTAAGTTGGCGGGAGGTTGCAGGGGTGCAATGCCCCCTTGCCCGTAAGGTTGGAGGTTAAGGAGAGTAAGCTCTCGAGGCGAATTTTTTTTGTAATTTTACTCATAATAGGGATTTTTTTACCTTACCCACTTCCTTGAATGAAAAAATGGTGGAAATGCACTCTTACTTGAGCAAAACACAAAAGCCCTCTCCCTTCCGCACGGATCAGCCCCCAAATCGCTCTCACAACTCCTAGGGTGCGTGAATACCCCTCTAATGGCCACTACACAAATGAGAAAGTTGTCCCTCAAGAGGTCTTTAAAACCCAAAAAATAAAAAAACAAGTTTCGGTCACTTTTAAAGTGTGCTGAAGGTGTGATACGACATGATGCAAGGTTGTATCATAAGATAAATACAATACGGATACAATATACACTCGTATCGTGATACGAGTGTGTATCATATCACTTTTTCCCATAGTAACGATATGTATCATACGATATGGTACGATACTTACAACATTGTCAGAAACAAAATGATTTCATTCATGGCCCATGAAAAGTGGCACACCTAAGATCATTTCCTTCTTGGAAGACACCGAAGATCATTTATGAACAGATTGTTTAGCGCAACTGTTCACATTGACAATTAATTGCCATCTATAAATGAATCTTTTGCATGATAGACTGCAATTACTCAATTCCTCAACTCAAAGGACAATCTATGTCCGATAAACAACAACAAGATCATGGCTGGAAAAATAACGTTCCTACAAAATGAAAATGGCTGGAAAAAATATTCATAAAAAATAAATTATTTCCCCATAAATAGTAAATGTTAGTGTCCAGATTGATTTTCGTGTGTATATGTGTGTGCGTGTGTGTATGTGTATTTGAGAGAGAGAGGTAACAACCTCTCAAAGCCAAACAAATTGAGGGAAAATCATAGCCAAGATACAAATATTAGCTGAAAGGATATGTGAAATCAGATAGCCTATTTTTGCTGCTAGACCTTATCATCCCTTTTGCAGGGACAAAGAACCCATGCATCGTCATCAAGATAGAATAAAAGATGACATAGAAAAACCACAATAACATAGAAAGCTTATATCGCATGCTTTAGAATCCTAACCTCCTTCCATCTTTCCCAGGAGAGCGAGAAAAGACGATCACATCTGCTCCAAGCCTCATGGTACTTGTTTTAAAACCATTTCCATCTATGCATGGCAAGGATAAGACACTTGATCAGCAAACAAATTTAAGATATCGAACAGAAAAAAAAACAATCAGTATGAAACTAAAAGGACGGGTGTAAAAAGTCAACCAAAAGGCACCCAATGACATATTTTTAAAAATCATTTCTTTGTTAATGATGTAATGAAATAATTCATTAGTAAAAAGTAGCCATATCACTCAACATCTATGTCACACAGACTCTTCTAACAGGGCACCGCATCGCACCCGCACCCAGGCGGGTGCGACACTTGGACACAGCTTCTTTTGTATTAGGCAAGTCAACCACACCGAGGTCCATTTCTATCCAAAAGTAGATTCAGTTAACCCTAATCAAGTCAATTTTTATCTATATTATATATATAAATACATAAATGCACACAAATACACATAGTGTTAACTTAAAACTGTTAAAAATTATATTATATATATATACTCCCCACACCCCCGAACCCAAGTTTTTTTAAAGTGCCGCATCCGCACCTGTACCCGTACCCGCACCTATGTGACATAGCTCAACATTATTCATCAAATGAAAATAGTTCATCACTCGATAGTCAATGCCATATGCTCCATTGGATAACAGATAAGAACATTCCTCTTTTAACAGTATGCATAGCATGAGTAATACAGAAAAATAATAGCTCACATTGCCCAATTGTATTTGCTAACTTGCTCTTTACTGAATATCCAAGTGACATGCATTGCCTCAGTTTATCCGGATCCATGCCACCACCATCATCTGCACAGAAAGGAATATCATGAAACTATTGTAAAATGAGGATATTAAACAGTTTAGTCACGCTATATTTGAAATGGTGCAAGTCAGTGGCATAAAGCCAGCCCCCTGCACATCTTTAAACTTCTTTATTGAGTAAAAGCTACACACTACACAAAATTTGATGCATTTTCTGCTCCTGCAAGTCACATCCATTATAAGTAACCGAATATATAAGATCAAAAGAATGTATCAACAAAAAAAACATAGCTGCACTTAAAAACAAACAGCCAAAAAATAAGAGTGTCTACAATCAAAGCATAACAAAGCAATGTCAACCACAGCCAAGTATTCAGATGCATCTAACGCCCATCTGCTCTTCTAGATAGACAGCAGCAGCAGCATACAAAAAAATCATCAATACAGAACTGTAAGAGGACATGCACAAAAATGACTAAAAAAATGCTTCACAAGAAAAGCATGATTCCCTAGAAACTTGATTGCATATAAGGTAACAGTCAGAAACAGCTTTAATCCTTGATACCATCGCCAAGAATAAACATATGATCAAAGTCACATCTAAGTAAAGCCAAACACCAGTAAATTTGCAGACAACGACACATCTAAGAAAAAGGAAATAAAAAAAAGGTCTACCTTCAACCAGCAGCATCTTACTTCCATCCTTCTTGTTTATCAACATATCAATTTTAACATATGTAGCTCCATTGCATACCTAGGAAAAAAGGAAATATGTGAGAATAGAAAACTGCCAGCATATGAGTGATGAAGAAACAATTTCAAAATACATATAGTTAGATTACCTCATCAAGAGAATTGTCCAAAAGCTCTGCAAAAGCTGTGGAAGCAACATGTAGGTGAGAGAAATAACTCTAAATGTGGAAAGACGATGAAACCATTTTATAAGAGTAAGACAAGCTTCCAACAATTATTCTAAATGATAATGATGTACCTCCCAAAGCCCATTTGTGACTGGTAGCATTTGAATGTAAAAACTTTGGGTGGACCCTAACATGATCCATGCCAACTACAAAAAAGAATTATCAAATAGCAAGGTTAGATGTATATAATGTGAGAACAAAACAGTAGAGAATCCCACGGAATAGCATTTCTATAGATAACCAAAGAGAAAGTTTGGATACACCAGTAGAATTATGTGACAAAAGCATAAGTCCATATCTATAACTTTGGCTACCACTTTCATTTGAAACAAAGAGACCTGCACCAGTGTCATGATTTTCTTGGAGAGGCAGCTTACAAGTTTAATATGCAGATGACAAGGTGAGGCATTAGAGGCCCCATGTTGTAAGCCTCATAAACAAATAACTAAATAATTAGGAAACCATAAAACCTTAGAAATAATAGGAACAAACAAGACAGCTTTGAGAGGCAAGAACTTAGAATGAAATAAGACCGACACTTTAAGAAGAAGACACAACTAACTACTGGGGTCTGGACACAACTTCAAGAGATCTTGCTTCCTGTTACTAAGATAATAAAGGGGCTTCACGACACCGTACACATTATACAGGGAAGAACAAACAATAGGGTTGGTATATGTACAACTGTAGTGACTGAGGAATCCATTGTAGAAGCAAAAGAGGAAGGTCTCACATGGGGCCAACCACCAGCCATCCTAATATGACACCACTTACATGACAAACAGTTACCAATTTACAACCATTGATTCCAGAGTTCTGAACAATGGAGTCAAGAAAAGCAAGTCAGTTTGATCCCAAAAGAACATAAACCAATTAAACCAGCATTGACAGGTTCCAGTTTCCACTCAGGCTTCTGCATAATCCAACAAATCCATGTATTCAATTCAGGCAAAAACGCACCTATAGAAGATTCCCTACCCGCCTCCTTCCCCCACCCAAAACTCGGTAACAGAACTGCCACGAACTAATCCGCAGCAATCCATTCTATCGTTTTAACCGCTATAGAATCCGAAAACATTTTCTTTCACAGTAAGGACACTGTGAACCAATAATCTCTTCCCTTCTGTAATCTCTAACACCAGCTTCTCTCTAGAGGCCACAATTAACGCGAGCAACGTTTATCGAAACAGACTACTGCTCCTTCTTTCTTATCGTGGCTTCTAATACAAATTCAAGCATTACGTGAATTTGGTACATTGCAAAAACAATTTTTCTCATCATAGCAGAAGATACATAGAGGGGGAAAACTATGATAAATCCAATATTATGCAGGGTTAAAAACCAATGAATACGATTCTAACAAGCAGAAAATCTCAAAATCCAAACAAGAAAGAAAGCAAACAACATAAGAAAGTCCCTAGAAGCAATCCATCACAAAGAATCAAAGAAAAAAAATCCGACAAACAAACTCGAAGGAAATCATTACCCGAAGACGCCTCCGCCTGCACCAACTCATGCCCCTCATAATCCCCGGCCTTCCAGAACTGCCTGCAAGACGCCGGCTTCGCCGGCGCGGCCTGCGACACGGGTGTCGCCGCGACCACGGGGCCGCTCCCCTTCATCGCCGGAGAACCCAAAATGGCAGAGTCCAGCGGCAGAGGATCCAGGAACCCGGCAGGGAGGACGACGTCCAATCCGTTGGGCTTCTGCCTCTTCCGGCCGCCGGGCTCATCGTGAGACCTAGATCTCTTGCCAACGTCGAAACAGTCGTCTCCGTCGTCGCTATCGCTGCTGCTGCTGCTGCTGCTGAGATCTATGAAGGAGACTCCCAGGGTGGCGTCCCCGGGTCGCCTGAAATCCGCCGGGAAGTCGCCGGAGTCTGGAAGTTCTTTCTTGACAATTTCACTCATGGGAGCAGAGAGAGAGACAGACAGAGGGAAGAGGGGTGTAAGATTAAGATTTCTTGAAGGGAAGGATAGGAGGTTGGGAAGGGCGGTGAATCTCTCTTTTTTCCTTTCCGATAGAGTTTGGCGCTATAAATTTCTCTCCCTCTCTCTCACTTTCTAAATGTGTATGGAAGCTTCTCCGCCCTGACTTGGGCTCTGTTTGAACTTTGAACTGTTAAATGTTATCAGGAAGCCAAACTAAAATGGAAAACGCCTTGAGAAGCCAAACGGGAAACAAGATCTTTCTAGTTCCATCCAAAATAATAAAATAAAAACGTATATATATATATATATGAGTAATGTTTTCCTTGAGCTAGTATTCGGTAGGTCTCGTTAGACTCCTTCAAAAATCATAGTTTTACCGGTGATCCAAAATGAAGGTACCAGCTTTTTTAGGCTCAGAAAAATATGTTTTTTCATCAAAAAAACATGATCCAAGATCAATCATGCTAAACACATCTAACGGTTCAGATCTATCATAAAACACTAAAACCTATAGGAAAGAACGACAAGTGGAGCCTAATAAGTTTAGTTCTCGTACCGAGTAATGTTTTCCTTAGGCCCATTTTTTCTATTGGTCTCGTTAGGCTCCTTCAAAAATCATAGTTTTATGTATTTTTTTCATGTCTAACACTATAGATGTAATCTATAGGTTTTATTTAGTGGGAACCGGCTTTTGGACCTATATAAAGATTTTTATGGTGATCCAAAATCATTGGCTACGAAGGTATCAGTTTTTTGCAACTCATAAAATATATTTTTTCACCAAAAAAATGTGATCTAGGAGTTTATTTCCACTAAATAGAGCATGATAATCGCATCTAACCGTTCAGATTTATCATAAAACACTTAAAACCTATGAGACAAAACGAGAAACGGGGCCTAATATGTTCACTTATATATATATAGAGAGAGAGAGAGAGAGAGAAAGAGAAAGAGAGTAATGCGTTCCTTAGCCCCCCTTTTCGTTAGGTCTCATTAGGCTCTTAAAAAATTAGAGTTTTAGGTATTTTTTCTCATGTCTAACACCGTAGATGTGATCTATAGGTTTTGTTTTGTGGGAACCGACTTTTGGATCATCAAAATCTGACCTGAGTTTTCACTGATCCAAAATCAATGGCTATGAAGGTACCAATTTTTCTTGACTCATAAAAATATGATCCAAGGGTCGATTCCCACTCAATCGAGCATGTTAAACATATCTAACGGTTCATATATATCATAAGACACTGGAAATCTATGAAGCAAAATGGGGGAGAACGAGAAATAGGGCTTAATATGTTTAGTTTTCACACACACACACACACACACACACACACACACACACACACATATATATATATATATATATATATATATATATATATATATATATATATATGAGTAGTTCATTCCTTAGGCCCCCTTTTTTGTTAGGTCTCGTTGGGCTCATTAAAAAATCATAGTTTTAAGTATTTTTTCTCACGGCTAACATCGTAGATGTGATTTATAGGTTTTGTTTAGTGGGAACCTACTTTTGGATCGCCGAAATATGACCAGTATACAAGTTTTACTAGTGATCCAAAATCAATGGCTATGAAGGTACCAGCTTTTCCCAGCTCATAAAAATATGGGTTTTCATAAAAAAAACATGATCTAAGGGTTGATTCACATTAAATCAAGCATGTTAATCATATCTATCACATGATACTTAAAACCTATGGGATAGAAAGAGGTAGAACGAGAAATGGGGCTTAATATGTTCAATTCTCATGTATATATATATATATATATATATATACATGTGTGTGTGTGTGTGAGAGAGAGAGAGAGAGTAATGCATTCCTAAGGGTCCCTTTTTCGTTAAGTCTCGTTAGGCCCATTCAAAAATCATAGTTTTAAGTATTTTTTCTCACGTCTAATACCATAGATGTGATCTATAGGTTTTATTTAGTGAGAACCAGTTTTTGGATCGCTGAAATCTGACTTGTATACAAATTTTTTTGGTGATCCAAAATCAATGGCTATGAAGTTACCAGTTTTCTTGACTCGTAAAATCATATTTTTTCATCTAAAAAACATGATCCAAGAGTTGATTCCCACTAAATTGATCATGCATAACAGAGTAGAACGAGAAATGGGGCCTAATATGTTCAATTATATATATATATATATATATATGTGTGTGTGTGTTGGGGGGGGGGGGGGGTATTAGATTGGTAATAGAGCCACTACGTACAAATGACTTTGGATCTTATATATGCAAGTTGTTTTGATCCAAACCAACCTCATGGATGGATTCAACATGTTCAAAATAGTGAGAACTCGCTTTTGGATCATATTTTTTCTATGAAAAAATATGATTTTATGACTTGGGAAAGTATAACACATTGTGGGCCTTTGAATTTTGAAGTCTTATAAAATCCTACTTACATGTTCTAATCCGTCAATTCAAAAGCCTATTCCCACTAAGTGAAACATGTAAATCACATCAGCAAGGATGGTTTTATGGAAAAAAAATGTATGTAGGTCATAGTGACATGACCAAATGTGGCATATATATAATCGATGAAATCTACAAACCATAAGCAAAATTATCAAAAACTTATAATAAATACCAAACATGCATCTAACAATGCATTAAAACATCATAATATAAAATACTTATTAAAAGATAGACACTTAAACACTTACAAAGATGAAGATAACTGAGAGGGTAGAAGGGAAGCATACAAGAAGGAGAAAAAGAGAGCTAAGAAAAGAAAGGGACACAAGAGAATGATGCTCTTCTCATACAAATGAACTATTTATAGAGGGAAGAAACACCAAAGCCAACTAAAGAGAATCTACTTTATTTTAGTGGAGTCTTGTTTTTTATAATGAGAAATCCACTTTGCTTTAGTGGACTCTCTTCTTTTGATATCGGGGAATTTACTTTACTTTATTCATTTGTTTTTATGTTTTTTTTTTGTCTCTTATTTTTTCAAAGAGTTATAAGTGTCTTTTTCTTTCTTGATGGCTCGTTTGTGTCTTTAATGCCTTTCACTTTTTTGAAGGGTCATTTATCCCTTCTACTGTACTTTCTTTTCATTCTTTTTTCTTGTATTACATGTGGTTGATACTGCAGGTTGAGGATTAAATGATTTTTTTTTCTTTCATTCTTTTTTTAATGGGGAGAACTAACTAAGGTATATTGCTTGGATGACATCATCTATTATTGAAGAATCATATTCTAAATGACTCTATATTAAAATGTTTAAAGGTTTTGTTGAGTGCTTCATTAGCTCTAAAACTCTTTTATAGGCCTTAATTTTTAAGTATTTTCTTGATAATTTATGGTTTTCTTTAAGGATTTTTTCTTGTATTTTGTCTTTAAATTGTCTTGAATTTTAGTTTTTAGCTGCTTTTAGCTTTTTTCCTTCAAAAATTTGTTGGATATCAAATTTGGGTATTGAGTCTTGTCTTTAATTTTATCTAGGATTTTTTTGGCAAAATTCAATGTTCTTTGAATAAGAAAGATTTTATCATATTGGATTTTATATCCTAGAGACCATATGTTTATTTGAAATAGATTTATTTATTTTTGTTAAAACAAGTTCATTTTGTTTTACAGTGTTTAAGAAAATCTTAAAATGTCTCCAATGTTGATACATATTTTGTAAGAAGATTAATACCTCATCAATGTATATAATTAAAATTTGTGTAAAACTGTTAAAGAATTTGTTCATTATTTTTTGAAATTCAAATGATGCATTTTTTAATCAAAAATGCATTACATTTCATTCATAATTCCTGAAAGGTGTGGTAAATGTTGTTTTATATATGTTTTCATCTTTTATTTTATTTTTGCCAAAAGCCTGATTTTATGTCAAATTTGGAGTATATTTTACTCCACTTAATTCTCACAATAAAGTCATGTTTGTAAGGTATTAGATATCCCATCCATTTAAGTATCTTATTTAATTGTTTATAATTTATGACTAGTCGAGGAACTTTCCTTTCTTTTTTGACAACATTTTCAATATAAACAAATTTATAACTCCAGGGAGTACTTTTTCGTATGAGTTTTTTTCTTAATAAGGTCTTCAACTTCTTTTTTCTTATATTTATAATATCCTCTTATTTATTTGAATTGACCTAACCTTAGTAGGAATTTTATTTTCATCAAACCCTTCAATATATGGTCGACTAACCTCATGTTTTTTTTGTACTAGAATGCGATAGGTATTTTTGCACATACCACTTTTTCAAATCTTTGTTTGAACTCTTTGATTTGTTTAAGAAGCATATGATTATTTAGTCTTTCTTCTATTTTTGTGGTTTTGATTTTATTCGATAGTTCATTTTTAAAATTTTCCTTATAGTTAATTACTTCCTTCAATTGTAAAAGTAATGATGAATTGATCCTAGTAAAAAACTTGAAGGAAATAAGATTTTATTTAATACAACTGAATATTCTTTGTTTGTTACCAAAAATGGTTGAATTTGTGATAAGAAGGGAGTTCCTAAGATTACTCCTTATCTTAAAGTTTTTACTAATAAAAATGAAGTTTTGATGCCTTTTTCTTGAGAGCAAATATGTACCTCAGTTAGTTTATGCTCTACTTATATTTTTATCCGTTAGCAACCCTAATTTGATGAACAGTTTTTTCAAAGTATTGAGTTGGAATCAAACATTTTCTTATGTAATTAATGTCTTATCCTGAATCTATTAAGGTTTTATGTTTGAAGATAAAGTTCATAAGAACTTTATATTGGACTTCACAATACCATTTTTGCTTGTATAGCTTCTCAGTATAGAAAAAATAATTAGAAAACCCAAATTTGAGACCTAAAAACTAAAAACCCAAAATTGAGACAATTTAAAAATAAAATACAAAAAAAAATTAAAGAAAACCCTAAATTATCAGTGAAAGACTTATAAATTAAATCCTATAAAAAAGTTTTAGAGCTAATGGAGCACTCACCAAAACCTTTAAACATTTTAATGAAGAGTCCTTTAGAAGAGGATCTTTCGGCAATAGATGATGTCATACATCCAATATACATGAGTTACTTCTATCTATTAAAAGAGGAGGAAGAAAAAAAATCTACTTCATCCTCAGCCAAGCCAACAGTAACAACCATGTGTCATACCAAAAAAAGCAGAAAAACAAGAATAGTAGAAGGAACAAATGACCAAGGTTGTTAAATGTGATGAGGCGAAGCGAGGCGTTCAGCCTGCGCTTCGCCTCTGAGGCGTACGCCTCAGGTACTGAGGCGTACGCCTCTCACAACTGGAATGGAAGTGAAGCGGTGGGAGGGGAAGCAGTAAGAGAAGGACCACCCGCCCAGCTGGTATGGAAGCGAGGGATATGCCGGTCGTCTGGTGGTCGGAGAAGACTGAGCAGCAGCTGCAGCACAGCAACTCCGGTGGTCGGTGGTCACAACTGGTCGGAGGTTGATGAGGGGCACATCACAGCAATGCCTCAGTACCTTGAGAGTGTGCCTCCCCTCTGAGGCGTACGCTTCAGGTACTGAGGCGTACACCTCTCACAACACTGCAAATGACCCTTCAAGAAAGCAAAGGGCACTGAAGACACAAATGACCCTTTAAGAAATCAAAGGACACTGAAGACTCTTTGAAAAAGCAATAGACAAAAGAAGCATCAAGACAAGGGAATAAAGTAAAGTGGATTCCCCATTATCAAAAGAAGACTCCACTAAAGCAAAGTGATCCCCATTATAAAAAGCATGATTTTACTAAAATAAAGTGAATTCTCCTTAGTTGGCTCTAATGTTTTTTCCTCTATAAATAAATCATTTATATGGAAAAGGATATCCTTCTCATGTATTCATTTCTTTTCTTAGCTCTCTCCCTCTCTTTCTCCCCTCTTCTAAGTATAAAAGTGTTATGGTGTTATCCACTTCGATTTTCTACCTCTCTGTAAGTGTTTCTCTTTTAGTAAGTATTTTATAATATGATATCTTGATGCATTGTTAGATGTATATTCAATATTTATTATAAGTTTTTGTTAATTTCGCGTATGGTTTGTAGATATCATTGATCCTATAGAAAGTTGGTATCAGAGCCAAGTTAGTTTATTGGCTCTGTTGGTATATCCTATAGTAAAAGTATATATATATATATGTTATAGGTTAATATAACAATAGACTAGTCATGTTTAATATTAGATGGATTTAACCTTATAAAAATAACTAAAACAACTTTTTAAAAATGACATTTTTGAAAATGCAATATTACTTTTTGAGGTAAAAGTATAACATTGATAGCTTAATAAAGTTATTTTTTAAGAAAATAAAGTTACTTTTTTGGAAAAGATGTTTGACTTTTTAATTTCTCCAACTTTAAATGGCCTATAATGTCCAAAAAAGTCACAAAGCATTTTTTAAAACAAAAAATGATTGTACTATAAGGAAAAATGATGCATTTTTTGAAATGCCCCATAATTTTCAAAATTTCTTCCATGTCCAAATTTGTAAATGTTTGCCTTTTTTAAGACCATTTTACCCTTTGTATGAGCGAACCTTTTAAAGTTCACGCAATATATCAATACAATCTTTGGGTATCACAAACTCTCACTAAAAGGTAGATTCATACTTTTTTTGCATGGCTCACAAAATTCACATAACCAAACTGCAAACTTCTTGTAACTAAAACCTATCATAACATCACAAATATTTCACTAAATTTGCATATATAATACGAACTTCACATAATTAAATTCATAAACTTCCTGTAACCAAAACTTGTAGTAACATTGTAGATATTTTACTAAATTTGTATGTATATAGTACGAAGTTTGCATAACTAAATTTGTGAACTTCGTGTAACTAAAGCATGTCGTAACATCGCAAACATTTTACTAAATTTGCATATATAGTACGAAGTTTGCATGACCAAATTCACAAACTTTCTGTAATTGATACTTGTCATAACATCATAAATATTTTACTAAATTCACATATATAGTACGAAGTTTGCTTAACTAATTCATGAACTTCATGTAATTGAAACTTGTCGTAACATCATAAATATTTCACTAAATTCATATATATAGTATGAAGTTCGCACAACTAAATTTGCAAACTTCTTGTAACTGAAATCGTAACATCACAAATATTTTACTAAATTTGTATATATAGTATGAAGTTTGCATAACCAAATTCGCAAACTTCCTATAATTGAAATCATAATATTGCAAATATTTCACTAAATTCACATATATCATATGAGTTTCATGTTTGGATTGTGATTGTTCTCAGTATATGTGGAATTGCTGACTAATTTGGGAATTTACAACATTTTGCAAATGTTAGGAATAAGGACTTTACGAAATTCCCTTTCTTATGCAAAATTCTAAATAAGCATTTTTAAAACCCCTTCTCCACAACCCAAGGTCATTTTTGCATAAACTAGGTTTTTGTTCTTCACCTGACAAATTTTTTTATGACTATTTTTTACGAATCATTGACATTACTTCACCAGTGACGATGAGTTATTGAGAATCATCGATAATGAGTTTTTCTAGTAAGCACATCTTTAAAGTTGAATCAACTATTTTTTTGAAACACTATCATAAATCAATTATTTTTTGTAAACATTGGCATGAGTCAATTACTTTGCATGGTTTTCAAGTTATTTGTGCATGTTCAATAGCATAATCTATTTTTTTCTTTGTTTAAAACATTTGAATATGAGTGTCTGTTTGTCGCTTTGTTTCTTTAAAGATTGGTATGCCTATATCCTTAAATTTGGTCGTTTATCTATTGTGTACCTTAAATTATAAACATGAGTAGAGAACATTTGCATCATTTTCAAGTTTTTTTTACATTGTCAATAATCTATTATGTTTATTTTTTATAATGTTCTTTCAATATCCTATTCCTTGTCTTTGTTGCCCACATGTTTATATATATGTATGTATATATATATATATATATATATATATATATATATATATATATATATATATATATGCCTTTATCCTCAAATTTGATTGTTTATTTATTGTGTGTCTTGTATTATAAATATGGGTAGGAAACACTTGCACCATTTTTGAGTTTTTTTTTGCATTGACAATACTTCGTTTTTTTTTATTTTTTATTTTTGTAATATTTTTTAATAGCTTATTCCATGTATATGTTGCCCACTTGTTTACTTATATTTTCAGTTTTGTTATTATATGAAATTTTGAATTTGTTTATTACAAAATGACAATTGAGAAGACTGTTTCAGAGGGAGCCTGTTATCATCGCAAAATTTTACTTTTGCAAGTCAAACTGACCTTTGAAAAAGATTTTGAAAATAACTTGCCTCTATTTTAAAATATGAGAAAATTCTGAGGAATGAGACTTGCCTATCGGTACAAGGTTCAACCGTTCCTGGCGCCATAACCAGAAGTAATTGAACCAATGATCAATTATGTGCTTTGCTTTACTCAACTGTCTAAATCGATGTTCTATTCCTAAATGCACATGAATCATGTATGTGTTATGAACTTTGGAGAATGCAGATTGAAAACATGATGTATGCTTCAAATATTTAGAATTTTCTTTGGAAAAGAGGACACTTTGAAAATCATGAATTACATTGAGAAAGTATTTTGAAGAAAAGGAAAATCGATTTTTGAAGAAATCTTGATGTTTTGAGAAAATCGATTTTAAAGAAAATTTAAATAACTCTGAGAAAGTTGATTTCTCTGAATTTGAACTCTGAAATTGAGAAATATTGAAGCTTGAAAAATCATGAATTGAACTTAGAAAGAGTAAAAATTTCTTGAAAAACCAAGGGTTTTAAGAAAATCGATTTTGAGAAAAACTCAAGTGACTTTGAGAAAATCGATTTTTCTGAGGTAGAATTTTTGAATTGATCAAAATAATGGGCGTGTGACCCTGTAAAATCTTTTCATGATGCAATTTAAACCTAGATGAAGCATGAATGCAATTTGAGAAAATATTTTCTGAAGAATTTTGAGGCAAATCATTGATAAAAAGGATTTTTATGCCTTATAGAATTTAGATAAAATAAATTCATTATATATCCCTAACTATGGCCACGAATATGTGTTGAATATATCTCATTTGATTTTAAAAGAGAAAAATACTTAGAAAAGTTTTAAAAATGTGCTATAATTTCTGAAAATAGCATAAGAGTGTAGACTGTTTGTGACTTAAAAGAAGATGATAAATTTGAATATTAATCATATTTTGATTATGGCCATAAATACGAACTCAATCGAGTTTATTAACTTCTTAGAAGCAGGTGCATGTGTCATTCGTGTAGACCATTGTGAGTTTGAATATGCATGAATCATCATTTATCACACATTGACATTATAAAAAAATATAAACTATATGCGATGCAACCCTATCTTAAGCAGAAAAAGTAAATTCTTATTCCAAATTTAGATCAATAATTGAATTTAAATAAAAGAAAAAGAAAAAAAATAAACTCTTGAGCTTTTCTGCAAAAATTAGCAAACTCATTAGTGGACAAATGTCGACTTTTCAGGATTTATCCAACAATATCTAAAATTGTGGGATTTATCCAAATATAAGCCTTTTTCCATGCTTCCCTGAAATAAACATAATAAATAATGATGCAAAATTAAATAAATAATAAAAATAAACAACTTTAAAATTTAGAATTTTGAGAAAAATGGTCAAAATAGCCTTAGAAATTGACCTTTATTGCAAAATAAGGTTAAAAATAGGGTTTCTCAAAAAATATTTTTATAAAATACCTAATCTAGGGATCAAATAAATTTAAAACAACGCAAAATCAGGTGGAGGGTACCCTAATATGATTATGAACATGAACAAACCCTAAAAATATAAAACTTTTCATAAAAAAATCAAAATATTATAAAAAATCAATTTTTGCTCGTATTTTGGTTGAATCAGGACTCCGCGGGCATCCTGTTTTTATGAAATAAGTAAATAATGCATCAAATAAATTTTAAAATCTGTAAAAATTGACATGGACATTTCTAATAACCCTAAAATTAAAATAAAATTAAAAAATATAATTTTTTGTGACTATTTTGATATAAAAATAAAAAAAAAACATGAAAGTATGCAATTTACCTGCGGTCACGTACCTATTACAATGTCAGACCAAAATGAGATATAAAAAAGCAATGAAAGTTTATGAATTTTTACAGGGCAAAACTAGACAGATGAACAAAAATAACCCTTTTTTACAGATCAAAAAAAGTATCTTTGATTAGCGAGATGTGACTTCGGCAATACGTACCTTATTCTGGCCTATACGTAATGAGGTAAAATAGACAGATCCAGTTTTGGGTGCAGGAAAATATAGCTAACAGTCTTAAAATTTTATAAAATTTTACATAAACATACTAGAGATTCTGAAAAAAATAACCCTTTATACGGATCATCGATCAAATCTTCGGTTAGGAAGAGATCATTCTGACAAGTTATCTTTGATTTTAAATAACGGTTGGCAGTTGCATAAATATAAATCCGATTCTTAACTGAAATAAAATAACAGTCTACCATAGAAATTTATAAAAATTTTATAGAACAAACTAGAGATTCAGATAGAAACAACTTTTTTTATGGATTATCGATCGGATCTTGGACGAGAGAGATATGACCTCAGAAAGGTACTCTTAAATTTTCATGGCATTTTCCTGACTCAGAAAATAGGTTCCGACTTTGATTTTTGAACACAGAGTTACAGATGTTTAAAAATCCAGATTTTTTTTATTAAAAATCGTAGACACATATATTATTTCACCATAAAAAATTCAGATTTTTAATGAATATAAACTAGAAAAATAAATACATTAACAGATGATCAGAATTGCGAATAACGAATCTAAAACCCTAGAATGAAATAACATGGATT
Organism: Nuphar pumila; assembly: GCF_984573655.1. Classification (NCBI taxonomy): domain Eukaryota; kingdom Viridiplantae; phylum Streptophyta; class Magnoliopsida; order Nymphaeales; family Nymphaeaceae; genus Nuphar; species Nuphar pumila. The sequence continues at coordinate 128,131,142 of NC_143255.1, read as the reverse complement.
ATTTATGCTAAAAATATGGAAAAATATGCAAATAATGCAATGAATCATGATTTGATGCTTGAACAACTAAAATAAACATAAATACATTGAAAAAATAAATAAATCAGGGAAGCACAGTTAGAAATTTGATTTAGCTATTAAAAGAGAGATTCAACTTATCGAAAGGTCAAATCTTGATTTTTTTTGAGCCTTTAGCATAATAAACATATTTTCAACGAATTCAATGGATCAAAAATGTGAAAATAATCATGAATGATCAATGGATCATCATCTTGAATCGTGGAGCTTGGGGCTTAAACCAAAAAAACAAAAAAAAACTCATGCATAGGGGGGCGACAATGGTGAAAATTCATAAGAAAAACAAAGCAAAGAAATGGAAGAAGAAGAGAAGGCTTACCTTCTTCTTTTTTTTGCAGCAATGGAGGAAGAAGGAGGGAGCCACACGAATTTGAGAAAAAGAGGATGAGAGAGCATGCATTGGTCGACCCCCATAGCCCTTATTTATACATTTTTTCCAACTCTTAATTAAAGAGTTTAGTTTTTTTGAAATTCCTCTTAATTAATTAGGATAAACCAAATGGGGGGGGGGGGTTGCTTGGGAATTCTAACCTAACTACAACTCTAGTTAGTCAACCCTAATTAAACCTAATTAATTAAGACTCATAATTAACCTTGAAAAAACCCCAAATGTGGCGCCACCTATGTGGGCCCATACTTGGTTTTTAAAGCCCCTAATTACAAGTTTTAAAAACAAGGTTTTAAAAAATGTGAAAATAAAGGTTGAGTTTTAAAATCATTTTTGGTCTTTTCAAACTCCTAATCTAACTTGAATACTACTAAACCCTAAACTAACCTAAATACTCTCAAATGTGGCACCACCTATTGTAGGCCCCATTTGGTTTTTCAGAAAACAATTTTAAAACTTGAAAATAAAGGGAAAAAATAAGGTTTACAAAAGAGGTTTGAAACAAAAGATAAAAACCAAAGTTTTAAATCAACTAGAGTCCTAAATGAATTGAAAATCTCTCAAATGTGGCGCCACCCATGTGGGCCCCACATTCGAGTTTTAAAAAGATTAAAAAGGGTTTTTGAAACAAGGTTAAAATCACTAGATAAAAATTGAAAGTTTAAATAGAGTCCTAAACGTCAGGTGAGGACACTCGTAGAGTTTAAGCATATCAATAAGCGGAGGAAAAAAAACTTACAAGGATTCCCCTAGTAACGACGAGCGAACCGAGAATAGCCCAACTTGAGAATCAGTAGGCTTCACCTTTCGAATTATAGTCTATAGAAGCTTCTTCAACGATAGACTAGACCCAAGTCACCTGAAAGGGGGCGTCGGAGAGGGTGAGAGCCCCATCGTGTCCAGACCCTGTCGCACAACGAGGTGCTATCAACGAGTCAGGTTGTTTGGGAATGCAGCCGATAACGGTGAGGGTGAGAGCCTCATCGTGTCAATGCGGTGCTCGCCAATGATGACGGGTCGAGAAAGGCGATGAGAGGGAGAGTGCTCGGGGGTCAGCGGCGGCGACACACAGTAGTGAGAGAGATGGAGTGAGGAAAGAAGGATGAGGTGAAGGAAAGGGTGGCGAGCGACTGGCGGTGGGTGATGGGCAGCAGACGACGAGCGATGGGCGACGAGATGAAACAGAAAGAGAAAAGAAAGGGGCTCGTATTAGAGTTTTATGGGAAATTTAATGACAGATTAGCGACAAAAAAATTCTATCGCAAATGCCGTTGCAAATTTGCGATAAAGAAGCGATGAAAAAATGGTGTCGCTCATCCATCGCGAAGTTGCAACGAAGTGTGAGACACAAATTTTCCTTCGTAACTTTGCGACGATGTTTATGATGAAATTGTTCCGTCACAAATTCTGCAACTAATTGCAATTTTAGTGACAGATAGTTTTCTCTCGCTAATCCGTCACAACTTTGCAACAAATTATTTCTGTCATAAATTTTCGTCGCTAAATAACATTTTTCTTGTAGTGGAAACCCTTTCTTACAGGGAGAGATTCAACGAAAGCTCATTTTCTTTTGTGCCCCCCCCCCCCACTTTTCATTTTGGCCTCCCCATCGTAGAGGATCCTTTTTCAGGAAGAGTGTGATGAACTCACTCCTCTATGATATATTTTCTTTTTTTGGCTGCCTTTCCATAAGAGAAGCCTAAGAATATAAAGTTTTGACAAAAACTTATTTTTTCTTCAAAAACTTTATTTTGCAAACACCATTTTTTTAGAGAAAAGAGGAGTATTTTTTGTCACCCCATTCAGGCCAAGGGTAAAACTTGAACTACTCTTGGGGAAAAGAGAAGTAATTTTCAGCCATGGATTTATCAATTTTGACGTCAGATAATTCTTTCACCAAGGATTCTATTTTATGACCCTTTCAATAAGTCATTTTTTGATATGGGAAACACTTGTTTCTTTGAGGATGCTGAGTTTAGGGGAGGTGATAAGGTAAAAGATATTGATTTTGAAGAAGAATCTCTTTCTCTTCTTATAGTTGTTAACAATGATCAGATTTCAATTTTTGACATTGTTCAAACAAGTCTAGAACAAGGCAATGTTCAAAATCTTCCAATCTAAAATCAAGTTTTTACTTCTAGAGTACAAATTCAACAACCTCAAGAAATACCTTAAGTAATTCAAGAACAAGTGCCATTAAGGAAATCCATTAGAGAGGGGAGAAGAGCAATTCCAGATGATTATATAATTTTTCTTTAAGAATATAAGGGTGATACTGGCTTAAAGAAAAATGATCCAATCAACTTTCATCAAACTATATAGAATTGTAACTTTCTAAAGTAGATAGATACCATGCATAAAAAGTTTAAATCCATGAAAGACAATGACGTACGAGATCTTGTCTCATTACTTGAATGTGTGAAACCCATTGGTTGCAAATAGATATTTAAAACCAAGAGGAATTTAAAGGATGATGTGGAAAGATATAAGACACGTCTTGTTGCAAAAAGATTTACTCAAAGGGTAGACATTGACTATACAGAGACTTTCGCTTCAGTTTCTACCAAAGTCTCTTTCAAAATAATGATGGAACTTTTGACTTACTTTGATTTGGAGCTACATCAGATAAATGTAAAGACTGTATTCTTTAATAGTGACATTGATGAGATACTATATATGGTGTAATCAAAATATTTTGTCTTAGGTGATGCAAAAAAAATGGTTTACAAATGGTTTCTACCAAAGTCCTCTGTTGCTAAGGGAGACAAGTTTAGTCTTGCTCAGTGTCTCAAATATCAGTTTGAAGTAAAGGATATGAAAAAGATTCCCTATGCATTAGCTATAGGGAGTCTTATGTATGCTCATGTGTGTACACATATAGATATTACATACATTGTTGGGATGTTAGGCAGATATCTGAGTAATTTAAAAATGGATCATTGAAAAGCAGCAAAACGGGTTATGCGGTACCTATATAGAACAAAGGATTATATGCTCATATATAGAAAGTCGAATAAGTTAAAGATCATTGGGTATTCTGATTCTAACTTTGTTGGATGCCAAGACAGTCACATATCTATGTCAGTTTATGTTTATTTGTTGGTCAGATGAGTTATCTCTTGGAGAAGTGCTAAGCAGACACTCATTCCATATTCCATTATGGCAGCAGAGTTCGTAGCCTATTATGAGGCATCCAATCATGAAATATGGTTATGCAATTTTGTCACTAGGCTATGAATTTTAGATAATATTGAAAGGCCATTAAAGTTGTTTTATGATAATAATTCAGCAGTACTATATTCCAATAATAACAAGAGATCATCAAAGTCAAAACATATAGACATTAAGTTCCTTGTTGTTAAAAAAGGAGTGCAGAATGGTCAGATATCTATTGAACATATTGGCACAAACTTAATGATTGCGGATCCGCTTACCAAAGGTTTACCACCCAAGGTCTTTTATGAGTATACTGCTTGAATGTGTGCTGTATCATTTAATGATATGTTGTTTTAGTGAAAGTTTGTATTCGAATATTCTGAGATAAAATAAAGTTTTATTTTATTACTTCAGTATAAGTCTTAGGTTCCAGTTTTATTTTGTACTCATTTATTATGATCTCACTAAAGAATAAGGCATGACCAGTTAAAAATAGATATGTTTAGATCACATTACATGTAATTTTTATGCTTCACATCCATACTTGATCTATGTCGTTGGTTATGTCAATATACGTGATCATTGATGTGTCTATTTACGATGAATGTAATGAAGATCACTTTGGTTATATGTTGACATGATCAATAGACCAAATCGTTGGAGATGTCATCTGGTAAGATAGTATTTTTTGATCTCATAAGGATATTGTGTAATGTGTGATTGTATGGTAAATATGTGGCCCAAGTGAAAGATTGTTAGATATTTCATGTGGGCCTACATATGTAATTGATCAAATGTTATAAACTTCTAAGGTGAAGACCCATATAAAGTGATCTAATATGGTTGGGCCATGTGACTTCTTATAAAGTATGGTTATAATAATGTGTAGATACTTTATTTGTCATCATATGTCAATTTTTGATTTTATGATGGGTTGAATTAGAAAGAAGACTATAGGGTGGTTAAAATTAGGTTATAGTCCCAAAAACCATATATAGTGATTGTTCTCTTTTGCCTCCGCATTAAATTTTTTTTTATCTCTCTCGTTAGGTTTAGAGAAGAAGGAAAGGCCACCTATAGAAGTTTGGAAGAACTAACCCATCAAAATCTACCGGTGCAACAATGGATTCGGGTATGCTTCTGCATTATGTTTTATTTTTTTATTTTTTATATTTTCAATGATTTAGCATGCACAAATTTAGGAATCAAGAAATATAATTTCCTTAATCAAGAGCCCCAACAGGCTTGACTCATTGTGCATTCTTACACACATACATACATATATATATTTATTTATTTATGATGGTTTTGTACCATGATATCATATTGTAGTGCACTTTTTTTTTCGACAGAGAAAGCTGGGGTTAGGAATACCCCTACATATTTATTAGCATAAGGAAAACAAAATATACAACTTTACATGGGAGGAATCCAGTCTTGATTCATGTTAGTCCACTGTTGATCTTCAGCAGTGAGCTAAATTCACAAGAGTTCAAGCAAGGCCGTTCATCTCCTTACGAACATACCGATTGACAAACGTTTTAAGCGACAACAAAATTTAAATGAGGTGCTCCAAAGAACTATATGATGAACCCCTTCCTTCTATATGCCCATTAATTCTGTGGACTTGGTCTCTTCGCGAGGCTTCAATTAATTTTGTTGTTTTGATCACTTTACTCTTTTTCCTTAATTTTCTTCCCTTTGTTTTTAAAAAACATTTTTGCAACTTTTCATTTGTTTTCTTCCTTTGATTCTCATTTGTTGACCTTTTTGTGTCATATGATTCTAGAGAGAGAGAGAGAGAGAGAGAGAGAGAGTACAGACATACATACTCACAAAAAAAACTGACACCTACCCATTTAATTTTAGGCATCCCCTGACAAGTTTCTCTTTACTCTCATTTTTCTCTATTTTTATGCCATTTTTTGGCATCCCATCGAATGCATCCATCTTAAGAAAAAAAAATATTGTAGTACACTTGTTTGAATGAATATAGCTACAAAATGTTACATCTAACAAAAAACATGTGTTTAACATGATTTACTTATTATGTTAGAATACACCACAGGATACTACCTTGAGCAAACAAGTGTTTTGAGATTATTTTTTGCAAATCTGACCGTGGAGATGGAGATGTGTAAGTCATGATTAATTTGCTAGTAAACTAAACTTGGATCATATTTTTTTTTAATAAAAATATATTTTTTAGCTTTAAATATTAATAAAATGAACCTTATAAAAAAGCTAGAAAAATGATCCAAGAGTAGATTCCTATAAAATTAAGCATGTAGAGCATATCTTTATTGTCAAATTTAAGAAAAACATGAAAAATACTTCAAATGCCAATAAGCTAGAAAAGTAAGTAGGTAGCTACCACCTACTCCCCCCCTCTCTCTCTCTCTCAATTTATGTTAATGCCAATATGCTTGCAGTTGGAAAGAGAATTTTTAATTGCACTATTTCTGACTTGCCTATTATGTACCTGGGCTTGCCATTACAAGTGAAGCACCTATCTTCTACTGCTTGGGCTCCGACGCTTCAAAAAGTGAAGGGCAAGTTGCCTTGGAGGCAGTCATCTTATCTCTCCATCGCTGGCCGTCTAACCTTAGTCAGACATGTTCTTTCAAATATTCCAGAATTTTTTATGTCTATGTTTGTGATGCCTGTGGGAGTAGAGAAGCAGCTGACGCGGTTGCTGGCAGATTTTCTATGGTCTGGGTGTCAACTCAAGGGTAAGCGTCACTTGATTGATTGGCGTTTAGTGGTCTTACCTCGACGTATGGCTGGTTTAGGCATTCTTGCGCTCAGACTGCGAAGCATTGTTCTTGTCTCCAAACAATGTTGGTTGGCCCACCAACCGGATAACCCTTGTGCTAGTTTGCTTCTTGCTAAATATGAGGCTCCAGCTCTTATTCCGGTTCATCTGGGAACCCGGGGTTTGGCGCTCTCGCACTTGCGTAAATCGTGGTTGAGGGCTTTAGCCTGCTTTAAAGACCATTTTGAGGACTCCAAAAATTTTGGTCAATGGTTGCAGTGGGCGTTGGCGCCAAGCGGAGAGTTTCTCACAAAAAAAGTCTATAGATCGTTGCTCTCGCAGGGGGCTGATTGGTTGCCCGAGGATGTGCTTTGGCCGAAGGGTCCTTCTCCCCATTCTCGAGTCTTGACTTGGTTAATTCTGCACAATAGGATCCAGACCCAGAGTAATTTAAAGAAGTGGGGCATTCAACTCCCGAGTTGGTGCGTGCTTTGTCAAGCTGCAGAAGAATCTACGTTTCACTTGTTCTGGTCTTGCCCAATATTTGTGGAACTCTTTAACATGACTTGGAGGCATCCAGAAGTGTTTGTTAAGGAGGAGTCCTTTGCACTAGATCTGATCTTGGGGCCGGTTTGTATTAGGCGCAGCAAGAGGTGGAGGTTCATCTGGCGGACGTGGTTGCTTACTTCTTGGTGGTTTGTTTGGATGGAGCGAAATGATGCTCATTTTTGTCAAATTACAGTTAACATTAATAACCTGATGCATAAAATCTTGGTAGATGTTTATGCGATCTTGCGTATGCATCTTACTGATCTTACGCTCCCTCCTGCTAATGCTACCTCTCTTTTGCCACAATCTGGGCAAGCGGCTCCGGCGTGAGCCCGTTTATGTGTCTGATGTTCTTTTCTGTTGTGCTTTCTTTATTTGTTTTGGCTTTTGCTCTTGATCTTCATGAGTGGTAATGTTGAATTACTTTCAGTTCTCTCTCTCTCTCAATATATATATATATATATATATATATATATATATATTGAGAGAGAGAGAGAGAGAGAGAGAGAGAGAGAGAGAGAGAGTAGGTGGAAGCTATAAACCACTTTTCTAGTTAACCGTCTTGCTAACCGGGCTTTCGATGGGTTGTTCATCTTGAGAATGTGTCCCAGACTGTGAGGATCCCTTCTTTTCAAATCTGTTCTGCTTCCAAGTCACCCATATAATCACTTGTAAAGACCTTTCCCAGCTCCACTGGGTGATTTTATCGCTAATTTTCACCTAAAACCAGGAGCGAATAGCTGTGAGTAGGTTACCTGTTGGTTTTCACTTGACATCATATAAAGAAGTAACAGTACGCCATATCCTTGTCGTAACCGGGCACTTAAGGAATGGATGCTGATGGTAGGGGTCTTCCTAACCCCAGATTTCTCTGGTACGCTTGATGGGATCAACTTTGACAGAGTAAACTAGGATTGAATTTCAAGTTCATTTTGGCTGTGTTTGAAAGTACACCAGACAGGTAGAACGCCCAGCATTTGTCTGGCACTCACATTATAACCAATCGTATGGGACGCTGTTTGTGCTGTTTTGGACTGTGCATGGTGCGCGTATCAAATGCGGGACAGCACCCAGGCAGGGACCGATATGTCCCCACGTATCAAACACACTATTTGAGTATTATTCTGTAACAAAATTTGCTTAAGGTGAATCCTAGTGCACTAATGATTCTTAGTCAAGGAAATGTAGAAAACATGATCAGGGTAACACATTTTAGAATTATTATCTCATAGTTATTAGCGCAGTGCATGAAAAGACGATAAACCCTGTCTTACTTGGGGTCATTCCCTCCGGTATCATACTGGTGGTGTGGCTTGCTTAATGGGTGTTCTTCACGATATAGGGCACTCAACGTTTACTACACAGGAGGGGGTCCATTAAGCAACTTATGTTCCTAGTCATGAATAATAATAATAATAATATCAAACCATTTTGATGCAAAGCCTACAAGGCCTTTGTATACTTGGTTTGGTGGGTAAGGTGTTCAAGTTGGGAGGCATTATGAGTTTGGTATCCAAAGTATGCATGTCTTGCCACATGGTTAAAGCGAAGAGGAAACCATCCCCTGTGGGTATGGAGGAGTATTTATGGAGTTTTACACTGACGACATTGAAACAAAGCCGCTGTCAATGTGTCACCTCTCAGCAGGTAACAAGACGTTTGATCTATGACATAGGTTTCTCCATGTTATCTAAAAAAAAAATGAACAGAATAAACAGCCTGTAAAAGATGGGCTTTGAAGGAGTTTTTCATGTTTTCCTATTCTGATATGCAGGTAGATTTTTATAAGGTTTAAATCATTATCTGTCTGTCTAAGATTTTTCTAAATATTTAAGGCTTAAAATTATGTTTTTCAGCAAAGCCACTGGATACAGGCATGCATTAACATCTTCCAGTTCAGATGGCATTTTGGGTTCGCTATTTGGAATCACTCATGACATTTTCTGTGGGCCGAATACTTTTCCTTGGATGGCACGTTGGAGCACATAGAATGGCTTGGATGGCCAAAGATACTCTCCTTGATTCCTTCGGATTCGAAAATCAGGTTAGAGACAGATAGGACTCACATTTTGGCTAGAATCAGAAATATGCTAGAAGGAAGAAGTGAAGGCGCAGCTATTCCTTTACAAATTAAATCCATTTTGCACAGTTTTGAGAGGTTCATTGTACAAAAATATAACTTTAGAACGAATTACATTTTTTGTATTTTAGTGAAATTAGCGAAGGTGGCATCCAAGAGTGAAAGGTTTTAAGAAGATAATGACAAGGAAAAATGTCAAATTTTGGTCTAAGAATACAAGGTTTCAAGCATGAGACAGTGTTGTAAGCACAAAATAGGAGATAACAAGAAATCTTCAAGGCAAGAATAAGAGAACCACAGAAGGCTTTAGCATTCAAAAGAACTCATGTCATAAAAGGATGGATGAGTGTTCTATTTATAGATTTGAAAAGGTAATACAAACAAACTTACATGATTACAAGCATATTTGCTTTTCTAAAGTAAATAGTGAAACGGCTGAACTACTATTACTTTAATAAAAGCTATCCTATAACAGCTAAAAAAGGCTATCACTATTTACAAATAATTTTGCATTTCTAAAAGTAAAGTAGTACAATGATTACAACTTTACGTCAAAGCTGCTCTAAGAAGGCTATAAAGTCTATTTATCATTGAATAATATGATTTAATTAAAAATTAGACGATTGCATCAGCCTAAAAGAAAACAATTTGACTAATATAATCACCGTAGCAATATCTATTGATAAATTTAAAGAAAAATTAAAAAATGACACGAGCTTTAAACCTACGTTTTAGAATCAAGCTAAAAGTTACAAATAGTTTAAAAAAAGAAAATACTCATAAAAATATACTAACAATAGAGCAATATTTAAATTCTAATTGTAATATAGAAAAATGTTATCAAATATTTTAATAAAATATAGAGGGTTTTACCTATTCATATACCGGTCTACACTGATTAATTTCAATTATTTAACAAGATATTCTTATTTATGATAAATTATTATTAATTAATAAATTTAATTGAGATTTATGAGGTTCTGTATGAGGTATTTGGATCTAGACCTCAGTAGATATCCAAGATGATCAACCCATACTAACACAAGTTTGATCTGTCTGAATAAACATATTGGATATACCAGATCTTAAGTTATCCAGATTTGAATCTATGAATGATTCGGGTAAACCCAAATGAGTTTGGGTAGGGTTTAAACCCGTATTGGGGTTTAAATCAGATATAAATTTTTTTTGGATCTATCTAAGACCCAAATAGGTCTTGCTAAATATTTGGATCCACTAAAGACCCAAACAAATCTCTAAAGGTAAACAAAATTTTCGATCTATTTGAGACCCAAATAGATCCAACTAATACTAAATGATGATTTGGATATATTTGAGACCCAAATGGATCTCACTAAAGCAAAAATGATTTAGCTTCATTCAAGACCCAAAAGAATCATATTAAATATAATATATATAATATATTATATAATATAAGGGGTTGAATTTAATAAAACCTGAATGGGTCTCACCAAATCCAAAATCAAAGCCGAAACCCCAAGCCCCAAACCTCAAACCCCATGGCTTTCAGCTCTTGTTTTACAATCTATGGTTTTCACTTCTTATTTTCTTTGCCTCTTTTACTAAGACGAGTCTCTAAAGATGTACTGGTTCAACACTAGTAGTATGGTTAGGATAATTCTGTGATGGTGTACTGATCCAATATTCGGTACTCAAACAAGAACGAGCTTGCGAGGATGTACATTTTCAAGATCAGGTAATTCGAAGCAGTACTCGTTTCAATATGCGGTAAATCTCGATGAGTGTAAACAAGTTAAATATATTGTTTGTGATTAATTGTGATGATCAAATGAGTTGATTGAGATAGCCAGTTGTGAATCTATAAATTTAGTTGTACTCAAAATATTGTAACATGATTACATGTTGAACTCTGATCAATTATAAATTATGGTATGATTAAAATAAATATGTTGATATATTATGTAAATATCTCAAACAATTTATCTATACTTTTCTATTAATAGCAGATCAACTGAGATAACAAAAAACTAGTAATATGTTTGCCCATATCCAAATTGCATAGTCCACTTTCGGATATCCTAATAGAGCTACTTTCTACTATTGAAACTATGTGGTAACCATTCCCAATATACATAAAGATCTTGTTCCCACTTCTAAAGTCATAAATAGATTCTACAATTTCTATCATAACTTATCAAGACATACTAGACATTGTTGACTACTTCAAAAAAGAAAAGACACCAATTGTTGCAAAAAAAAGGATGATGACTTTATTAAAAAAGAAGAAGTCAACCATGAAGAAAGAACCTCTAATTTGACTCATTGGAAGAAGTAAAATTTGCCAACATCTTGAACAAAATGTAAGGATAATAACAACACAACAAGCTCTCTATAATGACTACTGAAGCCTCTTACTATCAAATAGACTTTCACTACAAGAAAAACATAAATTAGCGACAAAAATTTGCAACAGACAAACTTTATCACAAATTTATGATGGATTACCGAGAGAAAGATATTCGTCGCTAAAATATTGTTTATTTGCGATTTTAGCAACATAAAATATTTTGTCGTTAATCCATCGCTACTTTACGATGGATTAGCGATGAATTTCATTTTGTCTCCATATCCATCGCAACTTAACGACGGATCAGCGGTAGAACTATTTCGTCGCTAAGTCATTGCCAAATAGCAGCGACTTAGTGAAGGAATTTGGCTATCGTAAATCCCTATTTTTTCTCCATAAATCCCTATTTTTTCTCCATTCTTTCTCTTTTCTATTTCATCTCTGCCGCATTTCCTCGACCCGCCTCTTGTCGCCCCCCGACCCGCCTCCTGACGGCCCCCAACTTGCCTCTTGTCGCCCCCGGCCTGCCTCATGTTGCCCCCCAGCCCGCCTCCCGTTGCTTCTGGCCTGCCTCTTGTCGCCCCATGACCCGCCTCCTGTCGCCCCCGGCCTGCCTCCCATCACCCCCCGGCCTACCTCCTATCGGCCCCCGGCCCGCTTCCTGTCGCCCCCCGACCCGACTCCTATCGCCCCCTGGCTAGCCTTCCGTCGCCCCCCGATCCGCCTCCCATCGCCCCCCGTCCCGCCTTCTGTCGCCCCCGACCCACCTCCCTTCGCCCTCTGGCCCGCCTCCTGTCGCCCCCGACCCACCTCCCTTCGCCCTCTGGCCCGCCTCCTGTCGCCCCCCAACCCGCCTAGTGTCACCTCCGGGCCCGCCTAGTGTCATCTCCGGGCCCGCCTCCTGTCGCCCCCGGCCCGACAACATCACCGCCGACCCTCCTACCTAACTCATAGTTACCCTCTCCCTCTCTGGCAGCCTTGCCGACCCTCTTCTGCCATGCATCTGACCTAGGCTGACACCCTCGTCTGGACATCCTCTTTCCCCCTCTTTTCCGCTCGTGTTCTGGACATCCCCGACGCCTTACCCTCATTTCCAACGACCTCTTAGGTACCCCCGGCCCACCTCCCTGTATTATACTGTATATTTGTACTTCACAGGTACGTTGCTGAGCTAATTGCGCGATGCTTAGTGCTAAGCATCACATGTGGCTAAAAATGCAATGCAAACAGAAATAAGAAAAAAATGCAAAGACATAAGCAATTCAAGTCAGGTAAATACCCGTGGTGAGTAAGTGATGCAAGCACATCACATGTTATTTAATTTATTTGATGCAACACTTTTCTGTTCACACACTCACTTAGTTGTGGATATCTAGGACTGCTTTGATGGAGTTTGGAGATCATGCTGAGTATGATTTTAATGTATGAGAATAGAAGTGTTCTTATTTTTGGAGTACGGATTTCATGCTCAGGATGGTAATAGTTAGCAGGATATTGGAGTGTATTTGTTGGAGGTACATGTTTGATATATGTTTTGATATGAATGATTTGAATGTATTGTAATGTTTGATGTGTCTGTATCCATGCTTGCACGAAGTTATTTTCCATTTTATTATGTCTTCCATGTAAAATTGTATCTTGAAAATATGCTTCAAATAAATGTATCATTTTATGAAATGTGATTTCATATTTCTAAGTATCCTCGTGATGTGTATAAATATGATGTGATGGTGTTACATACAAAAATTTAAGCATTCAAAAAATTGCTCACAAACAATCACCAAACAAGAATTAATAGATAAATTAGATATTTTTTTTATCATAGGATTATTAAGATTCTCTTTTAACTGGTGATGATAATATTTGTAATATTATAGGACAAAATGACTATAAACCGTGAATGAATGTACTGTAGGATAGTTGATAATGAGGTATCGCATGAATATATGGATGGTGTTGATAGTTTTATTGAATTCACAACGACAACTGTCAGTATAGTAGATCGCACCGGTCGGATCCGATGCCCCTGCACGATGTATAAGAATAATCGATTTGCATAACCTCATGGCGTTAGACATCACCTATACATGAAGGGTTTTATTAGTGGTTATCAGAATTAGACGCTTTATGATAAAGAATTTTGGAATAATTTTGATGCACAGGTAAATTTGGTGCACAATAATCTATATGTGGATTTGATATTTGATGTCGTAGGACCAGCAATGAGTTCTGCTATTGGACATTAATGCACCAACTGGGGTAGAGAAAAAAGCAACAAACGATGCTGCTAGTACATTTTATGACTTACTTAGAGATGCTGATGAGCCACAATGGAATGGTTGTGTGAGTCACACTATCTTGTCTGCAGTTCTTCAACTACTGAATTTGAAGTCAGAGTATAATTTGAGCCAATCATGTTTTGACCGTCTGTGCTCTATTGTAAAGAGTATATTGCCCAAAGATGAGAAATTATCATAAAATCTCTACCGTGCGAAGGTTATGGTCAATGCTCTAGGTATGTGGTATCAAAAGATAGATGATTGTCCCAATCACTGCATGTTATATTTCAAAGATCAAGAAAATAGATCATCATGTCCATCATGTGGACATCCTCGGTTCAAGCCAAAGACAAAGGAAAATGGTAGCACAAGGTCAAAAGAAGTGTCATATAAGTCACTCCGCTACTTTTCTCTCACCCCTAGATTGTAACAACTTTATATCTCTTCGAGGACAACTAAACAAATAATATAACATGCAAATAAAGTTTGACATGATGAAGACAAGATCGCACATCCTGTTGACGCAGAAGCTTGGAGGCACTTTGATCGTACTCATCAAAACTTCGCTTTGAAAGTGAGAAATGTTAAGCTAGGTTTATGTACAGATGAATTTAATCTATTTGGGGTAGATCAACCACATATTCGTGTTGATGCACTGCTGCACAATATGAAGATGCGAGGGTAGTGTGTCAGAAGGTGACTGCCAATTGATTTGCTGACATGCTGCACAATATGAAGACCGCAACAAAAAAAGCAGTTGGTGGGATAGATGATCCACTGCAATGGAAGGGCCATGGGCCTTCTACTATGAGAAGAGATTATTAGGAGGGCATGTGCGACAAGTGGGTGATCAATGAATTTCAAAACCGCTCAGCAAAGGCTGCACAAAACCGAACGAAGATGCCTGATGCCCATCTACACACAGGTGGATCTAAGACTTTTGGGAGCCACCAGAAGAGAATTATAACTCATCAATATATATATATATATATATATATATATATATTTACAAATTTATCAAATTTGTAAGTATTTCAGCATACTTATTAATCAATTTTTTTATCATTTAACATTGCAGGAAGCAAAAAAAAGAGACATTGTGCCTTACAAGAATGTGTTTGTTGAAACACATAAACGTAAGAGTATGAGAGATTTTGTATCAGCGAAGGTGAGAGCGACATCAGTATATATTTATTATATTAATAAACATTATAATATACAAGTTAATTTAAATTACGTTATCATAAACATTATAATTCTAAATTATTAATTTATATTCTAATCATTACTTTGTAGGAGTCATACGAGTAGCAAATGGTACAACGATATGACGATGACTCTACTCAGTATCCGCCTTTTGATGCTGCAGCATGGGTGGCTGCAACTTGTGAACCCCAAAAGGGTCGTGTGTTCGAGTTTGGAAGTAACATGAACACCACACCAGTTGTTGCTTTTTGTAGCCACGACTCTCAGAGTTCTCCCTCCAACATCAACTCCCAACGTCTGATTGACCCTGCTATGTCTTGGGATAATGTTTGTCCGTGTCTTGAGGACAATCCGACATTGTCCGTAATGAGTTATGCAACTTTTTTCAGGACAGAAAAACTTCATCTGCGTTCAACATGAGCTTCTGTGCCCGTCAGGTATAAAGATTCATGTCATTTGTTTGTCGTTAGATTTCAAGCTAGTATATGCATGATTGAATACATATATGCATGATTGCCTCACTATGTTTTTTTTTGACATCTTATAGCACATATATGCATAATTGATTCACTATACAATTTTTTTGACACTCTTATAACACATATACGCATGATTGAATCACTATGAAAGTTTTTTTACAACCTTACAACACATATATGCATGAATTCATCACTATAAATTTTTTTTAGTGCCTTATAACAAATATATGGATGATTTAATCACTATAAAAGTTTTTTAACAACCTTAGAACACATACAAGCATGCTTTCATCACTATGAGAACCTTAGAACACATATGTGCCTGATGTTAGCATATATGAAAGTTTTTAGTGCCTTATAATACATATGAGCCTCATATTAGCATATATGTAAGTTTTTTAATGCCTTATAACACATATATACATGATTGAATAACTATAAATGTTTTTTACTGCTTTAGAACATGATAGGCATGATTGGATCACATATAAAGTTTTTTTACTACCTTAGAACACATATAAGCATGATTTCATCACTATGGAAGTTTTCTGACTGTCTTGCAACACATATATGGATGATTGTGATACATAACACATTTATTTAACAACCTTATAAACTATATACATGCTTGAATCACTGTAAAATTCTTTGACAAACTTAAAATACATATATGCATGATTGAGTCATTGTAATTTTTTTTCCAGTCTTAGAACACATATTTGAATTTTGTTAATGTCCTTCAGTTTATTGCTATTTTCTATGGTATTCAACCATTTATTTTGTTGCATTAGATTATGTGCATTGCATATAATTTATTTCATTATATTTTGTTTATAAATACTAACAAATTTTTTTCTCTTGTAGGATGCTGGAGATGATCAACGTAGAGGAGTTGATGTACGCATGGAGGGAGGCGCAGAACGACAAAATAAAGAGGTTGATGCCCAGAATCTTGACGAGGATTAGATTCATTTGTTTAATTTCTTTTGTTGAGAAACTATGTTTTGATGATACATAATAAATATGATATGCTGTCATATGATACATGATAAATATATGATATGCTTTCATGCGATATGATAAATATGATATGCTTTCATCCATGAAACTGAATATGTTATATTATGACTGGATATGATGTGTCATGTATTTAACGAGTATTTGATACAAGGTTATTTCACCTAAGAAGAATGAAGACAACCTCATCAAGTGCAACTATTTGATGCAATCATTCTACTCTGAAGAAAAAGCTTGATGGGCCATACACTTATAAAGATTATACAAGAAGATCAGCTACTTCAAGATGAAGATTTTCTTCTTCTTTAGAAGTCATATGTAACTGAACCTTCAGAAGCATGCATATTTCATATTAAACTATACACTTTAATATCATACAAGCTATTTATTTACAAAAAGTTAAGTTTTCATAAAAGGATACATTATTTCAAAAATACCTTTTTAAAACAAATCATTGTACTTCCTACAAGCATTTATGAAAAAGACATTTTGACAAGATATAATAGTGAAAGTGCAGTAGGATCGAGGCAACAAGCACTAGAGGGGGGGGGGGGGTGAATAGTGCTTTTAAAAATTATCTGCGGAATATTAACGGATTTTGCAATTTGAAAGACAATCACACAAAGAACACAAAATTTATCCTGGTTCGGTCTTTCCTGACCTACATCCAGTCCCCAAGCAAAACCCGCTTGAGATTTTCACTATCAACCTTGTGTAACTACAAGATCATATAGACCAAATTCGGTCCCACTTTCAGTAACACACCTACTGAAAGCAAACAACTCCTTTAAACCAAGGAGTCCTTCCTTTTAAAGGAAATAAGTAACAACTTACAATACAACCTATGAGCCTTTATTTTGAATGCAAATGAGATGCAATTGGCTTTTGAGGTTGTTGAAATACTCTACTCACAAATTCACTATCTCTCAAAAAAATTTGAGTGAAAAACTGAAGTGAAAAATATCACGTGAGTGAGAAAATGAATATGAGTGAAAAGCAAAGAGTAAATGATTCAAATTGATTGAATTGAAGTGCTTTTAAGTGTAAAATGCACTCATATTTATAGTTGAAAGTTTTCATACGTTGAGGGTATGGAAGAGTGTCAAAACAGTCCATTTTAAATAATCAAAATGTTTAAAAAACGAAAAGACACGCCTCTTTGAAGTTTCAGAAAAAACAACAAAATTAGTCGACTGGAACAATAGTTAGTCGACTAATAGTTAGTTATTAGTAGACTGACAGTTATCGTCGGTCGACTGATCTGTTAATCGAGCCGTTTGAAAATCTGAACTTTTGAAACTTAGTCGACTAGAGATAAAATTAGTCGACTGATAATATCATCAGTAGACTGAAAAACCTTTCAGTCGACTGCTGCTAAAATCTTTTGAAAAACATACATTCTGTCCAATCTACTGATAAAAGCATTAGTCGACTGCTGCTAAATTTTCAGAAAACACATGTTTTGTCCAGTCGACTGATAAAACCATTAGTCGACTGCTGCTAATTTTCCAGAAAACAGACATTCTGTCCAGTCGATTGATAAAACCTTCGGTCGACTAATTTTGACAAAAATGACTTTTTAGAAAATATGGCGCGAAAGGATTAGTCGACTAATGAACACAAAAAATTAAGAAAAGAGTTTTCTAAAAAGATTTTTATGAGGGGTTCTTTTAGAAAACTTTTTTTAAAGACTTTTTAGGTGAAATGCAACCTAAATATGCACTCTAAGTAAAGCTCTTACAAGAATCTAAGACTTTTAATGAATTAAACATTTGCACACTAGTCTTCAAAGATTCTTCATCGAATTCTTCAATGTCTTCATTGTCTTAGCTGAAATGCAGTTGATTTCACTTGCTCATCATCAAAACCTTGTACTTGAAGTATCATGTACAACTTTATTGTCGTAACAATCTCTCCCTTTTTGATGATGGCAAACTTAATCAAAGATGGAGCATTTTAGATGCATAGATGGAGATTTTACTCCCCCTATCAATATGCTGCAAAACATTAAAAGTTAGCACATTTAAAGCACATATATCACATATTGATTGGTTTGCATTTCCATTCATCATTACTTCATGTATTTAAAAACTTTTTCATAAATGCAATTTTCAATGCTTTCTTGTTCTCTTAATTTCACATTTCTCATGCAAGATCTCCAACAATTTGAATGTAATGCTATCTTTTATCTTTTTCTCCCCCTTTGTCATAATAAAAAAGAATAAGGGCAGAAATAACATAAGCAAAATGTAAATACAAGTTTAAAATATTACAACCCATAAAGTATCAAAGTTTAGTAAAGACAGAACATAAATATCAGAAAGGTGAGTTGAGCAAGTCCTTGATTGAAGTAATCTCTTTCTGAATCGAAGATAGTTGTTGAGTCACATCTTCACGAAAAGTGCGTTGATGCAACTCTAATGCTTTTAGTCGCTGCAAAACTTCATCATTGTCTTGAATTGTAGAAAATTTCTTTCTTTTTGCATGAGATGAAGGTGTCACAGAAGGTGAAGGTTCAGAAATTGATGGTTCAGTAGGATCAGATGGTTCAGTTTGATCAACATTTAAAGGAGGCAGATATTTAATTTCCATTCTTTTAAAAATAGTTTGATCAAAGAACTCTTTTTGCTCAATATATTTTTCATTTGTTAAATGAACTTTGAAATGTCTAAAAATACGAGTTAGAAGACATCCATAAGGAAGAAATGGTTTTTGTTTCCACAAATTTGTAAAATACACATTGGCCCAATTTACAAAAATATTTCCAAATAAAACATAAAGACCCGTAGATAGATATGTGGAATAATAATCAAAAGAACTAGTTTTAGGTAGAACATTGTGGGCAATGATTTGTCCAGCAATGCGTGCACGAGTTTGAAGATTAGTATTTTTGAACGGAGGGCAGTGAGGTGCACCTGGAAGAAGAATTTGTTCAAAATTCTCTCATCGGTCAGTTCAACAGTGTTGAAAAGAGTGTCTGAAGATGAAATTTCTAGAATTTCTCCAAGTAGTTTAGAATCAAACTCGATTTCAACATCACGAACAAGAGAGGATAGAACTTCAGTTTCATGATCAAAATGTAAATTTGTATAAAATAAGTGAATCAGAAAAGGATAATGAAGAGTATCTGCACAGGCATCAAAAAGATGTGAAATTCCTGGAAATAATTCTTCGATTTTGTAACGAGAAAATAGGTGAAACAGGACATTTCGGTCTGGTAAAATAGGTAGTGCAAAAATTGATCCAAAAGTATCATATAAAAGAGGATTTGAGAGTAATCTGAGTGAAAATCCATTTCTAGAAGATGGTGTAGGAGGAGGAGAACCTAAACCTTTTGCAGATGCAGACTTCGAACGAGGCATGGTTAAAAAAAAACAGTTTTACCAAAAAAAATGTCGGCTTCCAAACGATGTCCGGCAGAAGGAAAATGCGGTCCGGCGTTGTGAAACAAATACAAAGGAAGATACGGTGGCTGACAGCGAGTGTGAAGTCTGCCACAAGGAGATTCCGGCAATGACTGAAGACACACCGTCACGGCAAGAGTGTTTCAGCGTGATTTAAAGATGCACCAGTTACTGCAAGAGGATTCTGGCGTTTTCCGGTCACGGCCAAAAGATTTCGGCGTCTCTCTGTCATGGCAAGAAAATCCCGACGAGGATAGGATCGAACGACACTTCGAGGGTTTTTCGGAAGAGAGGGAGGAAAGAGAGAGAAAGATGGTTTTCGTTTTAAGGGTTTTGTTTTTAAGAAAACCGAAAAGGTGTGAAAATAAAATGAAACAATGCATTTTTTTAAAAAAAAACGGGTGTTAAAAAAATCCAAGGGGTATCGGGTCCCTTCAGTTAAAATTTTAAAAAAAAATTTAGTCGACTAAAACTTTATCGGTCGACTAAGAATGTGCGACTCATTCTAAACATCAGTCGACTAGAAATATATCGGTCGACTAATATGGTGCAATTCATTCTAAAATTTTAAAGCATCAGTCGACTAAAATTTTATCGGTCGACTAATATAGTGTTATTTTGAGATTTTGTTAAAAAATCAACATTTTTATAAACCCAAAAATGAGCAAATACCTAGTTCTCTCCTAATTCTCATAAAATCTTCATTTTTAAGAGGTTTAGTGAAGATATCAGCATGTTGTTCTTTATTGGAAATAAAATTTAACAAAATTTCTCCTTTTAACACATGATCTCTTAAGAAATGATGTCTAACTTCAATATGCTTAGTTCTTGAGTGTTAAACAAGATTTTTAGAAAGATTTATAGCACTAGTGTTATCATAATAAATAGTTGTTGTGGAGTAATTCAAACCAAAATCTTTTAAGGTCTGTTTCATCCATAGTACTTGTGAACACGCTAGACTAGCTGCTATATATTCTGCTTCAGTTGTTGAGAGTGACATTGAATTTTGCTTTTTACTAAACCGAGAGACTAAGGAATTTTCTAAGAAATGAAGAGTTCCACTAGTACTCTTGCGATCAGATTTACTTCCCGCAAAATCTGCATCACTATATAAAACTAAATCAACAGAAGATGATTTTGGGTAAAACAAACCGAAATCTGAAGTATCTTTCAAATAACGAAGAATTTGTTTTACTGCAGTTAAATGAGATTCCTTTGGATTAGCTTGAAGTCTTGCACACATACAAACACTAAACATAATATCAGGTTGACTAGCAGTTAAGTATAATAGAGATCCGATCATACCTCTGTAGAGCTTAGTATCTACACTTTTACCATTTTCATCTTTATCAAGAGAAGTAGTTGTACTCATAGGATTCCTTCTTGATTTCGATGAGTCCATCCCAAATCTCTTGAGAAGTTATTTTGTATACTTAGCCTGATTGATGAAGATTCCTTCTTCAGTTTGCTTTATTTGAAGTCCAAGGAAGTAGTTTAATTCGCCCATCAAGCTCATTTCAAACTCTTCTTGCATAGCTTTAGCAAATTCTTTACAAAGAGAATCGTTAGTAGAACCAAATATTATGTCATTAACATAAATTTGCACAATAAGAATATCTGAATTAAGATTTTTAATAAATAAAGTGGAGTCTACCCGACCAATGGAAAAACCAAATTGTTCTAAAAAAATTCGTTGTCTTTCATACCATGCTCTTGGTGCTTGTTTAAGTCCGTACAAAGCTCTTTTTAATTTGTAGACTTTTTCCGGATATTTCTCATTTTCAAAGCCTGGAGGTTGCTCTACATAAACTTCTTCATTGATGTGTCCATTTAAGAATGCACTCTTAACATCAATTTGATATAACTTGAAGTTCATGTAACTAGCAAAAGCAAGCATCATTCAAATTGACTCCAATCGAGCCACTGGTGCATAGGTTTTATCAAAATCTATGCCTTCTTCTTGATTATAGCTTTGTGCTACTGGCCTTGCTTTGTTACGAATGACTTCACCATTTTCATCCAACTTATTTCGGAAGACCCATCTTGTTCCAATTACCGGATGATCCTTTGGTCTATCAACTAGTTCCCAAACATCATTCATAGTAAATTGGTTGAGTTCTTCAGACATGGCCAAAAGCCAAAATTCATCATCACAAGCCTCATTAATATTCTTTGATTCTATTTTAGATATGAAAGCAACATTTGCAATATATTTTTCTAATTGCCTTCTAGTTTGAACACCACTTTTTATTTCTCCAATAACTTGTTTATGTGGATAATTAGAAACTTCTTTCCAAATAGGTTGAAGAGGAACATTTTCTTGAGAAGTATTCTCTATCAAGGGTTCTTCTTGAAGTATTACTTATTCTCCTTCGCTTAGAGGTATAACCTGCTCACAATTCTCATCAAATGCAACATGTAAAGATTCTTCGATGCAAGATGTTCTTTTATTGAAAATACAATAAGCTTTACTTCTAGAAGAGTATCCAAGAAATATTGATTCATTTGATTTTGAATCAAACTTATCAAGATTATCTTTGGTATTTAACAAGAAACATTTACTACCAAAAATTTTAAAATATGAGATCTTTGGTATACGATCATAATATAATTCAAAACATGTTTTATGTAAGATTGGTCGAATAAGAACACTGTTTAAAATATAACATGTTGTATTTATTGCTTCAGCCCAAAAGTATTTTGGTAAATTTTTATCTTGAAGCATGGTTCCAGAACATTCTTGCAAAGTTCTATTCTTTCTTTCAACAACTCCATTTTGTGGAGCCGCTCTAGGAAAAGCAAAGTTGTGAGATATACCATGTAAATCACAAAACTTTAGAAAAGATTCATTTTCAAATTCACCACCATGATCACTACGAATTTTAATTATAGATGTAGATTTTTCATTTATAATTCTTCTACAAAGTTTAGAAAATTTTGAAAAAGCATCATTTTTGCTTTTTAGAAAAATCACACATGTAAACCGAGAATAATCATCTACTATAACAAAAGCATACTTGCTACCATTCAAACTTTGAATTCTAAATGTTCCAAATAGATCTAAATTTAAAAGTTCAAGAGGACGTTTTGTTGAAACTATATATTTTGCTTTAAAAGAACTCTTGATTTGTTTACCCCTTTGGCAAGCATCACATAAGTGATCTTTTTTATATGGTATACTAGGTAGGCCTCTTACAAGATCATTCTTGGATAACTTGGAAATAATTTTAAAATTAACATGTCCAAGTCTCTTGTGCTATAACCATTGAATTTCATTTGAAACAATAAGACATTTTTCATTAAAAGTGGGTAACTCATCTAGATATAGTTCATACACATTGTTCCTTCTTTTACCTTTAAAAATGATCTTTTTAGATTGAAAATCAGAAATTAAGCATAAATCATTTTCAAAAGAAACATGAAAACCTTTATCACATAATTGACTAATAGATAATAAATTATGCATTAAACCATCTATTAAAAGAACATTTTCTATCAAGGGAAATTTTGGATTACCAATATTACCAATACCTATTACTTTTCCCTTGTTATTGTCACCAAAGGTAACAGTTCCTCCATCCTTATTTTGGAGGGTGGAAAATAACTCCGGCCTTTCAGTCATATGTTTGGAACAACCGCTGTCCAATATCCATTTGCTTTTTATTTTGTATACCTACAACTAAATTAGAAGACAAAGCATTTGACCCCTTTCTATTTTCGGGTCCATGAGAGTTAGTCTTAGGAACCCATATCCATTTGGATTTTGGTTTCCTTTGATAATAAATATTATTTCTATAAAAAGATTTAGCATTTCTAGAATAATCATGTCTAGGCTTATAAGCATTATAAGTTTCATGATTAGATGCATTTCTAGAAAATTTAGCTCTTTGAACAAATGGTTGAGAATATTGTCTTTGATTTTTCACCACATAGTTTGGTCTATTTTGAGTATCAAAGAAGCTATATCCCAATCCAGTTTTATTAACTGTACATCTTTGAGAACCAAGAAGTCTTTCTAGATTCTCTTTTTCATTTGTGAATTCGGTTACAATAGAAAGAAGATCATTTGATTTTTCTTTTAGACTAATTATTTCTTTTTGTAAGAGATTGGTTCTAATTCCAATTTCTTTTATCTCAAAAGCTTGGCAAAAGTTTTCCTTCTTGAGATCTTCTATCTCTTGAAGTAACACTTTGTTTTGAGAGTCAAGAGTTAAATTTTCAGTTTTTAACTCCTTGTTTTTAGAACTTAGACTTTTAAATTTAGCATATAAATCATTAAATGCTTCTAATAACTCATCATAGTCGAATTGACTTACCAAATCTTCTTATGCTACAAAGCATATGTTGGCGACTTCTTCATTTGATTCTTCATCGGAAGAGAAGTCACTATCGTCCCAACATGCTTGAAATGTCTTTTTCTTCTTGAATTGGTCCTCGGGCTTGATTTTGAGAAGAGGACAATCTTTCTTGATATGTCCTACCTTTTTGCAGTTAAAGCACTTGACTTCATTTGGATTGGAAGAATCCGCTTTCTTTACCTTTCTTTGAAATCTTCCCTTTTTGATGAATCTTCTGAATTGCCTTGTAATGAGGGCAATATCTTCATCTTGATCTTCTTCTAAATTTTTTGAGTCAGAAGTAGCCTTAAAAACAAGAGATTTCTTCTTAGGCTCTTCTTCTTGTCTGTCTTGAAGTTGAACCTCACATGCCATAAGGTTACCAACCAAATCTTCAAGAGTGAGAGTGTTAAGATCATTTGCTTCTTCAATAGCAGTGGTTTTTCTCTCCCATTCAGGAGTTAAACACTTTAGGATCTTTCTGACTAAATCCACTTGTGAATATTCTTTTCCAAGGGATTTCAAAGTGTTAGTTATATCGGTCATTCTTGTTACCATGTCCGATATAGATTCATTTTGCTTCATTTAAAACAATTCAAATTTATGAACTAAAGAAGCAATTTTGGATTCTTTTACCTTTGACGTACCTTCGTGAGTCACGAGAAGAGTATGTCAGATTTCATTTGCTGTAAAGCATTAAGAAATGCGATTGAACTCTACCTTGTCAACGCCACAATATAATGCATTCATTGCCTTGGCATTTAGTGAAGCAGTCTTCTTTTCTTCATCGGTCCATCGACTAAAATCAGTTGATGGAGTTTGGTATTTATCTGAAACAACTCTCCAAATATCGAGATCCATGGATTGCAAGAATATTGTCATTCTCATTTTCCATTATCTATAGTTTGTTCCGTCAAAGAGAGGAGGATGAACAAACAAGCATCCTTCTTTGTGCTGAGATGTTGTAGTTGCCATGCTAGATGATGATCAAATCAAAATAATAGCAAACCTGGTCTGATACCAAATGAAAGTGTAGTATGATCGAGACAACAAGCACTAGAGGGGGGGGGGGGGTGAATAGTGCTTTTAAAAATTGTCTGCGGAATATTAACGAATTTTGCAATTTGAAAGACAATCA
This sequence comes from Nuphar pumila, assembly GCF_984573655.1. NCBI lineage: Eukaryota > Viridiplantae > Streptophyta > Magnoliopsida > Nymphaeales > Nymphaeaceae > Nuphar > Nuphar pumila. The sequence continues at coordinate 128,105,947 of NC_143255.1, read as the reverse complement.
CACAAAGAACACAAAATTTATCCTGGTTTGGTCTTTCCTGACCTACATCCAGTCCCCAAGCAAAACCCGCTTGAGATTTCCACTATCAACTTTGTGTAACTACAATGTCATATAGACCAAATTCGGTCCCACTTTCAGTAACACACCTACTGAAAGCAAACAACTCCTTTAAACCAAGAAGTCCTTCCTTTTAAAGGAAATAAGTAACAACTTACAATACAAGCTATGAGCCTTTATTTTGAATGCAAATGAGATGCAATTGGCTTTTGAGGTTGTTGAAATACTCTACTCACAAATTCACTATCTCTCAAAGAAATTTGAGTGAAAAACTGAAGTGAAAAATATCACGTGAGTAAGAAAATGAATATGAGTGAAAAGCAAAGAGTAAATGATTCAAATTGATTGAATTGAAGTGCTTTTGAGTGTAAAATGCACTCATATTTATAGTTGAAAGTTTCCATACGTTGAGGGTATGAAAGGGTGTCAAAACAGAACATTTTGAACGATCAAAACGTTTGAAAAACGAAAAGACACGCCTTTTTGAAGTTTCAGGAAAAACGACAAAATTAGTCGACTGAAACAATAGTTAGTCGACTAATAGTTAGTTATTAGTAGACTGACAGTTATCGTCAGTCGACTGATTTGTTAATCGAGCCGTTTAAAAATCTGAACTTTTGAAACTTAGTCGACTAGAGATAAAATTAGTCGACTGATAATATCATCAGTAGACTGAAAAACCTTTCAGTCAACTGCTGCTAAAATCTTCTGAAAAACATACATTCTGTTCGGTCGACTGATAAAAGCATTACTCGACTGCTGCTAAATTTTCAGAAAACACATGTTCTGTCCAGTCGACTGATAAAACCATTAGTCGACTGCTGCTAATTTTCCAGAAAACAGACATTCTGTCCAGTCGACTGATAAAACCTTCGGTCGACTAATTTTGACAAAAATGACTTTTTAGAAAATATGGCGCGAAAGGATTAGTCGACTGGTGAGTCTATTGGTCGACTAATAAACACGAAAATTTAAGAAAAGAGTTTTCTAAAAAGATTTTTATGAGAGGTTCTTTTAGAAAACTTTTTCTAAAGACTTTTTAGGTGAAATGCAACCTAAATATGCACTCTAAGTAAGGCTATTACAAGAATCTAAGACTTTTAATGAATTAAACATTTGCACACTAGTCTTCAAAGATTCTTCATCGAATTCTTCAATGTCTTCATTGCCTTAGCTGAAATGCAGTTAATTTCACTTGCTCATCATCAAAACCTTGTACTTGAAGTATCATGTACGACTTTATTGTCGTAACAAATAGCTTATGATTTCAAAAGCATTAATTGTACTTTCTACAAGCATTTATGAAAAAGATAACTTGAAAAGATATAAAAGCTCATGATTTCAAAAGCTTTTATGAAAGAAAAAGACAAAATGTATTAACTCATAATATATAATCGTTCATCTTGAATTGACGATTTGAGAAAAAAATATTATTTTATACACAACTACTTATTGTTTAAAAAGACAATTAAGTTAGGAAATGACCATTTATTTATTTAATACTAAAATCCACACTCAAGAATGTCGACTTATATTTAAAGTCATCATTCTTTTTGTAAGCATTAAATGACACTTCAAAAAAGCATTTGAGAAATGACCATTTATAAAACAAAGTACTTAACAAACATTTATTGTACTTATATGCATTTAACCAAAGAAGTGACGACTTGTTAGAAAACTATTAATGTACTACAAATTATTAAATTGAGTAAAGACAAATTACATTATAAAATTACACTTCAACGTTCAATGTACTACAAAGCATTTATTTTGAGAAAAGACCCATTACAAATTAAATCTCATTTTTAATTCCAAACAACGTATAGTGTACCTCAAATATTAAATTTATGGAATGATGACTTTTTGAAAAAGTAATATAGTACACATATCATTTCACATACTCTTTCATAAAAATATGTTTTGAGATGACCTGACACCTCACATCTCAAAAGGATAATTATTTCAAAAAGTAACGACTAATTTTAAAGACCTATATATATACAAACAAAATAATATTTCACAAGACACATGTGAGCTTTCAAAGAGAAAAACTCCTACTCGATACACTGAAAAAGAACTTAGAAAAAGAAAGAGAAAACAAAAAGAAAAAGACAAGAAAAGCTCTCTGACAAAAGAATCAACTGTGTGTGAAAAAGAAAAGAACATTCTGTTCTCCTGAGAGATTACTCTGCCTATTTTTCAAAAGAAAGAACATTCTGAGAATCTTCATACGTGCATTCATACTCTGCATATCATTCTGAAGGTTCTTTAGGAAAGTGTTGTAACTTTCTGTTATATACTGTATCCCTTCTCTGTTGAGAGAAGTAGACCTCTGTGAAAGAGGGTGTTTCCCTTCTCTGTTGAGAGAAGTAGACCTCTGTGAAAGAGGGTGTTTTCCTTCTCTGTTGAGAGAAGTAGACCTCTGAGGAAGAGGGTGTTGTACTATTTATCCCGTAACATGAATTTTGTAGTGAAATGTTCAAGTGTTTTACTTCGGGACTGAATGTAGGTCAGTAACTCGATCAAACCAGTATAAATCTAGTGTTTATTGCGTTGTGGCTTATTATCTTCAATTTTTTATTTTATCAATTTACATCGTATTTCACTATTCACCCCCCCCTCTAGTGGAATTTCATCTTTGACATACTTGTAACTAATTATAATTTGACAAGGACTATATTTGGTTGTTAAAGTTTGCCTAACTTAGAACTTATGTTACATTTGTTCCACCTGCATATGTATTTTATTTTTTATAAGCAAGTTATATGATTGTATAACGAGAAATTTTTCTCGAGTTTCAGAAAATAAATAAAAATTTTATTTTTTTTTAAAAACTTAGCGACGGATAATATCCGTTGCTACTTCGTTGCCAATTTGACGTAGTCCTCGGTTTGCGATGAAATTAAATCTATCGCTAATGTTCGTCGCCAAATTAACGATAGACATTAACGACATATACGTATCCCTTGCTAAATAATAGCGACTAATTAGCGTCAGATTAAATTCCATTGCATAACCAAATCAGTCTCTATTTAGCGACAGATTAACAACAAACATGATTCATTGTCAATCTGTCGCTATTTAGCAACGGATTGACGACAGATAAATTCTGCTACAGTTTAGCGACTAGGGTTATGCAACGGACGCTATCCGTCGCTAACATATTTAGCGACGACATAGCGACGGATAGCGTTCGTCGCTAATATGCATTTTTCTTGTAGTGTTTATAGCCTTTTTTATATTAGCTTTGACATAAAGTTTTAATCATTATACCATTTTATTTTTAGAAAAGTAAAGTTATTTGTAATTATTTATAACCTTTTTAGGCCTTTACAAGAAGATAACCTTTATTAAAGTAGTAGTCATTTCAACCTTTTCACTATTTGCTTCTGAAGCATCCTCTAAAAACAACTAAAACCTTTTCTAGTGGTTATGATATGGCATTAGAATATGACCCTTTGCATATAATGGTGGTTATGACACTATATGAGGTGCTGCCATCTCTCTCCATAATAGGCAAAATAGAGTAAATATTGTATATAGATTTATTTTTATTTGATATTTTATGTCAATTACCACTTTTTTTAAAATTCTTAATGCAGTCACAATTTTTTTTTAAAAATGTCAAACAGTGATCATGAGTTTTTTTTTTTTAGGGAAAGGAAGATCATGAGTCAAGGTTACTTAACAAACTTCGTAAAGTGTAAGAAGTTGTTTAGCCTTCAGTTAAAAAAAGGAAAAGAAACTAACGGAGGAGCAATTAGTGCATGTCACCTAAGTTGGAATCCCAATGGTATACGGTTGTATAACTGTTAGGGGTATGCCTAACTCCAACTTTCTCGGTTAAAAAAAGAAAAAGAAAAACACATGACTACCATTAGAAACAAACAGAAATAACACAACTGCCCCCCTACCATGCACAACATGAAGGGAAGAATGGCGTGAACAGTGGAGAAAAGAAAAAGAGTGAAGGGTATTTACGACATTTTAAGATATGTAAATATTTTTTTATTTTGTGCTTAACTATAAAAATACATGATGGCCCTTTGAGTTTAAGCAATAAATTACAACAGGTTTCTCTTTGACCATTGTGAGGAAATGTTGGGTTTGTATTAAAAATTTGAACGAAATATCAGGTAAGATGTGGGTTTATGTCAGAAAATTATCCAACATTATGTCAAAGAATCCTGCCACTTGACCATGACCAAAGGGAATATAGGTGGCAACAAAAAAAAAAATTCTCAAGGACCTCTTCTTCAAGCAACCATCTGTTTTTGAGCTTTTAGTTTTCTGTTTTTGAGATCTGACATGCATGTGAATCTGGATAGTGATGTGAGTGAAAAATATACCTGAACCCAAAGTGGTACTCAGTCCCAAATATTTCAAGATTGGTTCTGTATTATAAGTTTATAATCTATACATTAATTTATTCTAAAGGGGGTTAGGCAGACCCCTACCAGAACAATAGCGGCAAGGGATTCTATCCTTCAGCTTGATACGACCTCGGTGGTTTATAACCTATACATGGAAGCGAGTTCAGCTAGGCAAGCCCAGCTACGACCCAACTCGTTTAGGTAAATAAGTCAAGTGCGAACATGGCAAGATTGGCTCGGCTTATATATTATATACTTGTACATTGTATATTATATATGTTATATATATATATATATATTTGATATAATAGATATAATTTATATATTATTAAACTTAAAAATATTAAAAAATAATTTTAAAAAAATGAGTCAGTCGTGATCGGCTCTCCAAGCACGGCTTGTAACGAGATTGGGCTTGGTTCAAGTCATGATGAGCTTACAAGCCAAGCTCGAGCTGGGGCGTACCCTTAATGAGCCAATTCCGAACAGCCCAAGCTCGATTTGTTCAGCTCATTTACCATCCCTATATACCCGTGACAAATATCAAAGATATTTGAAAATCTTTTGAAAAAATGAGACATTTCAGGTCACTGTTTCAGCATATTTTCATTAAAAGGTTGTTAAATATCATATATTGGAGCGAGGAGTAGGTGCTTAGGAGTTAGGACTCTACTACGAGTGAAAAGGGGTTTTCGAGGAGTTTTTTGCAAATGCGTTCAGTATGTTCGATTTACTATAAAATGATAGTTTATTCGTATTTTTATGATGGAAAAAGTGAATTTTTCATCTTGAATATATATATATATATATATATATATATATATATATATATATATATATATATATATGCAAATTGTATATCCTACCCACTTGTCGGAATCGGTCTATCCAAGAGTTTATTCCCTATAAAATCAAGTATGTAAAACACATATGAAAGGATTCAAATCCACACATGGGTCCTCAACTAAATCTCGGTCAATATTTATTGCCAAATCTGCACTCAGAATGAGACCTGGAAATATTTGGACTCCGTGTCAATTGGCATGTAGTCAAGTTCAATTTCAGACAAAGTCAGAACCATATGCAGGTAACAACCTTGACTATATCGTCCTAGATTTTTGAAGCCTACGATGGATCTTCCTTTATCCAAACTCGGATTATGACGTGGATTGAACTTGGAATTGGGCCTTGTATGATCCATTTTCAGATACTAACAGGATCCAGCTTGGGAACACGTTTGATCTAAAATTTGGACAGATAAATATTGGATTGCATCCGGATCCAAATGGAGCCCATACTTGGACCCATATTAAGATTTTGACTTGGTTGGAGGCTTGTGGCAATGCGTTGTGATTACTGGATTTTCTCAAGATCCTGTTATTGTAAATTACAATTGCGTACAACAATTTCTCAAGGTTAGTGAAACATGAGAGAAGTTGTGATTGTGATTGCCAGCAGTGATATTTCAAAAGATATGTTTTTTTGGGGAAAATCTCTGTATATATATATATATATAAAATTAGAGTGAAATTAGAAACAATATAAAATAACCAAAAAAAGGGCAAATTTAACATAATATTAATGCATTAAAAACATAATAAGTGTTCTTTTAATATATCATGATTTTAACGGCAAAACAATGGCACTTGAAAATATCATGTTAAATCCGTGATGTTTTCAAAATATCAACGACGACATCTGTGACTATGTTTTCAACCAGCTTGGTAAGCACATCCATGTTGCATCCTATAGGCAAGCCCGCGAAATCCTGTGAAGCACTTTGTCATCTAGGAAAGTGGACATCTTTTCCCAAGCGATCAGGCACTCCTTTACAAAGTTTGATATTTACATGAAAAAACCGCCTCCAGTATCAGAGACATAGTCACGCTGGCTCTGCCTGCCATACTTACGACCACTGTACTGACAGTGTAAAACTCTGTAGACTTACCCAGGGAGTCGCCAGGAACTTTGCCAACGTTTGAATCATTTTCCCATGAGTAAATGCTTTAGATCCACACTTGTGAGAAAACTTCTCATAACAAATTTTCCCCATCCACAGGCTGAAGATTAATTTGCATTCCCTTTTCCAGAAATTGCAGGATAAGAGTAAACATTTTGTTGGTAGCTGAGTTGTTCAATTTCAATTTTCACCACCTTTCGCTATGACAATTTAAATCAGGCCAATCTCCAAGCTGAGTTGGATATTGTCTATGGATATGTAACTCTTAAACTATTGAGCACTAGGAACCGGTTCATAGTCCCAGTATTGTTGACCCAATCCAAAAGAAGAATCTAGAGTAGCTCCACCTTAGAGAAAACGTGATCTATGTTGCTGGTGTAATTTCTTTGCAGTAGAAAGTCTACAACTGGTTATGCACATGGGTGTCAATCGGTCGGTTTTGACCCGACCCATACCAAACCCTATAGGGTCCGGGTATGGTGGTAAATAAGAAGACTTGGTTAAGACATGGGTTCAGACCCGAAGTTCCAATTAATACATGAATCTAGGTATATATAGTTTGTGAAATTTTATACCAGACCTGAGCGCGACCCAAGCTCCGATTAAGACCCACAAATTTTCAATGTAAAAATAATAATAAATATTATTTTACCAGGTATGGCCAGGGTCTATTCATGTAGTTCTTATCAGGTCCAGGTATGCTTTTTGTTATGGTGGGTTGGATTAGACCTGGGTCTGAGCCCAATACCATACTAAAAAAACAGGGCCAGGCCTGGTTCCACCTGAATCCGAACCAAACCTGACCCGTTGACACCCCTAGTTATGCAGCATTTGTCAGTCTTATTTCCTTGGAGCTCTGAGAAAACAATGAGCTGTAGCCATTCCAAGTACCTAAACAAAATATCGAGCCATTGCTCATGGAGCAGCTGAATAAGTTTAGATCAACTAGTAATTAATATAAGAACTTAGCATTCCCCGGTGGTCAGGGGGACCTCAAGGGTTTAATTACTAGCCTGAGACCAACCAAGTTTTTTTTTTTTAAAGGATAATCCAAGACAAAACCCTGATCACCGACCGCCCATTGACTGGCCTCCGGTTGGTAAAACCCTTGAGATTCCTTTGCCCACCAGAGAGTACACCAGCTTCGACCTTGCGGCAAGGGGCGCCACCCGTGGGTTATAAAATAAAAGAAGTTAGCACTCCTCAATCAGGGCATCTTTCAATACCGTAATATTGTTACCACTTGTATTAATTCTTTAAAAATAATAATATTAGTACCACTTTAATATTTCACAATCGGTGTACGCATATATATAGATCAAGTTTTATATTGTGACTTGAGAGATGGTTATGTATATTAATAACTTTGTATTTTATAAAGTAACTTTTCATTGTGAGAAAAATTAAAAAAATGGAAATTACAACAAACTTCCTTTTTTTTTTAAACCATAATTGTAGGAGCCATATTCACCCTTTTAGGGAAACTTCTCACGGTCAAGAAATATCACTAATTATCCATAGATCACGTTTTCTCCTGAGAGTTCTTCTGTAGATTCATCTTTTGGATTGGGTCGTCGACACCGGGACCATGAACTGGTTCCTTATCCAAAATACATAGGATGTAACCAAATTGTGACCATGAATCGAAATTTGCTGATTATTTCTTGAACTTCATTATTCATTCGCCACCTGCCAATATTTTGATGGCAAAGTTCCCCCCCTAAGCGGGTAACCTTCGGGTGGGATCGATGACACCCGAACACCCAGTGAGAGTCGAACCTGAGACGAAGAGGTCAGCACCTTCTCCCCATACCCGTTACCACTCAGGCCACCCCGGCGAGTGTTTGCTACCTGCCAATTTTATGATTCATCAGTCATCACCTACTAAGCTATGAGACATGCTTCAAGTTGGTACATTCTGTTGGGTCCACATTTATAAGCTAATCAAAATCCAATTCGAGTGGATTTTTTTGTGTGTAAATTAACCTCTTGTTCTAAACATTCTTAAAGGATCCAATATCTATTTAGATCCGAATTGAACTTCACTGCCTTGGTCCCCTAATTATGAGAGGGACTTGCTGTGACACTGACAAATAATACGGATTCTTATTGAGATATACCATGATCCTGCCCGTGTCTAACTGATTTACACCCTTAGGTGCTATGGGCATTAGATAGAGGTAATGAGCAGCCCACACCTAATGGTACGAGGACCCGATCCAACTAGACCAGATCACATGTTTTTATGAATCTGGTTTGGATCCAAGGATCCCTAGTTCAAATAAATTGGATCTTAGATCCGAGGTAATCCAACACACCCTACAAGTGTCTGTTTTTGATGGGCAAGTTGGAAGATAACCATGTGGGATTCAAACTCAAGAGTCAAGACCCCTTGATTATGCTAGTGTGACTTAACCTATGTCACAAAGATATGGGCACGACCTAACATGCCACACTTGAGTTCGACCTATGAGTTATTCATGATTTCCTCTTTTTTGGGTTCATTCACCTCACGACAGAATTGCCAATTCCTTTGGTAAAAAATCTTGGTGCAAAGGTAAGAATTTCTGAATCCTTCTTCCAAGTAAGAAAACGAAGAACCCTCAAGAAAAACCCTAAGTGGGGTGGGGCCTCACGGCCACCCTACCTAACATGGGGCAATGGGGTTTGATCCGGTGCCTTCTAAAAGTAATTGGTTTGGATGCTATGAGAAAATGAGTTTTTCTGAGCAAACAAGGAATTGGCAATTACCTCTCTCTCTCTCTCTCTCTCTCTCCTTAGCAGCCATAAAACTTCACGTCTGTTTCAGATCAGAGTACATCGAGTCATTTTGTGTATTTGTGTAAAACAAAGAAAGGATAACTACATTTTCCCAAAGGTTGTCATGCCAAAGTCAAAAAGAGGAAAAAGTAAGGGAAAACGAAAAGGGTGATATAAAATACGTGATGTCGACTTGGCACAGTTCCTAAAAGGGTTTAGGGATGGCAGTGGGGCGGGGCGGGGAACAAGGTCTCCACCCCCGCCCCGCCTCAAGATTTTATCCTCCACCCCCGCCTCCATCCCCGGTGGGGAATGGATTTTATTCTCCATCCCCGTTTCATGTCCTCCATCTCCGGTTCAAACGGGGATGAGGCGGGGCAGGGCGGGGATATTGCGGGGAAAAATGGTCGGGGCGGGGACGGGGCGGGTCGGTATATTGCGGGGAAAAGTGCACGTCCATCCCCGCCTCCACCCCTGGACGGGGATGGATTTTAACCTTCGTCCCTGCCTCCATCCCCGTTTCATACCCTTCATTCCCGGTCCAAACGGGGCAAGGCGGGGCGGGGCCCGCTTTCCCCCGGTCCACTGCCATCCCTAGAGATTGTTGCATCTTTTAACTTTTATTTTAATGCTGTGAGGACAGTGACCGTAAGTACGAAAGAGGTCTTTGTTCCTAGGGACGGTTTCTCTGAGTAAATATAAAGAAAAGAGACAGACCTTCACCAGTTATAGAGATGTACCTTTGGGGTCGAACTTCCACCGAACCAACACAAGATGACGTAAACCAACGGATCCAACCAAACAAGCGGATTTTGGGTTTGGTACCGAACTGAACCTGTTTGATCGGATTTGGTATGAAAATTTGGACCGATTATATATTGGGGTTGGGTCCGATTTTATATTGGGTTAAAATGGTATACATTGGAAAATGTATGGTAAGTTGTGAAGGGCTCTAATTGAGGCACGATAACGTGTATTGACTTGTGAAATAAAGTAAGTGAACCCTTCCCAGCCTGAAAATTCCTTCAATGTGTAAAATAACAACATTACCCTCATGCATTTCTCGTAATGTATTTTTTTTTAACAATATTATCCATTCAATAATTAGATTTTATTTCAAATCCCATGGGTATGGGTCGAGGGGCAAGCCCTCAAAGTTTTACGCTGACGTGGACAGATACCGTAAATATCGCAGGCTGAGCCAGTGAGGCTACGTCTCTTGTGCCTAGAGTGGTTTATTCAAATAAAAAAATTATTCTTTTATACTTCAATGCCACACAATTTATTGATCGTTTCCTTTTTGAGCGTTGCAATTCAAAATATAAGCACTTAAAAATGAATAATTAATTACATCGACCCGGTTTCAGAATTTATTATATTAGTCAGATTCGGATTCGATTGCAGTAATTTTACATCCGAATCCTAATCACAATAGACAGTAATGCACAAATCCAAACCTTTTACATCCCTAATTTCTTTTTTGTATTTTTTTTTCATGACAAAGTTCCCTGCCAAAGCAGATAATCTCCTGGTAAGGTTATGGACAACCAAGCCCTTAAGAAGCCCACCAATGAAAGGTACTTGTACAAAATGTTGAGATGGATGGCTCTAGGATGCATTTCTACATCCCTAGCATCAAAGCTTTTTCCTACATCGTGCATAGCTTACGCAATTTATTTAATTCGATGTACATATCGGGCCTTACTTTATGTCATTTACTTTGCCGCCATGCTGCAATGTGCACAACATTATGCTTTGCTATATATGTATTCTATATACGTACATATGATTTTATAAGGTACATGTACTCCTTCCTATTTCAGATTATGCGTGCATTTAAAGATGCAGATTTACGCATCCTCGCTAAGTCTCTATTTTTAAAAGGGTTTTCACATGCAAAATTTTAAGCTCATCTTATTAGTTGTCTCGAAAAACAAAATAAGTATTTAGCATTTGTATTTTCATAATTGAGTTTTTTCCTCAAACTTGCATAACAGAAAGGCCTCGACCAAGTTGTTAGTACTACGATGATTGGATGAGAGATTTATGGTAACTACATAGCATAAAAATATATGATAATTAAAAGAAAATCACACAAATAGTGATGATTTGCCTTCATAAACAAGATGTTCAATTTGGTTTGAAAGACTAAAGCATATAAAATGGGTCGTCAGTTAAAATAGAACCTGACATACCCATTCGACTCTTTGGTTATGTCAAGAGAGATGATGTGATGGTACAAAAACTTCGATGAAGATGTTGTTGACAACTATGCTCCTCGAATAACAAGGACTTGGTGTCTCCGGCTATCGGAGTTAGGGGACGAGGCTACAAAAAATTATCCTAGGTGGTAGATTTCATTAGAGAATTCTCTCTCGGTCATTTGCCGTCCTTTTAGGAGTGAACTTAGCTAGTTGTCTGGGGTATCAAAATACATAGAATAATAAACCCCTTGCTAGTCTCAGTTGTTTCTATATTTTTTCTGTGCGTACCCTCTTGACAGTTAATATCGAAACAAGATTATCATACTCACTTTATTTATTCTGAATTGAACATCACGAAAGGAACAACGCATATATTAGTCTTGTTCTGAATTTTGTCATCTATCCACCTACCAGATTTTTATAAGTCTGGCCCATTTTATGGGGTACAAGTGATGATTAAGTCAGTATGGCAGGGGATGACGCGATGACATAATAATATTAAGATCCCACTATTTCTCTAATATTTTGTTCCTGAGAATATTTTGTAATTTGGTATAACGGTTTCTTTGAAATTCTACTTTTCATGTAAATTTTAATTATTAAAAACCTTGTTTTGAATCTATATGGTTTCAATAATTATATGGAGAAATAAATTTGTTGTGTAAAGGAAAGTTTGCCTGTAATGCGCCTAAGGTTAGTTAACTTGTTATTTTAAATACCATTTTCTCCTGAACTGTCATTTTAAAATATGAAAAATGATTAATTACAAAGCTTTCAAATTTTTCCTAAAAAGTTACAAGTTCAGGATTTTAAGGCGTTAGAATTGGTATGAGAGCGATAGAGAATACAACGATTCTTGATCATCCAGCTTCTGCATTGCACTGTAAGTATTCTTTATTAAATTATTTTTGTATCTATCCCGATTAAAGAAATATGTTTTGATTTAAGATGTCATATAATGAAATAGCCGAGGCAATAGATGCCTTGACAGGAGAAGTTGAACAATTATAATCAATAGTTCAGAACCTGAATCATAGGATGAATAGGTTGGCTTACGAAAGCACCAAACTAGGATGATGTGATAACCGGATGGAATGCCATCAAGCTCACCAGGGTCAAATGTGCCATCGAGATCCTATGAATCGTATCTTTTGTGGTGAGGTGAGTCATTTTGTAGAAGAATGCCATCTTAAACAAGGTCATAACAAGAGGTAGCGGGCTGCGCAAGGCCTTGAGAATGAAGCTTCCTCCATAAGAGGTTCTCTTGATGTATCAGGCACTTCAACTTTACCTCCCTCTTCTCCATGCAAGGTTAGGTGCATGAGTATTGCGAGGAACAATGTTAAGCAGTACTCGAACTATTCTTAGAAGGAGAGTAGATGATGTTAGGATTTTGATATTTTTGTAGAGTCGACAAACTCTTATCCAACAAGTTTTAACCTTCTATAAAATCAACCAACAATGTTGGGATTTTGATATTGTTTTACTTGTTTACCATGATTATTTTAAATCATGATTTACCCATCCTTTGGTACAAATAAAGGATAACGCAAAGTACAAATGGTGAATCACCAGATGAATGGTTTGAACAATAAGATTCGTCATGAACTCCCTCGGCACCCTGGCCAACACAATTTTAAGTCAAGTTCATTCTCAGAAGGATCAGACTATAACTATGAGGTGAACTATCATCAAAGCATAATCACATACGATTTTTTTTTTAAAATTAGATCCCTCAACCTTCGTTGGCAATGCCGATCCAAAGCTTAGCGAAAACTGGGTTGAGGAGACCGAGTGAGATTTTCAGGTACTATCGGTACCCGAAGAGAAGAAGATGATTTTTGGTACTTATTGACTTAAAGATAAAGCTCAAAAATGGTGGGACATGATCTGGGGTATTCATTTTCTAGGAGTGAGAGTTATACTATGAGAAGCTTTCCGTAGTGCCTTTCTAACAAACTATTATCTCCCACATGCACGAGATAAAAAGAAGACAAAATTTCTGGAGTTATACCAAGGTAACTAAAGTCTAGTAGATTACACAACAAGATTTCAAAACTTGGAACGATACTACTCCAGCCTACTCAAAGATGATCGCGAGCGAGCCAAAAAGTTCATTTGGGGACTAAAAAAAGGACTCTGCCATCAGGTCCTGATTAGTATGCCCTCAACTTTCTTTGCAGTTGTTGCGGCAACCACCTTTTTAAATGATTGTTGGGAGCAAGTTAAGGGTGGATAAGACAGAAAGTTTGTTGGAAATGGTGGATGCAACAAACGATAACTTGCTGATGGCAAAATGCAGAGACCCTCATTCAAGAACAAAAATCAAGATAGAGGAATCAAGCAACATGAACAACAAAATTGATCATGCCCGAAGTGCAATTATGTTCATCTTGGACAACCATGCCCTCGAAATACTAGAGGCTATCTATATTGCAGAAAGATATGGCATTACATCCGAGAATATCACAAGAAGGCAGTGGATTGGAAGAGACGAACCACAGTCAAAGGTCAGCAGTAACAACAACAACAATCTCAACAACAACGACAAAGAGAAGTGTCTGACCGTGTCTATGCCACCATGACCGAACAAGTAGAGAATAGCGAATAGACACTCTAATAGTCATAGGTTAAGATTTTTTATGATTCAGTACAAATTTTGCCAGACAAAAGTTAATCAATGAAATCACGTATAAATTTTGTTCAGCTGAATGATTAGCTCAAAGTTTTTTCCAAAAACTCATTGTGAGTTGTCTTGATCACTTTAAGAGCTTATATGTTTGGATTTACACACACGAGTTGTGTATCCTTGTTAACCTTGATTAACTTAGACTACGATCTTTGCAGATAATCTTTGAAGAAAATTTCAAGGACAAAATTCTTTTAAGAGAGATAGAATGTAAGAACTGTGTCTTTAAAAAATAAAGTTTTGGATCCAACCTAGATTCGAGTTACATAAACACATACAACCCCCCAAGTTCTATTTAAAAGGGTCGACCCTGACCCTCTCGCCTCTCTCCTTCTTGCAGGCTCACCGATGCCTCAGCTCTCTCCCTCTCTCTCTCGTATCCCTCGGCTCCCTGTTGCTCACGTCGTAGCCCTCCCAGAATCCCCTCAGGTATGGTCTCTCCCTCTCACCGACTTATCCGATCCTTCTTCTTCCTATCCTCTCTCCCCTCATCTTCTCCCTCTCGTCGGCTTATTCAAGCCTTATTCTTCCTCACTTCTCTCCCCTTCCTTTCGATGGTGGCACAACCGCCTAGTGTCGTTGCCCTTCCAGAAGCAATGGCACTACACGAGTGTTGTTGCTTCCTTCTTCCTCCTTTGTTTCCCAGAAGGCAGCAACATCGTACAGTTGCTGTTATCACTACAAGTCTGGTCGGGACGGGTGGCTACCATCGCCCTCTTCTTGGTGGGCATGGAGAGCATCAGTGGCTACCAGTCTGATCGTCGAGGCTATTGTATCCTGGGGGAAGGACGCCGGACCCTGTTTGCACTGTATGTGGAGACGAATCTTCTTTAAGAGGAGTACTTTCGTACGCTTTAGCTTTTTACACAGTATTAACATGCTTCTCTTGTGTTTACTGTGTTCTGTGCATCTGCTTGTTCATATGCTGCTTTCTGGATTTTGTTATATGGTGGAATCCGACATGCTTGCTCCTTGTTATTGTTTCGATCGTCTGTTGATCATGATGTATATACTGTTATATTTCCTAATTTATATCATGTTTTATATCATGATGATGATTGAGAAACTGTGTGATTCGAAAAACGATCCAACATATTCGGTTCTGGTATAAAATTTATAAATTATACCTAGATTCATGTATTAATCTGACGTTCGGGTCCAAACCTGAGTCTTAATCAGGTCTTCTTATTTATCACCATATCTGGACTTATGTTTGGTATGGGTCAGGTGATCCGGCTGACACCCCTACCAAACAGTACCTAAGTCAACCTACCTAGAGAGGTAGGCCGAGTTCTTGTGATCCAAAATGAAAACTGTAACCTAATCTATAATAGTGTTTGACTTAGTTTAGGGCCAGCCTAATCTATAAAAGTGTTTTGAATTAGTTTAAAATGATAGGAAGTCTTTTAAGTCCTCTCTCAATCTCTCTCTGTGTGTACTTAGGCCCCCACTGTGGTTCGAACCCGCCCCCCCCCCCCCCCCCCCCCAAGACGCCTGCTTATGATGGCAAAAAGTTAAACTGTGGGCCAGCTTAACTTTTGGGGTCTGTTTATTAGTTGGTAGGTTTGGATGAACTTGCCCATTTGCAATCTCTGAGTAGGTGAGTCATAGAAGTTTCTTCAAGCATTTGGTATGTTCAGGGGCAAGTAGACTTCAAACAAGAAAAAAAATAGTCAAGTTTATGAACTTCAACGATTTTATACAAGGGCACTGGAGTCATGCTTTAACTTTGTGCCCATTTCAACCACCAATCAAATATTGATACTTTACTAGTTGACAAGTTCGCAATTCAAAAGAGATTACTTGATAAGAGTCAGCACCAGCGTCCATCAAGTCATCAACGTCTACAGTGCATCAGGAGCCGTACATCTATCAAAATAAAAAATGAAGAAATAATAAAAGTAATCCATGAACTTGGTCACATTTCAAGTACTACCTAACACACGTACCCCTGAATAAAGTTGCTCCTTAATTACGGATGTTAAAGATATTACAACTCAATAGTTATTTCTAATGAATTAAGTCATATTGTAGAGTACGACGAGCACGCCAACAAGATGAAGGATTTTTTTTTGAAAGGCAAGCTTGGGTTAGGCAGACCCCCACCGGTTATACAATGATATCATTGGGATTCGAACTTGCAACGTTCCAACACAAGGTGTGAAGTGCACTAGCTGCTCCTACCAGACAAGCTGAGCCCCAGTTGGTAAACAAGATGAAAGATACATGAAACTGATTCCCACTCATGCTTTCTTACCCACCTAGAATTATATGAGAAATTTTGGATTATAAGACTCAAAATATTCATATTTAGGTCACTCATGTTCTGAATTTTTCCTAATTGAAGATTCGGGGGACGTTTGCATGTCAAAAAAGAGAGAGAGTTTTCCACGAAAATGCATAGGCACCCGTGCTATTTCTGTGAGCCCCACAAAGGTGGGAGCTGCTTTCCTCGTGGAAAGCATCCCCGTTTACACGCTGGAGCGCCTTTTCCACAGATTCAGTTCCCGTTGGGGCTCCGATTCATTTTCCGTGGAAGAACCGTTCTAGGGACTGTGGGCCTCAGCATCCTGACACATGTCACCACACCGCTGGGGCTGAGTACTTACTGGATCTGCTCTTGGCCCTGGTGGGGCATTTTTTTATGAAGAAATGCTGCATGTGCAGTGCAGCTGCTTGTCTGGTTGAAGCAGCTAGTGCACGTCACCTTGTATTGGGACTCTGCAAGTTCAAATCTCAATGGTATCGTTGTATAACTGGTAAGGGTCTGCCTGACCCCAGCTTGCCTTTAAAAAAAATGTCTAATTTTCTTGCACATGATTGTATGTCTATTTAACATGTCTATCAAGTATATTATTTTATTTGTTAATTCACAAACCTGGGGCATATCATTAAGTGCCAACATGATCTCTTCAAAATATATTTCAAGCGACAAAGTTTGTTGTCACCTTGTTCCCCCAATAATGTTGATATATTTGACTTTTGAGCTTTCTTTTATGCAGCGGTGTTGCAGCTACGCCACAGACGACCATCCATCTCAAGATTTCTCGAGATGAACACCATACCCATATCGAAAAATATCAACACGGATATAGCAGGTTGCTGCATGCCCACCATGCAGCAACGACACTGCATTAATGTGGTCTTGACGTTTTAAAAGGCAAATATGTCACATATTAGGGCTTCACATGAGCAAATTGGATGACGTAAAACCATCCTGATCTAGCCAGGTCCATACTTCTTCGCCGAGCATTGTTTTGATATTTACACGGACAAACCAACCCCAGGATCAGAGACCTAGCCGCTGGCTTTGCCTGTCACATATATATATATATATATATATATATATAAAATGAGCTATACTAACTGAGCTTGCCATGTTCATGCTTGGCTCATTTACCTAAACGAGCTTGCTCGAGCTCAATTTCTGAGCCGAGCTGAGCTGGTGGTCTCATTTCCAAGCGGTATCGCTTGCACATAAGAGACGAGTTAAGAGATCAGTGGGAATATGATCATATGAATGTGAATTTTATATTTTTTAGTGAAAATATGTATTATTTCAACAAAATTTAATGTTGTAGACAAAGAATCTAGAATATATATATATATATAAAGGTAAGCTGGGGTGAGTCAGACCCCTACCAGGTATCTAGAATCAATATTACCATATTAAAAAAAAATCATGCTTTGCAGAAAAAGAAATGATGCAAGACATGCATGCTTTCTCAGCAAATAAACTATGGTAGTCACATCTTCAGGGTCTTATTGACTAGCTAACACTTGCAATTATGATCTTATATATATTGTCTTTGGGTGTGGATGTGCACGCCAAATGAGTAATAAACCATTACTATTTCATTAAGTAAATCTGACCGCACGGATTGATTATCTTGGTTCATTTACTTTAGAGCATGTCTTGAACTAATACATTAAAACATTTAAATAATCTTAGATGTGAATAGAAATGAACAGTTCAAATTGTACCAAGATATAATTATGAAAAGGAAGGATTTCTCACATCCACATTGTCAGATTAAACAGTGCCACATCCATCCGTAATCGTAGGGTTCTATTTACTTGAGAATGCATGAGGAGACAAGATTGAACTCATTAGTACCCTGTGCACATCCGCACGAGAGAACAAAGATAGATGATCAATTTCTGTTCATCATTCAAAACATGTCAATGCAAGTATTCCAGATCTCTCCTCTAATTTTGCTGCGTTCCTCGTGTGGTTTGATCTTTTCTTTTTGCTTCTTCTGATTTTTCTTCGTGTCGATTATGGTCGATAGTGTGCTGTATTGTTCCTAACAGCACTAACATCTCCTACCCCCAACATAATCAATCAATAATGATAGACTGCCATGGATCAGACCAAAATCGAATGTTGCACCCATTCTCTAATTTCCAACCCCAGCGTATCCCTTTTCAAGCCCATGAACCTTTCTTTTAATGCTTAACAGTCCATAAACTATTACCGTGTAAGTATTTCATAGTCATAAATCGACTCCATAAAGTCTTGTGACGAAGAATAAAGAGGCCGAGGAAAGTCATATAAGCTTTCTTATTCACTTCTTCCAACGATCTAAGTTCCACCCCACCTTCACCTGTAGGCCTACAGAGCACTCTTCATTTAATGAGATGAGGATGAAACTCCTTCGATCCTCCATTCCACAAAAAAATTAGCAAATAGACACTTAAGACATAAAGCCTGCCTCCGAAGCTCAATGAAAGAAAAAACTCTCATTAAGACATGGAGAAAGGTAGAAAACCGCTGCAACAAACATGATCCCACTGTTAACACAAAAAAATCTGCTTAAAATCTAATAATAATTGCATTCTTTCTCAATCAGTAGGTCACCCTACCAATAGTGATATAGGAGGGGACCTGCATGGAAGCCAGGTTCATTAGCGATCCAGGATTCAATTGGATCCATAGTTAGTATTTAAGATTTGGATTTCTATTTAGTATTCAGATTTTATTCAAGATCCATTGTAGATTTAGAGTTTTATTTTTTTCTATAAGTACTTATTATATGTAGGAGGGATTAGGGACAATTGAGAATTTGATGATTAAGAATTGTTATTTTCTTGAGTTTTATATAATTTTTAGTTTTTTCTTATTTTTTTTGGATTTCATGCATAAGAGTTGGTAATATAGTTTTCTCGTAAATTGAATCCTCTCATTTTACATCAAATTGGTATTAGAGTGTTCTCTCGTAAATTGTGCTCTTTCGATTTATATCAACTTGGTATCAGAGCATCCCCGCGTAAATCAAGCCATCCTCATTTTACATCAATTTGGTATTAGAGCAAGATCTTGATCTTGCGACAACGTCAGAAGGTGATCAAGAAGAAAATATTCAAGAAATTGTGGTTGAGGCTAAAGGTTAAGTGATGGATCTTTCCGCCAAAGTGACCAATATAAAAGGTGATATGCAAAGATTGAGAACCACGATGACATATGCGAACTGGAGGCTTGCATTGTTTGATCAATGATTCTCCAAGATAGAACATATGCTTGAGGTATTCAGGCAACGATTGAAAAAAGAAAAGGGGCAGATGCACGACACTTGAGAGTCTCATGGAAAGATGCCCATCCATGAGGGTGAGACAATGTTGTTGACTTTTGGAAATGCTTAACCATTGTTCGCTAATCATCCTCCACCATCAGAATATGCACAGATGGAGGATCCATTGTCATGAGATATGCTATAGTGGATGTGTCAAGCAAAATCCAATGATACCCATCCTCCTCTCTCCCTTCAAAAGAACCAATGGGGGGAGATGCCTCTGATCAACCAACTACCACCCATCGAGTTACATACAAGAGGTGCTGACCTGCAGGGGTTATGGCTGCAAGCAAAAAACCCACTGAAGGGTGTCATCACCACCCTCTCTGTTTCCTCTCTTGCCTAGCCTGGCAGGGGACAATAGCTAAGCAGGGAGGAGCTCCTCCACCACCCGATTGTCATCTAGCAACCCTCCTTCGGACGCTGGTGGAGTCTCCACCCGTCGCTCACAGGAGGCCTCTCTACCGACAATGATGGGGGTTCAGTGGGTTCCCCACGTGGGCTGGGAACTCCACCCGACGTTTCCTAACATGGGTGGAGTCTCACTCACTGGAATGGTTGGGGGAACTGGTACTTAGGCCAGTTCTCAATCCCAGAACATGGTTTCAGGGGTTTTGGGCAAGAGTTTGACCCAAAATTTCCTGGTTTCGGGCCGTGGGATACTAATTCCAGGCCGTGGGATACTAGTTCCCTGCATGGTGGGCCCTGATCAATATCCAGGTTCACTGGGTTGGGCCCTACCACCTGTTTTTATTCTAAATATGAGTACCCAAACCTAGACCAAACATTAATGGACTTAGATGAAGCTCTAGTTCTAATTTGGATTGGGTCAAGACTAGACCCAATATAATTTTGGATATGGATCAAGTCTTAGACAAACATTTTACCCTTAAAACTCGATCAAATATCCGACCTTTACCAATCCAGGTTCGACGATTCAATATCCTCCTGATCCGGTCATGATCCAATCAAATCCTTATCCAGCTCGATATCCTGGACACAAAAACCTAAATATGACTCATAAACCGAACATCAACCAAACCCAAAATCAACCTGCTCAATACCAAAACCCATCAATACTCATGCACACCTATCCACCACCTAAATAACCATTGAAGTACTCGTTTGACACAGGTGGAAACATTTTTTATCCAATGAATTATATTTGAATCCAAAAGCCTTTGTAGTTGGACCTCTCTACCTTGTCTCAAATATTGTAACTAGATTCATTTAGTATTATGCTACACCAACCATCAAGGAGCAATAAGGTCCATATAATCTCTCTATTTGGATTGTTGGAAACATGGATCTTATCATCGTCAGTTTCTCTGGTTCAGTGCATAAATCTATACCGGTTAGAGATGACAACACCTTCATGGTTCTTAGAAGTCAAGTGAAACTAAAAGAAACAAAAGCAAACCAGGCTCGAGGCCGAGTCTTTTATTTAACCTAGGAAAAATGATGTAAGAGCAGGGCTGCATGCAAGATGGGTACATAAGCGATCTAGGATCTAATTAGATCCATGGTTAGTATTTAGAATTTGGATCTCTGTTCTGAGCGCATTTTCGTATTTTGATCTTATTCAAGATCCGTCATAGAGTTAGGGTTTTATTTTTTCTATAAATACTTGTTATGTGAGAGAGATTATGGACAATTGAGAGATGAATAATTAAAAATTGTTATTTTATTAAGTTTTATGCAATTTTTAGTTTTTTCTTACTTTTTTTTATTTTGTGCGTATGAAAAGTGTAATATAGTTTTCTCGTAAATTGAGCTCTCTCAACTTATATCAAATTGGTATTTGAGTATTTTCTCATAAATCAAGCTCAATTTACATTAATTTGATATCAAAGTGTCTTTTCGTAAATCAAGCCCTCTTGATTTACATCAAATACCCATTCCCTGAATATGATTAGAAACTACTGACTAACAAGAAAGCCTATTAGAAAAATGCAAAATCTAATCATGGAGATCAAAGTATCTAAAATGAAAATGACCTCCGATCTATACGTTTTGATAGCCTCATCAACATCATGCTTAGCAGCATTACGGGTCAGTCCCCTCAAATTTTAACTAATGATCTTCATGAAAAATATTTAGGAAATCATTAACATTCCTTCTATTCTACATACCTACCTCATATTAAAAAACAATCCCTGTACAAACAATATTTAGTTGTTTTCCATCCCAGTCAATTGATCTTTTCCTTCTAATCATAATGCATTGTTCTCTTCTTGGATAAGCCAAATCCATTGACAACTCTCAAAGAGCAAACCTCCTAGCTGACAATTTCTTCTGAATACTCAGACCTGCCCTATTCTTAATCACCATCTTCTTCTTCCTGGTCTGAGACTTCTTATTAAGACGAACTGAAAATCCACCAAGTTCCATAGAGGGCATGTCCTCTATGAGATTTTGGCAAAGAGAACACCCCATGCTTACCTTGGAAAGCATACCTGATGGAGTATCAAGCTTACTAACCATGTCACTACAAGGTTTCAATTAAAGAGAAAAGATGCATGAAACATCTATACATAAAATATAAGCTATTAAGTGTGATATATAATATATATATATTTTAAAAATAATATATAAAAATATATATTTCATGTATAAATAACATGGAATGTTTTTACATGAGCTTGCTAAATGAACACCCCAAGAATTGAGCTTTGGCCTTTGATCTCTGTACAATCTATGGCTTGGCATTCTGTTTTTTTCTTAAATATATGCATTAATTTTGACCTTTACATAGCAGAACACCAAAAGAATTGAAGAACCTTTGGGTCACAACTAAAATGAACAAATAAAATGAAAAAAATCAAAGGTGAATGTGAAAGTGGTCACATATATAGTTTATCAATTTTTTTAACGCAGTCAAAGCACTAACAGACCTGAATGTTTTAGATCAACTCAACACCACTACCTTCAAAACTTTTGACCTGAACATTGCAAATTTCTAGATATTGGTGTCAAAAGTGACGGGTAAGAGAAATTTTGGTGGTTTTCTAGATCTCTTCATGCATAAGCTCTCTCTCTCTCTAGCCTTTGTTGTTCAATGCAGTTGCTGGTTTCAAATGCCCATGCCATGTTAAATATCAATGGTGTTAGAGGGGACCGATTCAAGCTAGAGTGTGGTCTGCAACAAGGGTGCCCTCTCACATTTGTTGTTTAATACGATTACTGAGAGTCTTGTGGTCTTGCTTAAGCGGACCACAACATCGCGATTCATTGATCCTTTGCAGGTTTCAGACTTCTCAGGTCATATTTTTACTTATGCTGATGATATGATCATTTTTTATCATGCAAATGTTCAACAGATGCTTAGGTTCAAGCTTATCCTTCAGTTCTTTCTCTCTCTATCCGAGCTTTCTCTGAATGAGAACAAATGCTCTCTTACTATGTTCAATGTTCAGTCCACTATGCTTGCAGCTGGGAGGATGAATTTTAATTGCATTATTTCTGAGTTGCGTATAATGTATCTGAGCTTACCGTTACAAGTGAAGCACCTCTCTTCTGCTGCATGAGCTCCAACGCTTCAAAAAGTGAAGCGCAAATTACTATCGTGGCAGTCATCTTATCTCTCTATCGTTGGTCGTCTGACTTTAGTCAGACATGTTCTTTCCACTATTTCAGAGTTTTTTATGTCTATGTTTGTGATGCCTGTGAGAGTGAAAAAGCAGCGGATGCACTTGCTGGCAGGTTTGCTATGGTCTGGGTGTCAACTCAAAGGTAAATGTCACTTGATTGGTTGGCGTTCGATGGTCTTACCTCGGTGTATGGTTGACTTAGGTGTTCCTGCGCTCAGACTACAGAGCATTATACTTGTTGCCAAGCAATGTTGGTTGGCCCACCAAGCGGATAACCCTTTGTTTCTTGTTATGTTGCGAGGGACAATGCCTCGACACCCCCCCTCCCCCGAGCCTAGATAATTTAGGGGGGTCAGGACTGCCTCTTTTGTCCTAGGTGAGCACGCCTCTGAATCTTCTACAAAAGTGAGTGGTCATGATTATCATATGACATGAAGCCATTCCTCCAGATAGATTCTCTTTGAGCACGCAAATATGTCTTACGACCTAACTCTGCTTTTGGGGGGATGACTCAGTAGTTATTCAAAAAATTTAAATACATAACATAATAAACACCTGAGTAGTCCAGTCTGTTTCGCAGAGGGACTACGCATACCCGATAGGTTTTTTGGTAATCAAGTGAAACTTAAATTACATACTCACATTACTTTTTCGCACTTTTATTTATGCTTATATGATTATGTGGATTCATGCATATGATTAAATGTCATGATTTCAATTATATTCCAGTTGTGCATGCCTAAAATTGTAATATCATGCTTGTGCATATTTTGAGAATTATGAATGCATAAACTTTACTGTTTGATCATTTATTTGCATATTAAATATTGAATTCTTTATACTGTTATGGATACATGTTATGCAAGCTTAGTGTGTTATATATTTGCGTTATTTGTGTGAATATTATTGAGACTCTTAAAAGTCTTATGCTTTTAAAATAAAATATTTTTCAGGTAACATGTGATCTGAGGAGCGAATGCACGATGATGTGAGAGTGCTGTGAGAGACTGATGATTTTGAGATCCCAAGGAGCTATTTGTCAAACTTTAATTTGATAATTATTTGACTATTTAATTATCTATTTTTGAACAGATGCTTGAATGATGTGTTATTTAGTTGGATTGTTTAATATTTCAATTAATTTCTTTTATGGGTGGTTGAATGATTTTTTTTTAAATGTAATGTGTCTGAGAGGTTTAATCAAAATTCCAATATATTAAATTTATTTCAAATCAATATTTTTCATTGTATGTACTCACGTAAATAAAGATATAAGGATTTTGTCATTTGAACACCTTTATCTCAAACTTTGTTCTAAAGAGCTATTACACGTCGGTGCATGCACAAATTGACTCTTTAGGGGTTAATTAAGTTAAGGCAATGCCAATGATGAAATACTTAAATTAATAAATTTCTTTTAGGTAATGGTTTAATCAGATTTATTAATGGTAATTTTGTACTAGATCTGGTACTAGGAGGCTAAAACAGGCTCGCGCTTGTGCTTAGATGGGCTGTCTAGTACTTGGTATCTTGGTATGGTTGAAACATGTCCATTGGTGAGACCATTACATTATTATATATTAAAAAAGAAAAAAAAATCAACAATGTGTTAGCTTAAAAAAACTCATGCTATTTTTGGGTTGAAATCTGTCACGCTGTTATAGTTATAACCATATAAATCTGTAAAGTTATTAAATCCCTAAGAATGAGGGAAGTTACTAGTCATAGAGGTTGATATTGTAAAGGCAATTTACTGGATTCAAGCAATCACAGTTGCCTATATATAACATTTATTTTCTCATTTTAATTAAGTAAACAAAAATATGAATGATGAAACCCTTTAATCTCCATTGTGTTTTCCTTTTTATTATGGTATCAGAGCATAGTCGATCCATCTTGGTAATCAATAGGTCAAAATTCATTCTGACCTCATCGCAATTAATGTTAGTTGTGTTAAAAAATCATTCAGTTAGTTTTCCTTTTTAGAATCGAGCAAGATCTACTCGATTGAAGCTGAAGTTCACAACGTCCAATCTGCTGGTCATCATCTCACTTCAATCTCGAAGGTTTAGTTACTGATTCCATCACCAATAGCCTTCGAAAACAGCAACAATACTAATGGTATGTCAAAAAATGGGTCAACAGAATTAACCTTGAACCCATTTTTCATTCATCATTCTGACAATTCTGAAATCTCACTGGTCTCACAACAACTTACCGATGATAACTACTCCATGTAGAGTAGGGCTATGGTCATGGCATTAAGTGCCAAGAAGAAATTGGGGATCGTTGATGGAACGATCACCAAACCCCATATTACAGCTATAAATTTTGCTACGTGAGAGTGCTGCAACAACATGATGATGTCTTGGTTATTGAACTCGATGCATAAAGATCTTGTAATGAGTGTGATATATGCAAAGTTTGTAGCCAAAGTGTGGGCAAAACTCCAAGAATGTTTATTTGAATCCAACGCACCCAAGATCTTTCGGATTCAACAGGAGATTATGAACTTGAGACAAACACAATCCTTGTTGGGGACATATTTTACCAAGTTGAAAGAAATATAGGATGAGATGTCAACATATGTTGTCATCCCACCATGTACGTGTGAAGCTAAGATGGTGATCCAAGAGCTCCAACAACAAGTGAGGCACATGTAGTTTCTAATGGACCTCAATGAAAGTTATAACTCTATCAGGAGCCAATTGCTTCTCATGAGCCCATTACCAACCATCTCTAAGGCATATGCCCTTATCGCTCAAGAAGAAAACAATATGACTTTCGATTGTCACCAACCCACGAGACAGTTGTTGCCACAATAAGCGGGAACGACAATCCCATGAAGGCCAATTCATCAAAGATGTCCAATGGACATGCGTGACCTAAGTGTGATCATTGTGGCCGTTTGGGTCACATAAAGACAAAATGTTATCACCTTCATGGATTTCCTAATCGACCAAGAAATTCTCCCAATGTTCATTCCAATGGCCAAGCTAGCGCAAATGCATGTGTTGCATCGGTCGAATCCAAAAAATCAAGTGCAAATACCATTGCTCCTCAGTTTACCTAGGAACAATATGAGAAAATCATGACCATTGTCAACTTTGGTAATCAATCACCACTTTCCATGGTCAACCTCACAAGTAATATTCCTAATGTTTCAGTTTGTTTATCTGTCTCATGTAATTGGATTATTGATTCGGGTGCCACTAACTATATCACAAACTCATTGTCCAATATTACAACCCCTGTTAATGTCTCTCATCCTCCCATTGGCTTCCCAATCATACCCGTGAGGCACATAAGCAACATCATCTTGTCTTGAAAAATAGAATTGATTGATGTCTTATATGTTCCTCAATTCTGGTTTAACCTTCTTTCAATAAGCAAGTTGATTCATGATTTAAAATGCAAGGTTATATTTTAAAATGATTATTATTTGTTTAAGGACTGACACTTGAAGAGGAAGATTGGAATGAGTAGGCTGAAAGAAAATCTATATATCCTTGAGAATGATGGTAATCATGTCCTAAATATTTTATCCTACTTGACATCTTAGACTTGGACACTTATCAAATTTGACTCGCAAGAATCATTTTCACAAGATCAAGGTGCTAAAAGCATCACACAAAACCCCACCAGTGAACCAAATATTTCTGATCTAGCTACTCAAATAAGTACCTCTGCTTCAATGGGCATCCGTTTATCCAATGACCAGGATCATGTACATGAAACCTCTCAACTCCATAAATCAGATTGAGTTTGCCATCCGCTATCATATATCAAGGATTTTAGATGTTACTCAACAACCCTTGTCCTTCAATCTAACGATTCAAGTACAGTGGTTCCAAGCAACAATCATCCCCTTAGTCATTACCTTTCATATCATAATTTTTTTCATTGTCATTGACTTTTCTTGCCAGCTATTACCGAGAAATTAGAACCTAAAACTTTCATTCAAGCTATGAAACATCAACATTGGAGTGATGCAATGACCATCGAGATTCGAGCACTTGAGGAGAATAATACCTAGTTGGTGATAGATTTACCTGAAGAAAAATAACCTAGATGCAAATGGGTCTATAAGATCAAATATAGATAAGATTAATCTATAGAGAGACACAAAGCACAGTTAGTTGCAAAGGGCTATATGCAAATTGAAGGCTTAGATTACAATGAGACATGTTTTGTAGCAAAACTTGTCTCTGTCAGATGTCTACTTGCTATTGCCACCATCCGCAGTTGACATTTGTATTAAATGGACGTTAACAATACCTTTTTGCATGGTGACTTGGATGAGAAAGTATATATGCAACTACCTCCTGGATTTTCTAGTTAAGGGGTGCGTCTGGTGTGTCTTCTCAACAAATCCCTTTATGGACTCAAACAGTCTTCACAAAATTGGTTCACCAAACTCTCATCATATTTGAAGTAAATTGGTTTTACTTAGTCTAAGGCAGACTGCTCATTATTTTCTTAGATAAGGAATCAATGTCATCTATTCATGTTGGTTTATGTCGATGATATCATCATTACCGGTAACGTTCTTATACAAATTGAGGAGCCTAAAAAGGATTTCAACAATCGGTTTTGTCTCAATGATCTTGGCCACCTCAAATATTTCCTCGGCATTGAAGTAGCCCGATCCAAGAAAGGTATATTCCTATCCCAGAGAAAATACGCCTTAGATATATTAGAAGATATTGGATATTTGGGTGCTAGACGTTGCAATTTTTCAATGGAACAACACCTCAAGCTTGATAATAAGGGAGGTAAGGCCCTCGAAGATCCAAGTCTGTATCGGTGATCGAATGGATGCCTAGTTTATTTCATAATCACGAGGCCTAACATATTGTTCTCAGTTCACATCCTAAGTTAGTTCTTGAGCCAACTGCGCACTACTCATATGGATGTCGCTATTCAGATCTTAAGATATCATAAGTCTACACCTGGCCAAGGTGTGCTCATGAGCTCTTCCGGCTCATTGGACGTCGTTGGTTATTGTGATTCGGATTGGGTGTCCTGCCCAATGACCCGAATATCCACCTCCAGGTATTGCATCATGATTGAATCCAACCCAATCTCTTGAAAGTTTAAAAAGTAGTCCATTGTTTTACACTACTCTGCATAAGATGAATACAGATCCATGGCCCTTGCCAATTGTGAACTCACTTGGATCAAGTACTTGATCACAAACTTGGGCATCCAATATCCTCATCCCATGACTCTATTATGCGATAATTAGGCCGCCTTTCATATTGTTGCTAACCCAGTTTAGAATGAGCGCACCAAACACATTGAATTGGACTGCCACCTCATCCGAGAAAAGATCCAAAGCGGCTTGATTCAGACTCAATTTGTACTCACCACTTGCCTATGTGCTGATTTATTTACCAAGCCCTTGGGTAGTGACCAACTCTTAGTATTGAAATCCAAGTTGGGCATGCTCGATCCGTACGATCCAACTTGAGGGGGGTGTATTAGCTACCATGTTAACATTACTTCTTTTCTTTTCTCACTTAGCACTAACATTTTTTATCCTGTTTTCATTTTGTTTTATCGTTGTAACCATGTAAATCTATACAGTTGGTAAATCCCTAAGAACAACGTGGGAAGCTACCCATCATAGAGGTCGATATTGTAAAGGCAATTTATTGGATTCAAAGAATCATAACTGCCTAGCATTTATTTTCTCATTTTAATTAAAAAAAACAAACAAACCAGAAGGTGAAACCCTTTCACCTCCATTGTGTTTTCATTTCTATCATAAGGCATCTAGAGTGAACAGCAGAAAGAACAACTAAGGCATCTAGAATGGACAGCTGAAAGGAAAGGACAACCATGACAGTCACATGCTGCTAAGGTGTTAAGGCATCGATGTGACCTTTAAGGGGGCGTTTGATTGTGGGGACAAAACTGTGTATGATATGCAGGTTTCAACACTGCTGGTCGGGCTCGAAAGTATCCTAAGCAAGTCAGAGCTTTTGTTTTCAGGTGCTTTTTTTTGTCACAAGTGTTCCAGATACCACTGCTCCTAGGGATGGGGTAGAACACCAAGGGATCCCACCGGACGTGTGGGGGCGTGGATAATAGCAACCCACATATGCGTAGACCTTTTCAATTTGGAGTTTCAAATTAGGGCTTTCGGTTTAAGGTTTGAATTAGGGCTTTTCTTTGATTTTAATTTTATGGTTTGAATTAAATATAAAAAATAAAAATTTCTTTGATTAGAATTTTGAATCAAATTTCTTTAATTAGGAATTTTTATATTTAATTTGGTTATAGCTTTTTTTTATTTTTTTAGAGCTTTTTATATTTATTTTTTTAGTTTATTTAATTTTTTTATTTTATGGTTCATATTTTTTTTTTGCAAAAATTTTGACAAAAGTATAGGATTCATTTTAAGGTAGAGAAGAGGCTCCATACTCCTCCAACAAAGAGTGCATTCTCCTCGGGCAGAAGGAGACTCCATGCGGCTTTCTGCACATAACAACGGGAACCATCACGGTTGATTTTGGTCATGCCTTCCTCATGAAAAAGTAGGTGCTATGTTTGCATGCGCTTGAGGGTCCCACAGAAAAGGAATGGGTTTCTCACTATTTTGCGGAAATTCTCTCATTTCCCTGACAGGCAAACACCCCCCCCCCCCCCCCCCCCGTAAGAATATTACTGCCAAAGTACCCTGATATGACCTATATGCCAATTTTTTTTCATGAAAATCCAAATCTTTTCAAATTTCACGCCATTTTTTTTAAGAATTTCCTGAGAACAAGATTTGTAACATTGATTTTATATTTCAAGAGTCAAACGTCTTCAAATAACATGTAAAATTAACAAAGGACTTATATGCAGTTGTACACTGAACTAACCTACCCCAAATTAAATTAAAAGCCAACAACTAAAGCATATTAGATCTCAGCAGAATTAAATGTTTCAAAGGTACACTTCTTAAGGGTACGACTTCAGCAAGTGCATGCTTGTGCACACCGACCACCTTGATATCTCATTACTGTTTATCCATTATTTTAATCTATTTGCAGTTTTTTTTTTTTTTTTGAGAAGTTGAGAAACTATATTTGCTGATTTTAGACTCATATCAACAAATCAATTGTGAAGCCCAAAAGGGCTCGGCTCATCTGGTAAAGGTGACTTGTGAATGTCACCAAGTTGACGGGACATCGAGAGTTCAAAACCCACAGGTGGACACCCTTGCTGCAAGGTTGAAGCTGGGTGTACTCCTTGGTGGGCAAAGGGGGCCTCCAGGGTTTTACCAACAAGAAGCCAGCCAATGTGCAGTTGGTGATTGGAGATTTTCTCTTAGATTATCAAAAAAAAAAAAAATCAATTGTGATACTTTAGACTTTAGAGTAATTTACAAAACAAACTGCTTAACTAATCAGATATTTACAATAACCAGACTAAAATTATAGTTGTTACAGTTAGTGTTTGCTTTTACAATTTCCTTATCAAAGACATGTTTGGTCCTAAGATAGGACTGTTAACCTTTGTTTAGTCAATCTTAGTGACTAAATTAAATGCTCTCCGCTATTGATTTGCTTAACAGTAAAACACCAAATGACATAAAATGAGTTGCTCAAAGAAAAGGATAAACTTTTTAATTTACATCTCAAGCAAGTCTTTGAATTTCATTTACATAAAGTAGGTCGCTGAATGTAATATGAGAGACCTTACGTAAATAAGTGGCCAGATAGGTGGCTTTTTGTAAATCACTCCGGCCTTTACGAATAACAAAATTGACAAATGTTGAGTTGCCACAAATGCCGTAAGTCTATTATATATATAGTCAGTAGAATATGAAAAGTGAATTATGATAACTAGAAATATGGGCATTTTAACACTTTTTTTGCAAATCCAACCATGTGGATGTGCTTGGCATGGTGAATTTGCTAGGAATCAATCATTTGATTGTGTATTTTCGAGAAAAAAATAATCTCTCTCTCTCTCTCTCTATATATATATATATTGTATTGTGTAGCTATCATGCTGAAATAAGCCTAGATATATTATATTACTTACCTATTATGCTGAAATAGAAAATGAAGCTCTTCAAATGAGCAATGCGGTGATCTAAGGCTGGAAGTCTCTGATCTAAGGCAGTAAATATAAAAAAAAGAGCAATGCAGTAGACATAAATATTGTAGTAGACAGTAGTTGAGGAAAATTTAGTTCATTCCATGTTAAATAACAACTAAAACACTGGTTTAAACTTTAAATGCCCCAATACCGGTGTGGTATGCTGGGGTCCCCCTTTTTAATATGAGGGCAGCCCCTACGTAGCGCTCCCTGGTTGGGCAGAACCCGAACACAGGATCTGCTCCTCACTTGGCCAAGGGGCTAGTGTATGAGTTGGTGCAAAACTCGTGTCACCTGAAATGAACGTAGGCTGTCAAAGGGTTAGGTATCCGACCCATCAGAGTATACCTGAACCTGCCCAAAAAACAAGTTGTAGGATTTAGGTTCAGGTAATGGTTTTGTCGGGTCGCAAACTTGGATCCGTATAATTTCAAGAACTTGTTTTCACTAAAAACACATATAAAACACTCAGGTCAAGTAGGGTCGGGTCGGATATCAGGCAAAAATTACAACTCAAATCTTGCCCCCATACTACTCAGGTAAGGTTCGGGTTGACCCGAATAATATTAGAGCATCCGAAAATTCAGGTTCGAGTCGGATTGAGTACCTAATACAAACCTGACCGTTAACAACCCTCTGGATCGGGTGCAATCACATGGCACAAAATTTGTGCATTAAGCACGTGATTGCCCTCCATCAGGCTTTGGGCCCCACAACTGACAGGCCATGCCCCTAAGATGGAGGATGATCAGGTGATTATTGCACAAATATTTGGGCAATCATATTGTACCTGATCTTTTTAAGGAGGCATAGTTATTGCACAAGCCAAAGTAGGCTGCTCTTTGGGGGTAGGGAGGTGCCTCGAGGTTTTCTGCTACCGGAAGAACAACCGTAGATGGATAATAATTTGCTGCGTGGCAATTCTCTCACTCCAAATTAGGGATACAAATGGGTCAGATTCAGAATGGAGTTTTTGCAATTTTTAGCTGTTTGGAATCTGATTCGGATCCAAATCCCTATGTATTTAATTACAATTTTTAGCTGTTATGGATCTGATTCTCATCCAAATTCCCATGTATTTAACTGTTCCGGATGGGAACCATTGACATCCCTACTCCAAATTAGGGGTGTCAATGGGTCGGGTCGGGTTTAAAGATAAATAAGAAGTCCCAATTAGAATTTGGGTCAGACCCGAAAGGTTCGAATAGTATATGGATCTGGGTATAGTTTGCAAAATTTCATACCAGACCTGGGCCTGACCCGATTTTTGTTTAAGATTTGTAATTTTTCAATGTAAAAATGATAAAAAAATATTATTTTACCAGGTATTGTCTAGGTCTGGGTCTGGTTCATGTAATTCTTATAGGATCCAATTATGATTTTTCTTATGACCCGATCCCATAATCTCAAATCAGGTTTGGGCCTGGTTCCACCTGAATGGCACCCCTACTCCAAATGCGATTTCACCGTGTAATCTAAAAAAGAAAAAAATGGATAAATGCAATTGACACATACGAACCTACGTTCAAAGCAAAAGTAGGCCTCGTTATAAAAAGTAAGGAACTAAAGGCTTCGAAGGACACTGATTATTTCAATCTATGTCACGAACGTACATGACCGGACACGCTGAGAGACGCGTATGGACATTAATTTAATATTTTGAATATAACTTGTGTCACATTTAATAATATTTCATAAAAAAAAATTTAAATACTAAAAATCGAGAAAATGTCTTTATTGATCAAAAATGAAATTTCCCTTAACCTCCAAGTTGGATCAACTTGCTTTGGTCATTTGATAAATCTGGGACAGTGCCGTAATTTCTCCACCAATAATTGAAGCCACCACCCAAGTCCAAATCTACGATTGAGCGCGTGAATCTAGGACCTGGGATCCACCAACGACCAAAAATGAAATAAAATAAAAGACAAAATAACGGCATGCTAACCCTAATCTCTCTCTCTCTCTCTCTCTAAACTGTTTCGTGTTGTAGTTGAGTTTCACAAGATTATTTGCCAACAATTTAATTCTTTCATTTCATGCTTGAGACTTAGAGCAGTTTTTGTTTTTGGCATTTATTAATATCAACTTGGAAGCTAGCCTGTTGAGATGATGCATCTGTTATTACTGTAGGAGTTGACCCACTTGCATTACCCACTTACCATATTTACAAATATTGTTATATACATCCTCGTCCTTGGCTGCGTTTGTTTTTTTCTCATATTGATTTTCAGAGACTTATACAGACGGAAGGGAGGGAAGGGGGTTTTATCCTGTGGGCTGCTTTGATCTTTTGTTTTGTTTCATCATCTGGCCTTCTATAAATATACTCTGGCACAAAAAAGTTCCCTTATAGAAGAAATCATCCATCCGTTTTTCTTGTTAGCTTCAGTTAGCTTTCCAAGGTTTTTTTTCTCCCTGCAGGATTTGGATAGAGGGTGTCGATCACAGGAAAGCCCCACGCCAAGGTTTGTTGTCATAGCAAGAAGAAGAGTGATACCCTGATCTGGTTATATTTCTATGTTCTCGTTTCCTTTGCAGAATCCTCCATTCGAGTGATCCGTGAATTTTGCAGGGTTTGGTAGATCCTTCATTCTTTTAAATTTTTCTTTGTTCCTTCCTTTGTTGGTTAAGTGGCTCCTTTGAAATCGAATGATCTACGGTTTTGGCTGTTGGTCCATGAGCAACACCGTGAGACCAAGAATGAAAGTTCTGCTCTACCTTGCCTATGACAGAGGATAAACTTCACCATAACTCTCATCTGATTTCTTGGGGGTTCTTTCTTTCTCTTCTTGCCTTCATAAGTTAAAGCTTTTAAGACCATACAACAAAACCATCCTCTCCTCTCACCCAAATTCTTGGCTTACCTTCATAATTTTTTTGGTGGTCTCAAATTTCCAGAGTACAACGAAACCATCTTGTAAATCCAAATTGTGGGTTTTCCTTCCTACTTTCATTATTTTGGTGGATGATCCCATAGTGGACTAAACTTAAATAGGAACTTCACCTGTTCACCATATATACCAATAAACCAATTAGTTGGTTCTCTCTCTAGTCGTTCAATTTCTGATCACCTCCACATATTGGTGCATCGAGTCCTTGAAGAAAATGGACAGGGTGCAGACGGGCAAGGGCAAGACCAACAAGCTGGGGATGCTCTTGAGGGGCTTGGGACGCAGCAGCCCTCCACCAACAACAAAGAAGGCTCCGCCTTCTTCTTCACCATCGGCCAAGTATGCTCGGACGTTGGCGGAGGCGGAGGAGGGCGGTGGGAGGCGGCGGAAGGGAAGGGTGGCGCCGGAGGGGTGTTTCTCCGTGTACGTGGGGCAGGAGAGGAAGCGGTTCGTGGTGAGGACGGAGCACGCGAACCACCCGCTCTTCAGGATGCTGCTGGAGGAGGCCGAATCAGAGTACGGCTTCTGCAGCGAGGGCCCCCTCGCCCTCCCCTGCGACGTCGAGCACTTCCATCGAGTCCTCTGGGAGATGGACGCCGACACCGACGCCGATGACTCCGTGGCTCGCGGCCTCGGCCGCGGTTGCGGCTTCCCCACCGCCAGGGGTGGCGGGATCGGCCGCTACCAGCTCCTCAGCCCATCCCGTTTCCGAGTCGGATGATGCCGTCTCGTGTCGTGTCGGTTCGCGTGTTTTACGCCTCTTTGTGTTGTAGTAAAGGAAAACGTGCTGTGTAGTTGTGTGGAAATTGTATGCAGGGAAAGTAGAGGATTTTCGATGCAGAAAGTGTGGATCTTTCCGTTCTTTTTCGTTTTTCCCAATTCCTTGTTTGGATTTAGGTTGGGAAAAACAGGGAGAATTTTCTGTTGTAATGTGAAGGATATACTCTTTTCATGTTATTTCAAAGGAGAGAAAATCTCCCGTATATGGTATGTATGTATATGAGGCCACTAGAATATGTAAACTGGAGTATCAACCAAGATTTTCATGAGATCTTTTTTTTTTTTCTTAAATTTTACAATACCGATGTGATCTACATGTTTGGTTTTATAGAAAAGAATTACCATGCATAAGAAGATCTTTTAAGACTTGAAAACCAACAGCTCAAAATTTCCATAAATATTGTCCACCGAATACCTATGCAAGATTGGACTTGCAAAAAAAAAAAAATGTCGGAATTACCAAGTTCACACTCCAGTTTACATATTTTCAATCTAACATATTCTAGGAACCATAATAAAAAAATCAATGGATGCAAATGCAACAAATTTTCACCAAACAAGATCCAATGATTGATTACTAAGAAATTGACTATGTTGGAGATTCGGATTCGGATGTTGACTCGGATGGTGAAAAGCTAAACGAAATAGGCTTTATTTTTTATGTAAACGGTTTCGGATATATATCAAAACCACATAACTGTCGGATTTAGTATCAAAAACCAAAAAACCATTTCCGCATCTGACTATAATCCGATATGGTTTTGGTTTGACTAACCGAAGTCGGATTTGGTTGGATATCGGATAAGATCCGATCCATTGACATTCCAGCATGAAGCAGCAAAAAAACGTCAAATATTTAATACACGATTAAAACGTTTTTGCATTATTCCAAAGAACGGATAAAAAACCTTAAAAAAAAGTGCGGATTAAGAAAATGGCACAAAAAAATGAATTGTGAAAGGAAAAAGGCAAACAATTTAATTCAGCTTTAATTAATTTTATAAGACAATTTCAAAGTAACGAACACATATTTGAGAATTTTCTTTTAAAAATAAAGTTAGAGCATATCAATTATGTGATTCAAATCCAAGACTGAATTTATCGTGTTCAAAACGTTTCCTTCAAAAGAACGGTGTTTTAGCCAATTTTTTAAAGACGAAAAAATTTCACTTGTTTTTTCATTTTCAACAATTTACTAAAAAGGACAAGTTTTAAACGGTTTTGATTTTGCTTTGGTCAAGCGTACCTATCTACACTAGGCTCGGTTGGAGCTATCCCAACCTGCATGAGTCACCTCTCCAACATCATGCGGATTGAATTCATACTTTAATTTGAAAATCTTATACTTGAAAAGAATTTTTAGAAAAAATAATTTTTTTATAAACTGCTTTCTTTCCAAAGAGATATGGGGGTCCTTGTACGAGGTCAGTCCATTCCTCCTCAAGCAGCCAGGGGTAATTTGACCAAGGTTGAGATTTTCTTGAAACAGTGACCTTTCGAAGCTTCTTAAGCGCCTCTGCAATAAGCTTAGAGTAGCGAACCCACCCAAGGCTAAAAATAGAAAAAAAAAATAAGTGTGCGCAAGTTAGTGAAGTGCATAGGAAAAAGAAATCATAAGAAAATAAATAATTAAAAATAAGAAAAGTAGAGATAATACTTATTCAGGTTTCTGGCAAGTGTGCTGGCAGAGTCTTCTCACCCAACCGCAAACCGAAAATCTAATAGATTCTCTCAATTCTAACCAAAATTCCTATGTGGGAAGGGCATGCCTCCTAAGAAAATCTACTATACAAAGTGGCAAAAACACAAACTATCTTAGGTAGGAAGACTAGTAAGCCTTGTTTCCTAGTTCCCCGTGGCCAACCAAGTGAGAGATCTAGCGTAAGACCTAAATGGGCTACCTACCTAGTCTTTAGAAAAACTTTGAAAATTTTATCTTAATCCCAATACGAAATAAGAGAAGAAAAAAAAGTGGATGCTCCTAATTCTTCACACAAAAAAATACACTCAATTAAGCTTATAGAGAGCTTGTCCCAAGAGTGTGGGCCTTGGCTGCTAGACGGACAGTCAAAGTTCGATTCTCATGGGGCGTCGCCTCTCTGTGTAAGTCAATGCGTAGCATAGTCTTTGGGGGCAGGGGTCCTAGCTTCAGAGTTTTATGCTATCAGCACGACGACGACGATGACGATGGTAGGTATGGCTGGTTGAGATAGCTCGATCATGTCTTCATGCCAAGTGTAGTTTCTTCATGTTATAAATTCAAAAAGCTTATAAAGAGTTCAAGATGTGCAACATGAGAACCCAAGGAGGGTATTTATAGACTCCATGGGTGGAAGATTTGTGCCAATCGACCTAATTGGCAACAATTAGAGAAACTGGAGCTAACACAAGGTCATTTGACATGTCAATAAGATGGCCATAACTTAGGTTTTACAAGTTCGTTTGACAAGCAATTTGGTTTATTGAAAAGTTAACATGTCCTACAAAATACATTTTAGGCTGAAAACTAAATTAAATCATTTAAAAAGTCAAAAATATCCTCAAAATAAGTCCTACTTTTTAATATGGTTATTTCAAAATTCAAAACTATGTTTTGGCTGTAACTTTTTATTTTGACATGGGATCAAAGTGATTTTTGATTCATTGCAAAACTAAAAATCTCTACTTGTGGTTGAAAGAGTTGGGGATATGTTAGTTTATAGGTCAAGGTATGTAAAAAAGTGGATTTCTTTTTAAAATACCTAAAAACATTGAAAACTTTTAGGAAATCTTCTTTGGAAAACACTGTCAAATGGGATTTTTTGAAAATATCAAAGTATAAGAAGTTCATGCCCTGATACTCAAAAAATGTGGTGGTGTAAATTTCAACTTCCAACGAGTCATGTCATGACTATGTGTCTGGGACCAATGATCGAAGTTGGTTCCGGAATATAAGAAAATTTTGGTGATAACACCCACCCAGAAATTACCTGCTTCTCGTAAAACTTTATCATAAAAGAAAATTCAATTCATCCCTTGAAAATTTATTTTAATAACTTGATAATTAGGTTGTTTTTGAAGTTTGAACTCTGATTCTCGCGGCTCTCAAATCCAAGTGATCCTCGAACTGTTATGTTAGCGATACACAGGTACAGTGTGGAGCCCACAGGTAATTCAAAAAAAAAAAAAGAAGAGAAAAGTGGGGCCACACATTATAAACATCGGGTGAGATGTGTGGTAAGGATTGAATATAACCAAAGAATGGGCTATACATGATATGCATGTGCACCTTCAATGTTGGACCTGGTCCTTATTCAGTTTAAGGTCTATTACCTACTTTTTGCCCCAAAAGGCAAACCTTATTCCATGTGTTTTTTTGCTACTTTATCTTAGCAGCACATTAATTTGGGTTCTTGATAGGGGGGGACATCAGGTACCCGACCCGATGGGCCTTCAGGTACTCAGCCTGACTGGGTCAGGCTCCGGCTGCTTTTTGTAGCCTGGGCCCCAATAAAGTCAGGTTAGGCTCGGTCTGATTACTTAAATGGGTCTGAATCGGGCCCCAGCCTGGTATAAATCTACATAGGACCCTACAAGGCTTGTCTCATTGAATGTTCGGGCCTAAAGAGACCGTCCCAAACTCAATTATAACCGAGCCATGCTCATGTCAGGACTGGATTTGTGTTGGGTCTGTCCAGCTCTTACCACACCCTATTTGGGCTGGCCCAGTTTGGTCCAAAGACCGCACCTAGTTCTTGAGTTGAACCTAAGATACGTTGACCGGTGTTATTATATTGCAAGTCCAAAACCAACATATTAACTTTCACCCAACTTGGCTCGGTTCAGACTGAATCTAAGAGAGTGGTGGTGCATAAATTTGGTTGACTTACGCCCAAATTTGACTTGGGGATCAAGGCAAACCTGAGCCGCACGCTATAGCAAAACCAAATTGATTTTGGTCATCTTATCCAGTGTTGTCAGTATCGGTCAGAAAATTGATATGATACTCACTTGAATCAGCTACTTTTTAATAAATGTTAAAAAATAGTTTAAAATTAAAATTTTAATATTATTGTAATGACTAACACTTGTCGTGTTCTGATTGACACGTAATATTTTTTTAATTGTTTTTGGCCAAACGGATACAGGTCCGATTCCGATACTGAACATCGATCTTATGATTTATCCAAATACAAACACTTAGTCGCCATTGATGTGAAGATGGAACTATTTTTGGTAAACCGTCAACAAAGTCATATCAGTAAAGCAAATCCGGGTGTGGAATGAAGAGACTGTGCCTTGTGAACCCTGCACGAGCCCATCGTGCGTTTTTAGCCACCAACCTTGAAAGCTAATTCTGATCAAAGATATGGAGTGCCCCACATATCTCATTAAAATAACTAGAAAGAAGGTTTGTCTCTCCAAAAAAGTGATGCAGAGAACCACCCATTGTCCACTTCGCATCACCTTGCCCATACCATGGGCTAGACCAAGATACAAAACCAGATATATCTATCTAAAATCACGCCTAGTCTGTGTGAACAAAAAGTGCAATAAATGGTGAGGGGACAAGATTGACAGGTGACATGACATTGTTTAATGGGATAGTGATAATATATAGGTTCAAACTTTATGCAACATTTCAATGTGTAAGATTGGACAAACATAAAAAAAAAAAAACCCAATTTCTCAACTTCAAAGAGGTGGCTCTTTATGAATAAATTTGATTTGTGAAACATAGATCCCATATTTTTAACTTGGTGACAGGCCTTTCTGCATTAAAGAACATGAGAGGAAATCTATAGAGAGAGAGATTGTTAAAATGATAATGTACCTTACTACTGCAGGGCCCATATCTTTTTCATCTTCAGTGTACAGTGCAACTTGTTATCGGTCTTGTAGTCCTTTGTCACAATCATTTATAATTAAACATGACACTGACACCATTCACAGGTGGAAAAAATCCTCCAGCTTATCTTAAAGCAATAGCATCTCCAATTCATAGTCATCTCTGATTTATCAGTGCGTAATATTTGTTATCCTATTGCATTAGAATGGCTTCGGCTCCGTGACTTCTAGCATAAACAATTGGTTTCATCCCTATATCGAGTAAATATCCAAGAAACGCCTTCTCTGTTAGCCTGCCTAAAATCGTATGTCTTGCAGAAACCAGCCCATATGTTTCTTATGCATTTACAATGTAAATGCATTATTGAGAGAGTGTGCTTTAACCAGGAGAGCAGATTTAGTGATCGGACTGAGTACCTTGTGCCGGGAGGGGAGAATGGGATGTGTGACCTCTAGTCATTGGGCTTACCTTTGCAAGGTACTCGGCCAATGACTGAATCAGATCTCTTTAACCGCTGTGAAGTAATTGCTTCAACATAAGTGCATTGAGTCACCACCGAGGTGGTATCCCATGTGGTAATCGGGGTCCTGTGCCAAGCTGAAGGCCCAGGTTCGAATCCCTCTGCCACACGGGGCTTAATATCTGGTAGGGGTCTGCCTAACCCTAGTTTGCCTTTAAAAAAAAAAAACACAAGTGCATTGAGTGTTCAATGTGAGGTTTTTATTTTAGCAGTGCATTGAGCTGGTACAAACTTGACTCAAAAATTGATATGCCCAAACATACTTTTAGAATTGGATTGTGGGGGCTTTTAATTCACCAAACATGTTCAACCTGAAGGGGGTTGGCATGATGGAAGAGGGCCTTGGCTACTATGCAGGTGGCAATGGTTTCATTCTCACAAACGTCAGCCCCTTGCATTATCAAGAGCAAAGGTATTATGCCCTTTGGTTATGCCAAAACAAGGAGACTCTCAGGAGGCAAGGAGTGTGCCATGATTATATATACACCAGCAGGACAACGATCTTGAGTATGGCAGGCATAGCCGACCGAACTAAGCCTATGACCCCGAGGGTGGTTTCCACATTTCTCATGAGAAAAAAAAAACTCACTAAACATGTTCATCATTATCATTTGATGTCTATCCATGCACCCATTCACACTACAAGAAAAATGCGTATTAGTGACAGATGCTATCCGTCTCTAATCCATCGCTAAATACTTTAGCGATAGATTTTGGGATGGATAGTGTCTGTCGCATAACCCTAGTCGTTAAATTGCGGCAGAATTTATCTGTCTCCAATCCATCACTAAGTAGCGACGGATTGGCGACAGATCGACGACAGATCATGTCTGTCGTTAATCCATCGCTAAATAGAGACTGATTTGGTTATGCGACAGAATTTAATCCGTCGCTACTATTTAATGAGGGATATGTATCCATCGTCAATTTAGCGACGAACATTAGCGACGACTTTAATTCTGTCGCAAACCGAAGACTGCTTCAAATTGGCGACGGATATTATCTGTCGCTATTTTTTTAAATTTTTTTGAAATTTTCTGAAACTCGAAAAAAATTTCTCGTTATACAAATCATATAACCTGCTTTTAAAAACAAAATACACATAAAAAATACATATACATGTGGAACAAATTTAACACAAGTTCAAAGTTAGGCAAACTTTAACAACCAAATACAGTTCGTGCCAAGTTATAATTAGTTACAAGTACGTCAAAAAAATTGAACAAATGAATCTAATCCTCGCCAAGATTCTGGGCATCATCCTCTTTATTTTATCGATCTGCGCCTCCCTCCATGCCTCCATCAGCTCCTCTACGTTGATCATCTCCAACATCCTACAAGAGAACAAAAACGTTAATATTTATAAACAAAATATAATTAAATAAATTATATGCAATACACCTAATCTAATGCAACAAAGTAAATGGCTGAATGACACAAAGAATAACAATAAAATGAAGGACACTAACAGAATTCAAATATGTGTTCTAAGACTGAAAAAAAATGTATAGTGACTCAATCATGCAGATATGTGTTCTAAGTTTGTCAAAAAAAATCACAGTGATTCACGCATGCATATATAGTATATAAGGCTGTCAAATAAATGTGTTATGTATCACAATCATGCATATATGTCTTGCAAGACAGTAAAAAAACTTTTATATTGATGAAATCATGCTTATATGTGTTTTAAGGCAGTAAAAAAACTTTATATGTGATTCAATCATGCGTATCATATTCTAAAGCAGTCAAAATTTTTTATAGTGATTCAATCATGCATATATGTGTTATAAGACATTAAAAACTTTCATATATGTTAATATATCAGACTCATATGTGTTCTAAGGTTTTCATAGTGATGAAAGCATGTTTGTATGTGTTCTAAGGTTGTCAAAAAACTTTTATAGTGATTAAATCATGTATATATGTGTTATAAGGCACTAAAAATTTTTTATAGTGAGAATTTATGCATATATGTGTTGTAAGTTTGTAAAAAAACTTTCATAGTGATTCAATCATGCGTATATGTGTTATAAGAGTGTCATAAAAATTGTATAGTGAATCAATCATGCATATATGTGTTATAAGATGTCAAAAAAATTCATAGTGAGGCAATCATGCATATATGTATTCAATCATGCATATACTAGCTTGAAATCTAATGACATGAAACAAATGACGTGAATCTTTATACCTGACGGACACCAGAGCTCATGTTGAATGCAGACGAAGTTTTCCTGTCCTGAAAAAAGTTGCACAACTCATTACGGACAATGTTGGGAATGACTTCATTTAAAAAGTACTGTATTTTGTCCTCAAGACGTTGACAAACACCATCCCAAGATATAATAGGGTCAATCAGACATTGGGAGTTGATGCTGGCGGGAGAACTCTGAGAGTCGTGGCTGCAGAAGGCAATGACTGGTGTGGTGTTCATGTTACTCCCAAACCCGAACACACAACCCTTTTTGGGTTCATCAGTTGCAGTCACCCATGCTGCAGGATCAAAAGACGGATGTTGAGTGGAGTCATCGTCATATTGTTGCACCATTTGCTGCTCGTATGACTCCTAGAAAATAATGATTAGAATATGAATTAATAATTTAGAATTACAATGTTTATGATAACGTAATTCAAAGTAACTTATATATTACAATGTTTATTAATACGATAAATATATACCGATGTCGCTCTCACTTTCTCTGATACAAAATCTCTCGTACTCTTACGTTTATGTGTTTCAATAAACACATCTTTGTAAGGCACAATGTCTCCTTTTTCTGCTTCCTGCAATGTTAAATGATAAAAAAAACAATTAATAAGTATGCAAAAATACTTACAAATTTGACAATATATATATATATATATATATATTGATGAGTTACCATTTTCTTCTGGTGGCTCTCAAAAGTCTTAGATCCACCTGTGTGTAGATAAGCATCGAACATCTTCACAATGTTTTGTGTAGCCTTTGCTGAGCAGTTTTAAAATTCATTGCTTGTCCACTTATCGCACATGCCCTCCTAATAATCCCTCCTGATAGTGGAAGGCCCATGGCTCTTCCACTGCAGTGGATCATCTATCTCACCAGTTGCTTTTTTTGTTACAGTCTTCATATTATACATCATGTCGGCAAATCGATTGACAACCACCTTCTGCCACATTACCCTCACATCTTTCTCCTCGTTTGCAGTCGCGAAGCGATAAAAAGCCTACAAATACTTTCAGAAAGTTAACACACATAAATATGAAACACATTAGTTATGATAAACGATTGCATACCATGAAAGAGGACATTAATCTGTCCAACACCTCCGTCGGGTACTCTTTCCATTGCGCTACCAATCCTGGAAGATGCTGCAGTTGTGACTTCCTAATTTCTCGTATTACTTCTTGTTGCTCAAACCTTGCACTGCACATGAATTGATATACATTAACAATCGATTGTCGATATACACTATTTATAAGATAAGTATTTGACAAGTAAAAATGAAATACTTATGGTCGACTATCGATATACACTATTTGAATTAGTCGTCGTGTGTCACACTGAGAAGACCCTGCATATGAAGTTATCTCTTGATGTGTATGCGTAACTGGTGTAGGTGGGTCATGTGTAGGCGAAACATCATCTACAAAATAATGAGTTAGAAATTCACACAATGCACATTTAAACTAATCAAGTATATAATTATTTAAATTATATACCTATTGAAGCAACCCATGAAGATGAAGGCTTAGCCTGGCTACCACTGGGTGATTGACGACTGTGACCTCCACGAACCATATTCTAACAAATAAAAAATATCATGTAATATATTCAAACATAAGATATAAAATCACTTGCTAATCATGAATAACTTATCCTTAACTTGCAATACAATTGGATCAGTTACACAACTCTATTGCAATGGATTCAAATAATTCTAACACGTTACAATACATTCAAATAATAATTCTATACCTATCGAAGATACATCATTCACATCAAAAATAAGTTCATGCAATACATTGAAACATTGCAATACCTTCAAATCATTACAATACATTTCAATATATTCAAATCATTCTAATCTTTCAGATCAAATATAGGTATGTATTACAAGATGTATTTCACTAGCTCGAGAATGCTTCCTTATCACTTGTTTGACTTTCATATTCTTCTTCTTCGTCCTCCTCCTCTTTGTCATCATCATCTTTTTCTTCATTTAACGACCATCCATTTGGTATATCATTTGGATTACATTCTTCCATGCATGTGCCATCGAACAATAAAGATATGACATGCATACCATGTGTGACATCGTGACCATAAGAGAAGTCATACATATCATCTGATTGATAGTAATCACCCTCTTCAGCAATCTTGTCTTCTTGTAACTGATCATACTCGGGGTATAGTTTAGACTTCACCTTACAAACTGCCCACCATTCATTTCTATCTGACTTCATTATACTCAAATATGAAGTATAGTAAACTTGTTGAGCTTGCGAGGCTAATATGAATGGTTCATATGTTCCAAACCTTGATTTATGATTCACCTCTACAATGCCTGAGACTTTGTCGACTCTTGTTGTTGTGGGATCAAACCAATGACACTTGAATAAAG
This sequence comes from Nuphar pumila, assembly GCF_984573655.1. Lineage (NCBI taxonomy): Eukaryota > Viridiplantae > Streptophyta > Magnoliopsida > Nymphaeales > Nymphaeaceae > Nuphar > Nuphar pumila. The sequence goes on along the minus strand of NC_143255.1, from coordinate 128,061,012 downwards.
TTAAACTATTATTTGTGCCTAAGTAAGTCAACTTCATTATTTCTTCTATAACACCACAGTAGTCATGTTCATTTTCACTGTAGCTGCTACCCTTGACGCACATGCCACTATTCATCATTGACTTGTTGACACCGTAGTCTTTTGTATGGAATCGATAACCATTTATGATGTATCCGTTGTAATATTGCACAACTTTGGTCAGACCATTTTGTAAATCACATATTCCTTGATCTTTAACATCACCATGGCAAACCTACAAGCATAAACAATGACTGTGATCACGACCAATTAAGTATCTTATTGTTGTTTATAGGGATAAAATGTATACAATTGTCCTTACCAACTCTTTCAACCATGCCACAAACTTATTTTTACGTTCTTTCTGTACTTCTTTATCAGTGAGATATGGAAGTTTTCTTCGTAACTCCAGATCAAATCGTTTGCACTTAACAAAAACTTATTTTACTAAACCATGTTTGCATGTATAGAACTTAGTGTTACATATTAAGTATACTTACTCAATGTGTGGGTCGATTACTGAGCAATTAAAAAGGATATAGTTTTGTGTTGCGTCTTACAGTACACACATGCCAATCTCCCATGTGAGCTTCAACTAGATAACATACCATATGCAAGAAAGTCACTAATTGTCCATAGAACAACAACCTTCATATTGAAGTTTTATTTTTTGTGGGCACCGTATGTGAGAGCTCCGTCATCCCACAGTATTTTCAATTCATCAATTAGTGGCCTTAAATATACATCAAGATTTTTGCCCGGAGAAGTCGGATCAGGGATCAATACAGACAAGAAAAGATTTTGGCGCTTCATACACAAGTTTGGAGGAAGGTTGTATGGGGTGACAAATACCGGCTAACACGAGTATGGGGTTTATCTACCCCCAAATGGATTAAATCCATTTGTACATAAACCTATCCTAACATTTCTCACTTCAAAAGCGAAGTTCTGATGAGTACGATCAAAGTGTCTCCAAGCTTCTGTGTCAACAGGATATGTGATCTTGTCTTCATCATGTCGAACTTTATTTGCATGCCATATCATTTGTTTAGCTGTCCTCGAAGACATATAAAGTCGTTGCAATATAGGGGTGAGAGGGAAGTAGCAGAGTGACTTATATAACACTTTTTTTGACCTTGTGCTACCATTTCTTCTTGTCTTTGGCTTGAACCGAGGATGTCCACGTGATAGACATGATCTGTTATTTTGTTGATCTTTGAAATACAACATGTAGTGATTGAGACAAGCATTTATCTTTTGATACCTCATACCTAGAGCATTGACCATAACCTTCGCACGGTAGAGATTTTGTGGCAATTTTTCATCTTTGGGCAACATACTCTTCACAATAGAGCACAAACAGTCAAAACATGATTGACTCAAATTATACTCTGACTTTAAATTCAGTAGTTGAAGAACTGCAGACAAGATAGTGTGACTCTCGCAACTATGCCACAGTGGCTCATCAACATCTCTAGGTAAGTCATAAAATCTACTAGCTATATCGTTTGTTGCTTCTTCCTCTACCCCAATTGGTGCATCACTATGTCTCATAGCAGAACCCATTTCTGGTTCTACGACATCAAATATCAAATCCACATATGAATTATCGTGCACCACATCCACTCGTGCGTCAAAATTATTTCAAAAATTTTCACCATGAAGCATCCAATTCTGATAACTACTAACAAAACCCTTCCTGTATAGGTGATGTCTAATGTCATGAGGTTCTGCAAATCGATTGTTCTTACACATCATGCAGGGGCATCTGATCCGACCGGTGTGATCCACTGTACTGACACTTGCCATTGCGAATTCAATAAAACTGTAAACACCATCCATATATTCATGTGACTACCTCATTATCAACTATCCTACGATATATTCATTCACGGTTTGCAGTCATTTTGCCCTATAATATTACAGATATTATCATCACTAGTTAAAAGAGATTCTTAATAATCCTATGATGAAAAAAATATCTAATTTATCTATTGATTCTTTTTTGGTGATTGTTTGTGAGCAATTTTTTATTTCAATTAATGTGTAAATTTTTGTATGTAACACCATCACATCATATTTATACACATCACGAGGATATTTAAAAATATGAAATCACATTTCATAAAACGATACATTTATTTGAAGCATGCATTCAGGATACAATTTTACATGGAAGACATAATCAAATAAAAAATAAGTTTGTGCAAGTATGGATACAGACATATCAAACATTGCAATACATTCAAATCGTTCATATCAAAACATATGTAAAACATGTACCTGTAGTAAACACACTCCAATATCCCGCTAACTACTACTATTAGGAATTTAAATTAGGAATTAAATTAGGAATTTACGAAAAAATTTGCGACGAATTTGCGACGGCCAAATTTCGTCGCTAAGTCATCGCTATTTGGCGACGAGGTAGTGACGAAATAGTTCTTCCGCTAATCCGTCGCTAAGTTGCGACGAATATAAAGACAAAATAAAATTTTTAGCTAATCCATCGCTAATTAGCGACAGATTACCGATAAAATATTTTGTATAGCTAAAATCACAAATAAACAATATTGTAACGACGAATATCTTTCTCTTGCTAATCCGATGCCAATTTGCGATAGTTTTTTTCTGTCGCAAGGTTTCGTCGCTAATTAGCGTGTTTCTTATAGTGTCATTTTGTCCTGATAATCTAATCATGCCTCTGGTCTATTTTTATATCTTTACTTGATATGAGACTAGATTGCAATCACATTAGGAGTCATCTTTGCCTTTATTACAAGTGAAACCACGATACTGATCCTAGAGTCAGAATTCCTTACATATCCTGAAAAATTTTATAAAGTTTAGAAGTTTCCAATAATAGAAAAATCGAATCCATGGTGTTTGGGATGCAAGTACGGATCCAGTCCTTTGACATAGGATGGGTTTCATCCTACGTTCGATCGTAGACGTCCAATCAACAACTAAGAGTGGTCTACATTTTCACCTGGATGTCGACTAATCATAGCGGTCCATATGCTTCAAATGGAGGGCTAGGATCAACTGGATCCTTTTTGTTGGGATGGCCTTTATCCATGTGAAAGAACGGCATTTCATGCACCATGATTCTAGCATTACTTACAGTTAGGGATGCAATTATGTGAACAATTTGAGTTTTGGTGGGATCAATGTGGTGAATACCAAATCCGACTAATAGAATGTTGGCTGAAGTTGAACGGATTCAAGTTCAGATGGTGAAAAGCTCATAATAAATCCAATTTTTACATGAAATTGGATTCAGATATCCATCAATGAAAGATATCTGTCGGATTTTGTAACAATTAACACAGAATAAAAAACAAATCAGCATTCACTAATAATCAGATCTAGTTTTTTATGCTCTAGATGTTCATCTGATGTGATTGCATATCAAATAAAATCTGATCACTTGACATCTCTATTTGCAGTTCTTTTTTTTATGCTCTAGATGTTCATCTACAGAATCAACATCTCTCAAAAAATTTGTGGAACTCATTTGAGAAGTAACCAATCCAAACGTGGCATTTGCGATGTCGTTCTTCACATGGATATGAACGACATCAAAAGGACTCTTGATGGTTTGACAAAAGCATGATTCAACCGAAGTTTGCATAGCAATAAGTAGAGTCCACTAGGTTCAACTCCTAGCTTGCATGTGCGTTTAACTGGTGGACTCCAATAAGAGCTTGGGTGTTGGTGACCCCCACCAATAATCATGCACTCAGCTCGCAACAAAGGCCTGGTTCAACTCAACCGTGTAAACTTGAAATGTAAATAGTGAACTTTCGCGGCAATAAAGTTTCTCATGAGTTTTTTCTTTTCTTTTTTTTTTATTCAATTACCATGTAAGGATTTGATTGACATTTTGTTTCACAGAAACGGACTCTTGAATCATCCAATTACGACATGCAAGCAAGATTCTTTAGAGCATGTCATAGAATATTTGTAAATATTCAAGCATTCAAAAGTCATGGTTTTCGTCTAAAAACCATGATCCAACATTCTATTTCTATAAAATGAACCACACAGAACACATCTATAGGGTCAGATTTGTGGAGGGAAAAAATTGGTCATTTTCAAAAGTTCACACTATTCATAGTTCACAGTTTTGTATGCCTGGTTGAATTTTATAGATCAATTGTTCCAGTTGAGGGCCAGGTTTGGACCCATTAAGAATACAGGAGGAGTCTCAAGCATGCAATTTTAAGATCCAAACTGGGTTGAACTGGGTCCATTTCTATGTCTGATCTAATTACTTCTTTACAATATGTAACAAATTTGCTCAATATAAACCTGAACTTGATGACACACATGGATCTGTAATGAAACACACATGGACCTGACCTAAACTTGGTTCATGTAGGTTTGGGTCCCAACTCAAATTTTGAGACTGCAAAAACTGATCTAAACCTGAACCAACTTACACCTAGGGATGGCAGTGGACCGGGGCGGGGGACAAGGTCTCCACCCCCACCCCGTCTCAAAAATTTAACCTCCATCCCCGTGGCGGCAGGGGGGGGGGGGCTTTGGACCTCCACCCCCGCCCCCATCTCAAAATAATTATCCCCACCCTCGCCCCGCTCCGACCCCTAACAAGAATAAATAAGTAAATAAATTTTCAAAAATGACACAAACATACAACCCTCACTCAAACGCCACATCATCCGAACAACAAATCGAACCCGATCGCAACTGTCATTTCCAAGGCATTAAATCAAGCCCCAAAATGCATAAAAAAAACAAAACTATCAAAAACTCAAAAACGTCGAAAATGCCGTCAAATTAGCCAAAACACCACCCCATACAGAAATCAAACCCCTAAAACCCCCTCAAAATAACTTGATTCCTCTCAAAACCTCATTCCATACACCAAATCAGGCATTCACAAAAAAAAAAACCAAAAATACACAAAAATTATATATATAATAACAATCACAAAAAAAAAGAAAAAGAAAAATCATACATGTAAAAGAAGTCCAAAACCTAGCTCGATCGGTCACCGTCGACGATGAAAACTCCACAAAGAAAAAAGGAGGAAACTCCTTTTCCTCGGCATGAAGAGGAGGCGATCCTTTCATGGAGAGCGAGAAATCGGTGGGAGGTGGAAACGTTATGAAGAGTTGGATCGAAAGAACACTGATGGAATTAAGGAAAAAGAATTGAATGAGGGGAGTGGAAATGCCATCACGAGAAGCGAACGCCTCACTTTCTTATTTTTCGCAGAGAGGAGGAGACAAATGCGACAAAGGGAGACTCTCTCTCTCTCTCTGGGCGGCGAGTCGGCGACTGACTCCGTTTTTTGACTAATATGATTCAGGGTTAGTTAGTATATATAAATGTGTTTTTTTGTAATTTTATTACATAGGATAGGGTATTTTAGTAATAATAATAACGGAGATAGGGCGGGGCAGAGCGGGACGGGGCGGGGGAAAGTGTAAGTCTCACCTCCATCCCCGCACGGGGATGAATTTTAACCTTCATCCCCGCCTCCATCCTCGTTTCATGCCCTTTATCCCCAATCCAAATGGGGCGAGGTGAGGCCCCATTTTCCCTTGGTCCACTGCCATCCCTACTTACACCCATACTTATTGTCCTTGATTGAGGGAAATCTAAAGAATTTCTGCAGGAAATCGTGTCTGGCAAACACTACCAAGGTCTAGTGAGAATTTCATTGTGTTAACAATTAGGGTGTACCTTTGGGGTCCATTTGATGTCATGTCATGGGCGTGATTTTAGACATCATGACCATAAATCAGGACCATCAAAACAAACTTTGGATGCTACGAACGCGTGTTCGCCGTGTCTCAAGAACAAGATTTCACCGTTCCATCCCTCCCTCCCCCATATTATGAAAAGAATAGGACGACAAGTTAAAAAAATAAAGTTGAAACATTCTACCCTCGACATTTTTCTCTCGTTGCCTCTCTCCCCGACCCCGAAACTCCCCTCTTCTCTCTCTCTCGCTGCCTCCTGACAATAGAGATCCCTTCACTCTCTCTCGTTGTTATGAGTACCCCTTTGTTGAGAGACGTTCCTCCGGTGAGCCTCTCTTCAACATTGTTACTAGTGTCCTTTTGACGATCCTCTACCCTCTTCGAGTGTAAAACCTGAGATTTTTTCTTGATAAATAAAATGAATAAATGATGAATTATTGATGCACTTATGACTATAATTGTGAATTCTTAATTTTCTTGATTTTAATTAATTATGAACTTTTGTCTCAAGTTATGAAGAATATTTCAAAAATAATTGAAAAAGCTAAGGTAGACTAAACGAGTTAGAGTGGTTTTAGATCTTAATTAGACTTCGGTTCTAGATCTAAAATCAGCATTTGGATCCAATATGGATCTGAGGTATTATTTGGATTGGATCCAATTTAAAACATTGATTGGATCCAATTGTTATGGATTAGACCCTCATAGGGGTCGTCTTATGTGGACCCCCATTTGGATCCAAGAGTCCATATGAATTAAAATAATATTTGGTTTTAATTTAGATAAATAAATAAATAAAATTGATAATTAAGATTTTTAATTAAAAATTTTAATTAAATCACTAATTAAGAGTTTAAAGAGGCTGGGACGTCCCACACCTCTTGAAGAGTTAATATTAATTAGAATTGTTAATGGTCAATTGTTGAATAGTCAAACCTCATCATCCTAATTAAATAAAAATTTTAAAAAAAAGTAAATAACTAGAGAAGATGGAGTGTAAAAGGTAATATTTTTTTTAGAAAGGACTCTTCTCCCCCTCCACACGATTTTAAAGAGGAGAGTCCTACATTAAATAGGTTAGGGTTTTCTGGAGAGGGCTATTTATACCCCCTCTCATGCGCCTCTCTCATTTTTCAGAATCTCTCTCTCTTCTTTTCCCTTTTTGTTTTTCTTCTTTCTCTTCCCCTAAAAACATCTAGGAGGTCTGGAGTAGTGTGTGCAATCTTTAAATCTGCATAAACTTCGGTGGTTGTAGTGGTGTAGAGATTATACTATCTGATTTCTTCTTTGTCTTAAGGATCTATCAAACTTTCAGGTAAGATTTACATATTAGATATTTTTTATGTACATTAAGCATGCATAAATGAGTTATATTTATTTTCAATAGCATATTTACATGTCTGGATCTGTTATATACATTTTTCTTTATGAAGTAATCATTATTTAAATTCGCAAAAGGCGAATCATGAGTTTTTCATAAAAATGATTTTGAAAAGCATGCATAAATAGGGTTTCTTTGTTGGTACGTATTAGATTCATTTATAACTTGATTATTATTGGTGATATTCATAAGTTAACCCATATTCTATCTAATTGAAGTTAAAATATTGAGTTTTCAAAAGTTTTATGATCTCAAGAGGTTTTTAACAAAAACATTTTCTGAGAAACCTAAGTTTGAGATGACTGATATGTTATTCTCGACCAGTTTAAGAAATAAATCGATATCTCTTCAAATATCAGTCCAAAAAATCTAAATAAAAATACTGAGTGATCTATGCATCTTGGCCTTGATTTTAGAATCTTGTTTTACCATATTTATATTCGTATTGAGGGAGAAATGTCCATTCTAACAGAGCTTCAGTTTCTAGCTTTGGTTACATGACTGTTTTGACTTATCTGATAAAAGGTAAAAATGCCAAAGCAAAACGACTATGAATATTTTATAAAAAATTTGAGTGAAGACTAACATATAATAACATACTATGTAAAAAGGGTTTTGTCAAAAATGTTTTATATAAATTCCAAGAAAAACATTAATCTGATAAAAATCATACAATTTACAAATTCTAAATTGAAACTCTATCAGAACAGGGTTCCATAAAAGATTTTTAATTATTTCTGTTCATCATTTTTTTAGACTGGTTTATTGGGTTGTATTTTTAATAGGTACAAGCAGCCATAGTAAAAATATGGTGATTTTATAGGTGATCCGTTATTTCTGAAAGATTTTGTAAAAATGGGTCATTAGGGATCTGAATTTCGTTGACGACTTGTGCTTGTGATTATTTAGTAACATGTTTATATCTTGTAGTTTTATTGTTTTTCTGATATATACTGCATATCATCAGTGATAATAGACCCTATTGAATCATAAACAAAGGGCTACACATTTAGATAGATCTGAATTAAAATTTATGCAAATCGTAATTGAAAGATATAGCCAAATCTTGCTTGTCTTGTAAATTAATTATTTTGGTAGATTCTAAAAGAGAGTACTTCTATTTATATGATTATATTCAGCATGTTTAGCTTGTTTAATATTTGAATTCATGTTTGACTTAATGAAGATTTAATGGTTTGTATTTAAGAGAATTAAAACCCCGATTTCTCATAAATCGATTTAGGGTTTTGAGTTCTTTCTTGGATTTTGATTCTTCCAAAAGAATATGTTGTTGATATATGATTTTTCCAAGTTATGTACAATATGAACTGAATTAAGAAATTTGTATTCACATTGATTAAGTATGGCTACAACTGAACATAATTAAAAATATATAAGTCTTTCTGATTTGGGCTTATGGGGGCCTGGATTAGGAAAATCGAGTTATGTGTTTTTGGTTATGGGTTAGTTTTAGTAGATTCATTGATTCAATCTGTTATCATAGATGTTTTAATTAGGTCTGATATGATTTAAGTACTGTAAAAATCAAGACATTAATTGGAGTCATGTCAATTGGTTCGGTGAGGGTTTATGTGAGCTCTTATCGAAAAAATTAGGGTTTTGTGGCTCTAGTTATGTTTTGATATTTTCATTAAAAGAATTCATAAATGCAATATTGAATTATATCAGATCTGACATAAATATTTATGATAGAGATAAGGGTGAGTTAGATTGCAATTAGTAAGTTATGATTGTAGTGTAAGGATGCTCTGTTTCTGAGAAAAAGGCTCTTACACAAATGATATTTGAGATTTATGAGTAAATTTATTTATGATAGCTTAAATCTGTTTATTTTTATGATAAACTGAGCATGAACATAAATGTATTTGCAAAGCATGTGAAAAGTTAAATATGGATATATTGGTTGCTTTGTGTATTGGCCACATATTTTAGTTGTGCAGTTTCGGGCTACTCTAGCCATGAGACCTAAATAATTTGATAGTGATGTTAGAACTATGGTTCTCAAATTAATTCATATTTGTGATAATGATGCATGATTATTTTTAAATATTTAAATTATGTGATACTATATGAATAAATTGTTGAATAGCATATTGACATGATTCATTGCTTATAAGAATGCATGTTATGCTTTGAGATGCCGTATTTGTGAAATGCATGCAGGATGATATAAATCCCATAAGGTTGCATGAGCACTTGGGTGCTCGATAAAATAATAATTTATGGTTACAAAGATGAAACAGTAAGATGAAAATGCACTAGCCTAAATGATAGATATATTTACGTATCACCTAATTAATAAAGATAACCTTGAGTTGTGTTTCTGGGTATGCCTTTACCGAGGTATGCTGAATCAGAATGGATGGTGGTTTATCTTAAAGATGGTAGGCGGTATGAAACTCTATGGGCATTTTCTTTCTTATTATGCTGCGAGGGGAAATGCCTCGATGATCCCCCAACCTAGAGAATTTAGGGTGACCAAGACTGTCTCTTATATCCTAGGTGGGCACGTCTCTGAAACTTCTGCAGAAGTGAGTGATCATGATCACCGTTGTGGCACGAAGTCACATCTCCTGATAGTTTCTCTCTGAGCACGCCGCTACTTCTCAAAGCATGTCTCCACTCTTGGGGAAGACGACTCAGACAGCTATTCAAAAAATTAAAATATATAGTATAATAAACATCCAAGTAGTCTAGTCTGTTTCGTGTTGGTCCTATGCATACCCGATAGGCTTTTGGTAATCAAGTGAAACATAAAATACTTGCTCACTTTATTTTTTTGTACTTTTATTCATGTTCATATGATAATGTGGATTCATGCATATTATTGAATGTCTTGGTTTTAATTATAATGCAATTATGTATGCTTAAAATTATTATAACATGCTTGTATATATTTTTAGAATCATGAATGCATGATCTTCCTTTTTAATCGTTTATCTACCTATTAAATGTTGAATGATATACTTTTGTGATTGATGCATATTCTGCAAGCTTTATGAATTATATCTTGCATTAGCTGTGCAAATTTTACTGAGACTCTTAAGAGTCTTATGCTTTCAAAATAAAATGTTTAGCAGGTAACATGTGATCTGTGGAACAAATATAGGATGCTGGAGGGGGTTGTGAGAGATTGTGTTTTCGAGATCCCAGGGGTTACTTGTCTTTTTAATTTGATAGTTATTGACTATTTAATTGTCTATTTTTGAATAATGGTTTGAATTATTTAATATTTAATAGGACTATTTCATATTTCAATTAATTTCTCTTATGGGTTATTGAATGACAATGTTTTTGAAATGTAGTGTGTTTGAGAGGTTTAACAAAAAATTCAGCTTAGTAAATTGATTTCGAATCAATATTTTTCACTGTTTGCTCACATAAATAAAAACTTAAGGATTTTGTCATTTAGACGCTTTATTCTCAAACTTTGTTCTAAGGAGCTATTAAATGCCGGTGCATGCGCAAAATAACTCTTTAGAGCTTATTTCGGTTAAGACAATGCCAATGATTAAATACTTAAATTAATAATTTCTTCTATGTAATGGTTCAATCAAATTGGTTAACGGTGGTTCCATACTGAATCTGATACTAGATGGCTTAGACACGTTTGCATTTGTGCTTAGGCGGACCATCTAGTACTTGATACAGTTAGAATGTATTCGTTGGTGAGACCGTTGCATTATTACATATTGGAAAAGAAAGGTAAATCAGCAATGTGTTAACTTTGAAAAAAAAAATCTGGTATTTTGGTTTAAAATCTGTTGGGCCGTTACACCGAGCTTTCCTCCACTGCATGTATCTCTCTCTGATGTAGTAGGATTAGGGTGCTCTCCCTTTCTCTTTCTCTATGATATTGTAGGATTATGGTGCTCTCTCTCTCTTATGGATAGAGTTAATTCGGTTGTTGGGTTAAGGTTTGCTAAGAACTATTTTTTTGTTGAATATGCTTAAGATTTTTGCATTTTAAATCTTAGTTTTGCAATGTATTGAGTGAATGCATGATAAATCTAATAATGTATTTTTGGGTATGCTTAGATTTTAGGAATTTTGTATCTTAAACCACGTTTTTGCATTTTTTATAGTGAATGCATTCTAAAGGTGGTTATTTTGTTTGGATATGCTTAGATGTTGGAGTTTTGTATTTTAACCCATGCTTTTGCAATTTTTGAGTGAATTTATGTCAAATCTGTTTTTTCTATTTGGGATATGCTTAGATGTTAAGGGTTTTGTTTTTTAATCTTTGTTTTTGAAATTTTTTAGTGAATGCATGATAAATTTTTTATTTTGATTTTGATATGTTTAGATGTTAGGGATTTTGTATTTGAATCCATGTTTTTGCTATTTTTTGAGTAAATGCAGCTTTAGTTTGCTTCTTATATAGCTGGATAAGTGGCATGTAACAGATCTTATTTAAAATTAAATTGGAGGGTAAACAAAATGTATTGTTTTGTTGTTTCTTCACAAACAAGCATTGTTCCAACTAATATATTTTAACCCCTGGGTTTTAAAGTTGGATTATGATAAAATTCTTTGTTATTCTCTATGATAATTTTCAATCATGCTTGAGTAAAGTATAAGAAGTACAGATTAGTAAAACTGAAAAATGTAATAGAGTAAATTCGATGTGAACTACTTATTTGACTGCATGTTAAATAAGTCTATAGTAGCTAGAATGAAATGTTCATGGGGCTTGAAAGACAAGGCTAAAGGTGGTGAAAAGTCAAATAAAAGAGAAGTTTGAGGTTGAATTCAGCTTGAAAAAAAAATCAAGAACAAGTTGAAGTATGTTAGGCCCATTAAAATCCGTAATAAATGTCTTAAAACATGGATAGTGATGGGCGGATCGGGTGGTACGATCTCAAACAAATTTATCCGACTCATTATCCATGTGTATCCAAGTTATAGCATAAATCAAACAACAGTAATAAGGAACACAATCTTCGTGTACCATCAAAACAAACTTTGGACTTGGTATAGTTGTTACAGAACACACATAACGTGTGTACTGTCTATCAATCTTGGACAAGGCATCAAACAAGTCCTTGATGCCCAACATTACCAAGTTCTTCTAGGTGGCTCCACTCATACTTGGTTGACAGGACCTCACAAGTTTGAAACCCACGAGCTATCCCTTATTTGCAAGGTTGGAGTTGGGTGTAAGCGGATCTCGAAAAATGTTGATACGGGTGGCTGTCAGCGGCGCTGCATAAAAAATGCCCTCGTTACTTCATGACACTAGGAATTGAACCCAAGCCTTCTTGGGTGAAGACACATGGGCAAACCAGCTGCCTGGCAACCTATGTCACAAAAGATTCGTGGACACGAAGATCGGTGATGTGGGTTTGACTCATAGGTACAAAAATATTTCGTAAAATAGAACCAAGAGACACGGATTTTTTTAATTTTTAATCAATAAAAAACCAATTTTGATATTTTAATAGTCAAAATGTATTTTTAGTAAAAAATAAAAAGTATTGAAATATTATTAAAAATATTAAAATAAAGTTCAAATTGAATTGGATCGTGTTGAATTGGGGAAATTTAAAATGTTATTTTTTATTTAATTTTATTTTTGCAAATATATATAATTTTAAAACATGTAAATGAATCGATTCAAGTCAGAATCGGCTCAATCCGGGCTGATTCTTTGCCAAAAATGGGCCGATTTGTGACAATGGCCGAATCAGCCACTCTGTTTCATTTTGTCTAGGGGCCGATTCAGATCGATTTTGACAATGTTGCTGCATGCAAATAGAGAAATCATGGATCCGTGAAAAAAAAAAAATATATATATATATATATATATATATATATATATATATATATATATATATATATATAACAATTCACAATCGATTCAATAGAAAAAGAACAAAAACATGAGAATTCCACTCTGGATTCACACTGACTCAGCTACAGCATAAATCCAGTACAGATATCAATCACCAAGAGTGAAGTTGAAGCTCCTAATGGAGTCTTCATCTACAGTAATACATGCCACAAAGAGAGAGTTTCTCCTTGTCTATCATAATGCAATATAATTCTACATTAACATCTAAGCTCAATCTTATTACATCACTACTAAAATATAAAGCACTAGTGCTGAAAACATGAATACCAAGAACAGAAGACTAATTATGAAAAATCTAGAAATCCATGGCTTCTTGGAATATCATCATAGCAGAAGCAGGCAAACCCAGCAGCACATTTATGCTTTTCCTCTCTTCTCCATGAGAGAGGAAGAGGATTACTTCCTTCTCTGGCAGTGTTACTGGACCTGAGTTCAGAGGCTCGCCCCAGCCAAAATCTGTTGTATGGAATGATAATCTAGACCATGTGGTGATCAACAGAGTTGCTGTCAGTGAAGGCCGTGCTCGGGTTACTTCGAAATAGTCGATCGCCGATCGCATGTAACTGTCTGTAACCATCAGAACGGCCTTCTGTACTAAGTCCACTGTGAATGAAAGGGGGTTCTCTAAGATCTCTCCTGCAGTACACACAGAATTTGTGAGCACAATGCCATTGCCAAAGTACCCTTTTGGCAACGGCGGCTCGAACCTTGACCGCCCGTCGACTGCAAACAGGAGCTTCGTCTGTTGATCCGGACGTAGTTGCAGTGCTCTGGTTCTAACCCTCCATACAAAGGCAGATAGAGCTTCAAATGTGGTGCATTTCTTGAGAGTTCCATCCTCCATTGCTTTTGCCTTGATCTTTTGCAGTTTTTCGGGGTCGAAACAGAAGGATCTGTGCTGCATTTCTTCAGAGTAAAGTTTCGAGCTCTCGGATATGTCTTCGATCTCTTTGAATTCGAGGTGGGGATACTCTGTTTTGGGTGGAGCTCTGCTCTTCAGCACACTTCTGTCCAAGAATGGCGGCACACTCAAAGGCAACCCTCTAGCAGTCTCTCCCCACGAGTTCACAAACTCCATAGCTCCTAAACCGTCGAACATACAGTGATTCATTGCAAGACCAAGAACAAAATCACCACATTTGAATTTTGTCACCTGATAATAGCACAATTGTGAGAAAACTTTATTAAATCCAACTCATGATGATTAATTCAGAACCGATGTTCACTGCAACAAGACCAATTTCCTATTCAAAAAGAAAAAGAAAGACGAGAAACAAAGAGGCTAAGTTGAAACACTGATCCAGTAATCACCAGTGTTGTCGGAATCGGTTTTCCAAAAAGTGCCTGAATCAGTGTGAATCGAATCAAAGCGAATCCTTTTAAATTTGTCTATTAAAAGAAATGTAATTTTTTAGATTAAAAAAAATCAGAGAGAAACGATTTAAGTATATATGCCAATTCAGACTCGATTCAGACCTATACAGCTGAATCAGGCCTGAATAGGCCCCTACTGAATCAGCCTGGGAATCAAACTGAAAATGACTCAATCTATTCAAATAGGCCTCTTAAGGCCAGTTCAATTCAATTCTGATAGCATTTGAGATCACCTTAGAAGGTGATCCACCCTGATTACTAGATGTGTTCCTTTAAGCTTACCTGTGCAACCAGTGGAGGGATCTCCAGAATGTTTTTAGCACCAGGGATATTGTAAACAAGCATCCCAAGTGTTGCTGGATCAGGCTTTGTCAAGTCACCAATATCTTCCATCTTACAATCTGCAAATGCTTCAACAAGCACAGCACCTTCCCCAGTGCAATTCACTATCAGTTTTCCATCTGAGCTTATTGTCAGCCTTCCAGCTAGAGGGTAGTAGTGAACCAGAACCTTTGACAATGCCTCCTTGATTACTTGATAAACGTTCTCATTGCCCATCTCATCCGACTTGAAACAGTACACAGTCTGAATAATCACAGCAATGTTCTGATCAAGGTTTGATAAGAAATACAAACCCTTCTCTGTTTCCTCTGCAGGAGGAACAAGAGTCGGTTCTTCCTTCTTGATTGTTAGAACAAACCCATTTTCTTTGGTCTCCATCTTCACCTACAGAAACAAAAATCACAACCATGAAAATCAGATAACTTTATGAAACAAAGGTTTCTTTCTGAAAAAGATGGAAAATATTAATACCATGATGAAAATCGTCTTGCAAATTACAAGCCAGAAGGAAAGGAAATCAGAGCCAAGTTTGTGATGGGAAGTGGAAGTATTAAGGTGTATATATATAAGAAGCATAGCAAGTGGTGTCAAACCAATAATCAGAGAAATAAATAAACAAGAGAGAGAGAGAGAGAGTAATGAAATGATAGATAGCGACATTCAACTTACAGATATTGAAATCCATAAATGGTATAAGAGAAAAAAGATTATGTTTTCCTTACAGAGAAAAAAATATAGTGTTTTTTTTTCTCTTTCCTTTTGGCTTCTTTCTTCAGTAGGAGAGATTCTCAATTGATGAGGGGTTGTGATTCTGTGAGTTCATATTCATTTGGTGAGGGTTGGCTACTGACTATGGAACCAAATCTCACCTGTCTGTGAAGATGACGTGAAAGAGGGTTTCAGGGTTGGTGGGGTTGGCGTCCGAAATTTGCCCCGCATTGGCCAGGTCCACACAGACCTGTCTGTTGGCAACTTGGCAGGTGGCCACATAATCAGTACTTTGCATGAAAAAGCAGAGTAAATCATGTTGTATATAACTGGTCCTCAGACGCTTATCTCATTAGATGGGGTCCTGGAGATGTGTGTGGTGGGTCCCATCCACGGTTCCCAAGTGAGATGTGCGGTGGAGGTTGAATAGAATTGGCCACTGGTTACCTAAAATTGTCATCACCTGATCTGCTCCTGTAACAAATATTGCGAGATTTATAAAAATCTCATGGTAATATCGCGAGAAATTGCCTGAAAGTTTAAAACGACAATTTCTCGTAAGATTTTCAAATTGTGACAAATATTGCGATATTTATGGTTTTAGACGATATTTATCACGAAAACCCTCCAAATTTTTATTTTTAAATGTGTTTTATTTATATTTTCTTATAAAATTTATTTTTTTATGTTTTTTAATTTATTTTTTATTGTCAAGATTTTGCCAAAAAATAGGAGATTTATGAAAATTTTCAAAATCTACCGAGTTTTTGACTCTCAAGATTTTGCAGTTTTTAACTTTTGTCGCTATTGATAATGTATAAAATGCATAGCAATTTTAATCATGAATTTTTGCATTTATATGTTAAAAAGTGGTTTAAAACCCATGTTTGTGTTGTTTCAAGGTGCGAGGGAGCGATTGTTCGAATTTCATCCAAATCGGGTGAAAAATAGGCTCGATAGAGCCCTATAGGCACTTGGATGAGTTTTTAGAAATTTGTTTAACAGTAAAAATTTAAAATTTTGGGGAAGATGCCTTAAGACTCACCTTGTTTCTTTTTTCTTTGAAAGACAAAGCCAAGCACTGGCTTAAATCGTTAGATTCAATAGTGATTATGTTATGGGATCAATTACAGAAAGAGTTCCTAAAAAAGTACTTTCTTATAGGATGAATGAACCAGTTTAGGCGCGACATTACTAGCTTTTTGGAGTTGGATGGTGAGCAGTTTCATGAAACGTAAGAGACAATGAAGGATCTCCTTAGGAAGTATCCCCAGCATCAGGTGTCTAGATGGTAACTGATGCAATGCTTTTATGATGGAGTCTCTGAACGAAATCGTTAGATAGTCGATTCATCGTGTGGAGGCACCTTTATGCTGAAAAGCGAGGATGAAGCTTGGAGGTTGTTCAAGACTCTTAGTGAAAATTCATCGCATCATGCCTCCACCTCATATGCTGAGAGAGCCACACTGGTACTTTTAAAGAAAGGTGGTGCCCTCAAGGTTGATACAGTTGTTGAGTTACACAACAAAGTGGAATTGCTTGCTCAGAAGCTAGATCAGCTTCTTGCTGGTACACCACCTCCTAAGATGGTGTGTGCTCTGTGCGCTAGCCTAGCACATTCAGTCACTGAGTGCCATTTGGCAGCTCATTACCTCGAGTTCATTCAGGAGCAAGCTCAGACAGCCCAAGGTTTATCTAGACCTGGGAACAATCTATTTTCTAGCACATACAACCCAGGTTGGAGAAACCACTCAAACTTTTCTTGGAAGAACCTTCAAGCTTCTATTCATGTCCCTCCTCCTCAGCAGATTAGACCTAATGCATACAGCCAAGACTATTCTAGGTCTAGTTTTCCTTCGACGTTTGCTAGAGCTCCACCTACCACACCTCAGTTTTCTGCAGCTGCACCATAGCAGCCTCTAGAACCTTCACAACAACCTTCATTTGAGGAAAAACTTCTCCAGGAATTTGTTGATATGAAGGTCAACAATCAAAATGCCATGGACAAATGCAACCAGATTCTAAACTCGCACACCCAATCTATAGCCAAACTAGAGACGCAGATGGGTCAGTTGGCAGAAATGCAGAGTAGGCGAATGGAAGGCAAACTCCCTATTCAACCAATAGAAAATCCAAGAGGTAAGGATCCCATGACTTTAGGTTTGCATATGACAAGCACTCACCAAGAGCAAAACAATAAAGTCTTAGCCCTTAGGAGCGGGAGAGAGTATGACTGAGTAGAGAAGGAGCATTCTAAGCAGATGACAAAGACCACACTACCTAAGGCTCAGACAATTCCTATAGAGCAAGTCCAGGAAAAGAGAGACCTTGACCTCCAAGCGTATATCCCTAGGCCTCCTTTTCTACAAGCATTAACATACCCTAGGCCTCTGAGCAAGAAGGGGGTAAAAATGCAGGAGATGATTGATTTATTCAAGGATATTCATATAAACCTCCAATTGCTCGATGCTATCCAGCAAGTCTCAACATATGCCAAGTTTCTTAACGAATTATGTACTCAAAGGAGGAAATCAAAAGCCGCAGTTCCTAATAAAGTCATGTTACCTGAGTAGGTGAGTTCAGTGTTGCAACACCAGACTCCACCAAAGCTCAAGGATTTGAGGACCCCAATCATTTCGTGTGTCATTGGAGATATCATCATAGAATGAGCCTTACTCGATCTAAGAGCGAGTGTGAATATTCTTCCAGGATATTTCTATGATTCATTCGGATTGGGGGAGATGAAACTGACTCCCATTACTTTACAGCTAGCTGACAAATCTGTCAAGACCCCGAGAGGTATCTTGAAAGATGTCCTAGTCAAAGTTGATGAGTTTTATTTTCCCATTGACTTTATTATCTTGGATATATAGGGAGGACAACGCCATACCCCAATTATTCTTGGCCACCAATTCTTGGCAATAGCCAATGCATATATTAATTGTAGCACAGTGGCCATGGATGTATCCTTTGGCAACAAAAAGGTAAGAATGGATACTTTTAATGCTACCATGGGACCTGCTAGAGAAGATGCATGCTTTCTGATGGATTCAGTGCAAGATCTAATGGAAGCAGACACATTCAGCATCTTAACTGAAGACCTGTGTCAATCATACTTGATTGCGAGCATGAAAGATGAAGAGATTGATAGCCTAGAAAGTGATAGTGAAGATGTGGAGATCACAAGTGATGTGACAGTCCTGTATAGCCATCCCTCTAGATTAGGAAATTTTGAACCCATTACAGACTTAGCAGAGTCACCTGTTAATCCATTTGTGGAGTCTCTGCCTATGCTTGAGTTGAAGTCATTACCGGCTTCACTCAAGTATGCATTTTTAGGAAAAGACCAAACATTGTCGGTCATCATAGTTGTAGACCTGACTGAGAGTCAAGAAACAATGCTACTAAAGGTGTTGCAGAACTACAAGACAACGATAAGGTGGTGAGTGGCAGACCTCAAGGGGATAGACCCACCTTTTTGCATGCACCGCATACATTGTGAAGAAACTGCCAAACCGATGCGAAAAATGTAGAGACGATTAAATCCTAATATGAAAGAGGTGGTGAAGAAGGGAGACGTTAAATGGTTTGATGCAGGGATTATTTTCCCTATTTCGGATAGTCAGTGGGTGAGCCCTACACAGGTAGTGCTCAAAAAGTCAGGACTCACCATCCTGTAGAATGAGAAAGGTGAAAGCATCCCCATGAGCACGACTACCAAGTGGTGAATTTGTATAGATTATCGCAAGTTGAATGCATCCACAAGGAAGGATAATTTTTCGTTGCCGTTCATCGATCAAATTTTAGAAACACTCACAGGCCAAAGCTATTAATGTTTCCTGGATGGTTATTTAGGTTATAATCAAGTGGTCGTTCACTCAGAGGATCAAGAGAAGACTACATTCACGTGTACTTATGGTACTTTTGCATTTCGATGTATGCCATTCGGGCTATGCAATGCCCTGACTACGTTTCAATGATGCATGATGACTATCTTTTTCGATATGGTTGATGAGGTCTTGAAATTTTTTATGGATGATTTCTCTATTTATGGCTCATCATTTGAAGATTGTTTCAATAAGTTAGAAAGAGTGTTACAATGGTGTACTGAGACAAATCTGGTGCTTAATTGAGAGAAGAACAATTTTATGGTCCAGCAGAGTATTGTTCTTTGGCATATTTTGTCGGCGTGAGGCATTGAGGTAGACAAGGCGAAAGTCGAGTCTATTTCCTAATTGTTACTGTCGACTACAGTAAGACAGGTAGGGTTATTTCTAGGGCATGCAGGTTTTTACAGGCGGTTCATTAAAGACTTTAGCAAAATCTCGAGACCGCTTTGCAACCTGCTGAGCAAAGACCAACCCTTTGATTTTGATGAGAGTTGCCTCAAGGCCTTCCAGATCTTAACGGATGCCTTAACCACTGCACCAACGATTATGTGTGATGCACCAACGATTGGACATTACCTTTCGAGATTATGTGTGATGCTTTTGACTATGCTATTTGAGCTATTTTGGGCCAGAGAGTAGATAGGAAGCCTCATGCGATTTACCACACTAGTAAAGCTCTTACCGAGGCTCATATGAACTATACCACAACTGAGAAAGAGCTACTAGCGATCGTATTTGCATTAAAGAAGTTTCACTCCTATCTACTGGGATCCAAGGTGGTTGTCTTCTCGGATCATGCTGCATTGAAGTACTTTTTATCCAAGAAAGACACCAAACCCCACCTCATTCGTTGGGTTCTGTTACTCCAAAAATTCGATCTCGAGATTCAAGATAAGAGCGAGAGTGAAAATGTGGTAGCAGACCATCTGTCTCGCCTGACGATAGAGACCACGTCTAATCAGGAGCCAATAGGCGAGACATTTTTGGATGAGCAGTTGTTGACAATCTAGAGCACACACATTGCCTGCTTTGCACACATAGTCAATTTTCTGGTGACTGGAAGCATTCTTGTGCATTGGACCAAAAGTGAACAAGAACGCTTTAAGGCACAAACCAAACATTACTTTTGAGAGGACCCAAAGTTATTCAAAGCATGTGCAGACCAGGTAATTCGACGTTGTGTCTTAGAGGAAGAGGTCGAATCCATTTTAAGCTTTTGCCACTCATATGCTTGTGGAGGCCATTTTAGTAGCCGCAAAATGACTACTAAAGTTTTGCAGCCTGTATTCTTTTGGCCGACTTTGCATAAGGATGCCGCTCAGTTTTGTCGCAAATGCATTCAGTGTTAACAGATGCGAAACATGTCTAAAAGGGACATGATGCCACTGGTCCCCATTCTTATTGTAGAAATCTTTGACGTTTGGGGGATTGATTTTATGAGACTGTTTTTACCTTTGTTCAGGAATGTTTATATCCTTGTTGTGGTGGATTACGTCTTTAAATAAGTAGAGGTCATCACCACTAAAACTAATGATCATAAAGTAGTGCTTAAGTTTATTAAGCACAAGTGTGTCACGCGCTCTCATTAGTGATGGGGGAAAGCACTTCAGGAATGTGTAGATTGCTTCCCTTTTAAGGAAGTATTATGTCACCCACAAGATAGTCACCCCCTACCATCCACAGACAAGTGACCAAGTATAAGTCTCAAATAAGGATATCATGTGCATTCTTGAGAAGACAGTTAGGCCAAATCGCAAGGATTTATCCCAACAATTAGATGATGCCTTATGGGCGTATCGCACTGCATTCAAGACTCCCATTGTCATGTCGCCTTTAGGCTGGTGTTCGAAAAGCCATGTCATTTGCCAGTCGAGCTAGAGCATCGTGCATACTGGTCCATTAAGAAATTTAATTTTGATATGACTCAAGTAGGAGTAGAGCGTCGGCTACAACTTAGCGAACTGGAGGAGCTACGAAATGAGGCATATGAAAATGCCAAGATCTATAAAGCTCAGACAAAAGCATTTCACGATAAGCATATTTAGAGAAAATCATTTGAGGTGGGTCAAAAGGTTTGGCTTTTCAACTCGTGACTCCAGTTATTCCTTAGCAAGCTTAGATCTAGATGGGACAAACCTTTTATGGTTCAAGTAGTGTTCATATATGGTGTAGTGTTGATACATGATTCTCGTACGATGGCCTCATTCAAAGTTAATAGGCAAAGGCTAAAGCCCTACATTTCGAATACCTCGATGGAGCATGAAGCTGAGGAGATAGATCTCATTGAGTGTCAAGACTAGGGCAAGTGATTTTATTTGTATATTAAACATAGCTTAGGATTAAGTGGTTTGTACTTTGTTCTTTCTTTTGTAGATAGGGTTGGAATAAAGTCATGTATATATTGAATGGATTTGATGTGCTTTTTAGTGTCTATGAGTCTTCAGATTACAGGATAGCATGGAACCATGATAAAGCAATTTCAAGGCCAACTCAGCAGAAAAACTTTGCATCTCGGCATGCAGGATAGTGGTGCAATGATGCGGCGTTTATCAGCTTGCAAGGGTTCCAGAGCTTTCTCGATCAGGTTGTTTCCTTCCTTCCCTTTATTCTTTTAGTTCTTCAGTAGTGCATTCATTCAGTCTGCATATAAGCATGGGGGAGTGCCACTGAGGACAGTGACATTCAAGCATGGGGGAGGGTGTGTTTCGACTTGTCAATAATTTTTTATCTTGTGGACACTACTTGTAGTAGATATAGAATTTAAGAAAGCATGCATAGTCAATAATTAGTAGTTGTTGATGGTCAAAGTGTCTACTTGATAATTTTATAGCAACATGTTGAGAATTATCATGGTAGACTTGAATGACTAAGTTATTTGCATATATTTTTGAAGTCAACTTTTGCATATAATTGTCTTAGGTCCACCAATATTCACTTATTTGCTTATGCACATGTTTTAGTATAAAAATCTTGCACCATCAGAAAAATTTAAGAGAAAAATAAGAATAAAAGAATATTGGTTAATTAGCTTATTTATTTTCTCTAATAAGAGAGTAACTTATACTGAGTAGATGAGATTCGATAACTTAGAAAATGTTCAAGTTCATGTGAAAAGTGCAAGTGAGGACCTATTAGACTGTGTGGTTTAGTTTGCATTCATAACCTATGAGGTTCGAGTACGTAAGCCTGAAGGGTGCTCTACACTTGGTGCCCTAAGGTCGTCTGGTCTGGGAGCCACCAGCCCAAAGCTCGCTACAAGGACCTCATAGAAAGCCCGAGGGGTGCAGACATTGCACATGGCCATGAAGAAAATGAATAAGAGTAAGTCTATCCTTATTTGAAGCTTTATTGACTCGAGTGATTAAGTCTAAGGGGTACTCTGTACCTAGTGCCCTATGACTTAAAGCTCGATACAAGGGTCAATAAGAAAGCCCAATGAGTCTGAGTAATAGTCACTTTGCACTTTAAATTATGTTGGTGCATTGTTTAAAAATAATTTTTTATGTGCATGAAAAGATATGTGAAGAAAAAGGAACTTGGGCAATGATGTGTTTTGAGTTGTTTGGATAAGGTGCATGTAAGTATTTGCTTGTTTTAGGAATATTCGTGAATTTCTTATATTGTGTGGCAGAGAATTGATATTAGACACTCAGACGATGCATAATATTGATTTATTGTTATAGCATGCCTCTTAAAATTCTAAGATGACTAAAAGGCATTTATATACATGATAAATATCTTTGTAGGTAGCATCACTAGAAACTCTCACGAGACTACACTCATCCACTGGGGTAACCCAGGGGTTTAAGGGGCATGTTGCATACGCTGAATGCAATCGTAATTCCTACGAAAATGAGTTGGGCTAGTTAGGTGTTGTATAGTAGTTTTTTGCATTTGTGATTATGATTTAGTATACAAGTCTTTTTTTGTTTATAGCTTAGAATTAGTTTAGTCGAGAACTAGCAAACAAGCAAAAATGGGGGCATTTGATAATGCATGAAATGCATATAATTTGTAATCATAAATTCATGCATTTGTATGTTAAAAAGTGGTTTAAAACCCATGTTTATGTTGTTTCAAGATGCGAGAGAGCAGTGGTTCGAATTTCATCCAAATCAGGTAAAAACGGGCTTGATAGAGCCATTTTAAGGTATCTAGAGCGAAACTCAAGAAGATCTGGGTCCATATCTAACCCAAATATCTAATAATGGATCTTAGATCTGATTCATAGCCTATCCAACCCAAGATCTGGTCGTCCTTAGTGCAAAAAGTCCAAAAATCCCTCTTAGGTGGCACCGACCTTGTTTTTAGAAATAGTTCTAGTTTTGGGTGGTTTTTCAGAAATTATTTTTTTAATGTAGTGTTTTAATAAATCAGGACTAATTTGCAGTCTATATAGAACAATTAGGGTTAGGGGATGTCATATTTGTCTAGGAGAACCCACCCCCTTCTTCCTTCTCCTCCTCTTCAAGTTTTTCCACCGAAGTTGTCTTCTTCCACCATTTTTCTTTTTCTTATTCTTCGTTTTTTCCCGTGACTTCATCTTTCTTCTTTATATATCATCGTATCTCTTCCCTCACGCATGAAGCAACCTCAGAAGGAGCATGGAGAGCTGAACGTAGCAAGGCGAGACCGCTCTAGCCTCTTCAATCCCTCCGAAAACTAGCCACCGGTAAGTTCCTTCTTCTACCCCTTCTTTAGTTTTTTAGGATTTCTTTCATGTAGTTCAGATTTTGTTTTATTTTTCTTGCATATTTAGATCTACTCTCTGTGATTTTTGTGTATTGGCATTGTTTAGGATCATTTAGAGTCATTGTTTTATGTTTTAGAATTTTTATTTTGGTTGAAAAACTCTTTTCTTCACTGGCCGAATTTTTTGTGTTAGGCTAAATTTTTCGGTTTGATAAACAGACTGTTTCAACCGATCCAGAAAGAGTTTAAAGCTTAAATTTTAGTATGTGATAGTTGTACGTGTCTAAAATATTTTCTCAAAAAATTTAGCATAATCCGACCAGGGGTTGGGATTCTACAACCATTTTACCGAAGCCGGTTTCTGGCTTTGCTAAAATTCGACCTCTGGTTCTGGCTTTAATTTAGTTTAATTAAGTCCTTTTTCAGACATAGTTATTAGCATAGTTTCAATTGCTTTTAACTTTAGTTTAAAGTAGTTTAAATTACATTGTTTATTGCATTTATTTAGTGTTACTTACTTGCTTTTTAATTGAATTAGATTAGTAATTTGTTAGTTTTATATCTGGTTTAGAATTAGTTTTATTTTGATAAGTTAGTATAGATAGTTAGATAATATAGTGCAGTATAGTGTTTATTTTTTAAGCTTTTTTAGTTTGATTTGAGTTAACTAAAAGGTGTTTGCATAGTTCGGTTGATTTTTGTCTATTAGTTTTTACAGATGTTGACTGGCGAGGCAACCCTTGGTGGGAAGTGAAAAGGCTATTTTAGGTGAAGTAATTGCTAAGGGTTGCAACTAGGTGAGCTCTAGCAATAGAAGATTGTTTTTGTTTTCTTTAAAATAGGGCATTAGGCCGGATAACTTTCATTTTGGGTTGTATAACTTTTATTTATGTTTGAACCATGGTAATAGGTTTTTACATGTTTGTTTACAGTTCTTTTATTTTATTCGAGGCAATAAAAGTGCTTTTTTGTTTAAAGTACAAAGGTTTTTATCTTATTTTTTTTGTTCGACCAGTATTTATAATTTGATGCATGATTTACACTTATGTTTTCATTGAAAATATCTTTCAAAGAAAAAAACCTTTAAGAAAAGTGCTACAAGCTATAAGCTATGATATGCTTACATGATAATATCCTCGAAAAGGAAAATTTTCATTGAAAACCCCTGTTTTTACTTAATATTTGACAAATAGTTTCATATTTTTTGAAAAGACATTTGAGGGCTTAAACTTTCAATAAACTTCCAAATAAAGACCTCAATTATGCCTCCTTGTCTTGGAGGTTACCAACAAGGGGGGCGATATTTCCAACACTTTCTCATCCATCACCTTGCAAGGTGACTGGTCAAAAAAATTCTTTTGTTTTGTATAATTTTTGTAGAAACTAGATTAAAGGGTTAACTATGAGTTACTAATGATAAAAAATTTAAACAGCCCATATTGTACAGTACAATAGGCAAAGCATGTTTTTTTTAAACCAAATACTTTTTTTTTTGTTTGAGAAAGAGGGAAACCACTCCCAGGATAGAGACTTAGTCACACTAGCAATGCCTGTCGTACTTACGGTAGACCTGTAGGACACCCCCTCATCCCTAGGGAGTCACCTTGCTTACATATGACACAAGGGGTGATGCCCATGGGAATGGAACCATGACTGTCAGGGCCTCCTTCCACCCCTTGGGGCTTTGAAAACAAACGTTGGAAGTGACATTTTGTTAACGATGAAAGTAACTTAGGCTTTCTATTTCACAGTTTAGTGAAAATTTATGTCTTAAAAAATCTTTTTAGAAAAGGTGGGATTTTTCTGCAATATCATATAGAGGGTGTGACTCTAAATGAAATTTTTTCAAAGAAAACTCCCATAAATGTCCCGTCATAAGTGTCTGATTTTGCACCTCTATTGATCCCAAGTGCTTTGAATATAATTTGTGGAATGTGATGAAAAGCTCCTTCTCTCACTTTTGCGTTTTATGAAGAGGACATGACATCATGAACCAATTTTAGAACTGAATGATATTTAATGTGATCCACGTACAACACTGGGTCTGACAAACCAAGCAGAATCCTTTTGGAAATTCTGTCTTCAGAAAAATCTAGGATATATATATATATATATATATATATATATATATATATATATATATATATATATATATATATATATATATATATATAGAGAGAGAGAGAGAGAGAGAGAGAGAGAGAGAGAATATACCTGACCCCATCCCTCCCCTATTCGTACCTGATGAATTTTAGATTCACTAGAAATAGACTCTTGGATCATGCATTTTGGATGAACAAAAATGGCTTTTGGAGCCTTGAATGTTTTAAAAAATTGTAGACAGTTGATTTTGAAACTTTATAAAAACCTATTCACTTGTCAGAATCAAAAGATCATTCTTATGAAAACAAGCATGTAGAACACATATGTAAAGTTAAAATTTTGAAAAAACATAAAAATTAAAAAAAAAAACCATCTGGTATGGGTCAAGCATCGATGGCATCGGGTAGCTTTTCATTTTCCTACATATGTACATATATTTCTTGTCACTTGATTTCTGCCAAGTATTGTTCATGCAAAAGGGATGGAATTGAACTGATTGGAAGTGACTTTGTTTCAATTGAGAAGATATGTCACTGGAACATGCCATTTTAGTCTTGTATTATTAGAGCATGTTTGTTGGTGGCGATAATGGTGAAAAAGTGGTGGTAGTCAGTGTCCGATCGGGTTTGGTTTGGACCAGGTGGAACAAGACTTGAACTAGATTTTTGGGTATGGTATCGGATCCAGACCCGAGTCTAATCGAGCCTACTATAAGAGAAACCATACCTGGACCCGATAAGAACTACATGAACCAAACCCAGACCATACCTGGTAAAATAATATTTTATTATCATTTTTGCATTAAAAAAATGCAGGTCTTAATCAAAACTCGGGTCAGGCCCATGTCTGGTATAAAATTTCACAAACTATATATGGATCAATGTATTAATCGGACCTTCAGGTCTGAACCCAGGTCTTAATCGGGTCTTCTTATTTGTCACCATACCCAGACCCTACAGTGTTTGGTCCGGGTTGGGTCAGGGTAAACCCGACCCATTGACACCCCTAGTGGTAGTCATATGGCGATTGTGACGATGGGTAGAGTGGAAGAAAAGTAGTTGTGAAAAAAGAGTAAGTTTTACAACCGAGATTCGTTAGTTTAAACTGAGTTTCTATATTTCAATGTATAGGCCAATCTCATTTTCATTAAAAAAGGTGAGTTTTGCTGAAATGGTGAGTTTCACTAGAACAGAGTTTTAGTGAAATGATAAAATCGTCAAAAATATTCTCAAATTCAAAGAAAATCGAGTGAGTCGGTATCCGAGAAATATGACCATATCTTGTATCTATTACATAAAATAGCATTATTCTTAAGGATAGTATTGTTATTTTTTATTTAAATTTTTTTATGTTCCACTAACTTTAAGAAAGTATTGTGCTTATGATATATAATCATAGGTTGCAAGAATCACATGGCATTGCAAACTCATATCCAAGGATGTGGTGTTGGTGCAACACTGAAATCCTGAGCTTTGCAAATGCTTGATCTCAAATATGAGGCAACCTCGGATTTGAGATCTTCACTTTTGTGAGACATAGAAGAGAGAGCCATAGTTTTGAAATTCGACGAAGGGTCATACTGAGATCCAAGGCATTAAAAAGCTCCCTTAAGGGGTGTTTAATCGCTTGTCCAAGAATGGATAGAACAATAGAACATAATGACATAATTCATGTTTTGTCTATTCTATAATAACTGTACTATGTTCGACATTTGTTTCGATTGGATAAAAAGTTGTGTTTCTTGTATCCAACGTGAGATTTTATGTTGTGTGGACAACTTAATGGATAAAGGGTCGGATAACTTCATTTTGGATCGTACAACTTGATTCGCTCCACCATATGAGTGTTTTAACATGTTTATTATAGATTTTAGCCCTAGATATGAATCTCAGATTTAATCGAAATACCAAAAATGTTTAAATATCAATGTTATATTGGATCTAATTATGAATGTTTATCAAAAAATTTAGTTGAGTACTTAAGTGGCTTGAATTGTTAAGCCCTTTCATTCGTATATGGATTTTAGCCCCAAATATGGATCTCAAACTAGATCCAAGTAACAAAAAATGTTTAAATTTTGGATAATTTAAGAAAAAAACAAGAATTCATAATTTTTTATAAACAAATGAAAAAACTATAAATAAATCATAAAACCCTAAAAATGCAAGAAAATCAATCATAAATAAACCAAAAAACCCTAAACTATAAGAAAAATAAACCATAAAATCAAAGAAATCATAAAACCCTAAAATACAAGAAAAATAAATCATAAAATCCAAGAAACTATAAATAAATCACAAAACCCTAAGAATGCAAGAAAATAAACCAACAAACCCTAAACTAAAGAAAAAAAAATCATAAAATAAAAATAAACCATAAAATTAAATATAAAAATCCTTATTTCAAGTTGTAATCAAAGAAAAATAACCCTAATCAAATTAACTATAAGAAGCACTAATTAAATAAATTTGTTTCAAAGTCCTAATTAAAAAAATCAAAGAAAAAATATATATAATAAAAAAATCAAAGAAAACTCCTAATCAAACTAAATAAAAAAATCTTAATCAAATCAAATTGAGAGGGGGAAGAAAGAAGAAAATATGAGAGACAGAGAAGGGGAAGAAAAAAGAAAAGGGGTGAGAGAGAGAGAGAAGGGTGTCATAGCTGGCCTTTCGCGGGTGGCATAGCTGCTGGCATCTTGCTTCCCCGCTGCAGCATACATACACAAAGAGAGAGAGAGAGAGAGAGAGAGAGAGAGAGAGAGAGAGACCCCTCCTCCAGACATATTTTCCCATGTCCCCCCCCATCCCTTCCCATTCTCAACGTAACGCGGGGGGAGGGGAATGGTGAATCACCATTCTGCATGTCCAATGTTTGATTAGCTTGGCATCCTATGTGACGCATGGGATGTGCGATCAAACAAGCCCTTAGTGCCACAACCGGATATGTTATGGCATGCTATGATATGTACGGCCATTATCTTATTATCTTCTTGAATCTTAATGATTTTAAAAGTATAAATTATTTTATGT
Source organism: Nuphar pumila (assembly GCF_984573655.1). Lineage (NCBI taxonomy): Eukaryota > Viridiplantae > Streptophyta > Magnoliopsida > Nymphaeales > Nymphaeaceae > Nuphar > Nuphar pumila. The sequence continues at coordinate 128,031,862 of NC_143255.1, read as the reverse complement.
ATAAATTATTTTATATATAAATTATTTTATATATAAATAAAACATCAAATATTCATTTTTATTGATTACAAAATTAAAAACATAATTTTCAAAAATATAACAAATACTTTCTGGTCTTGTCGGATCATACCCCTTTGCCCCTTAGTTTGAAAGGGAACCTGAAGATATTTAGGTAATCTGGTGTTTGCGTGTACCTGCTTGCTTGTTTGTTGCCTTGTTTATCGATTAGTAATATTTATTTATCTTTGTTAGTTGAGATGGATAGATTAGGCGGCCAAACCATAGTTTAGCTTTGTATTGTAACAAAATTCGAATAAAAAAAATCTGAAACAAAAAATCAAATTTGAGATCCAAGTCAGTCATCTGAACAGTTAGTTGGTCCTCCACATGCAGGTAATCCAATTCACAAGAAACAAACAAAAAAAAAAACTACTATTTTTTCAAAATTCAAACTGAACAAACTCATACAGCAATAAATAGTTGGCCCAACCAATTGCACCACCAAAGAGAGGATCTTGAACGTTGACCATGCATATACAATTGGAAAATCAACGACTCTCTCTCTCTAGAGATGCATTGATTGCTTATGGGCATTCTTAGGGATGTCATTGGACTGGGGCAGAGGCGGGGGACAAGGTCTTCACCCCTGCCCCGTCTCAAAATTCCACCCTCCATCCCCATACGGGTTTTGATTTTAACCTTCATCCTCGCCTTCATCTCCATTTCATGTCCTCCATCACCGATCTAAATGGGGCGAGCCGGGGCAGGGCCTCGTTTTCCCTTAGTCCACTGTCATCCCTAAAAGTATTTTAGCATTTTACTAACGGAGATCCGGGATGGGGAGGGGCGGAGGAAAGCGTAAGTTCATCCCCGCCTCCATCCCAGCACAGGTTTTGATTTTAACCTTCATCCCCGTTTCATGTCCTCCATCCCCGGTCCAAACGGGGTGAGGCGGGGCTGGGCCCCGTTTTCCCCCGTCCACTGCTATCCCTAAGCATTCCATATTATGAGAGAGAGAGAGAGATTCTAAACCTAATGATGGCTTATGCTCATGCCCATGTCAATCTAGACACAAAATTATAGATCTCAGTAGATGTGTGCTGGCATGTTTTAATTACTATGTAAGCAAGTTTATTCATCTACATATATAATAAGATTTAAGTTTCAATTAGTGAAAAAAATATTCAGAATTCATGGGCTGATGATGATTTAAAACTTATCGCATGGACATCGTGTTCGAGTTAGCACATAGAGAGAGTGAAAAATAGACACAATGTTGCTTTTGAAAATCAGATCTATATAAATCAGTGGACCACCACAGGTTACAAGCTATGATGGTTCTTTATATATATATATATATATATATATATATAGTAATGGGGTCCTTGTTAAACCCATTTGGTGCTAATTAACCGCATGCTAAATGGGTTTTTCAGCTTCTCCGGTGCTTTTTAAGTGATTCCGGCTCTATAAATGTGTTGGGCATGGTCAATTTACTAAGAATCCACAATTGGATCATGTGTTTTCGATAAAAATTTGATATTTAGAGCCTAAAATTTTTACAAAGATATTTTGAACTTTATAAAAACTCACCCATGTGTTGGAATCAGATGCTTCAAGAGTTGATCGCTATAAAATCAAATACATAGATCACATCTGAACGGTTGGAATTTAAAAATAAAATAAAAAAGCCAAAAAACATCATTTAGCACACAATTTAGCACCAAATGGGTTTAGCACCGACCCATTATATATATATATATATATATATATATATATATATATATATATATATATATATATATATATATATATATATATATATATATATATATATATATATATATATATATATATACAAGTTACTAGAATATGAGAACTAGTAATATGGGTTTTTTTAACACTTTTTTTGCAACCGTGTGAATGTGCTTGGCATGGTGAATTTATTACGATAACCATTGGATAGTGTATTTTTTTATGAAAATATGATTTTTGAATGCTTGAATATTTATGAAGATTATGACCTATTGATTTTAAAGCCTTAAAAAAAATCTCATTTATGCATCAAAATTGGATGGTTCAAGAGCGGGTTCTTATAAAACCAAGCATGTAAATAACATTTGTACATTTAGATTCAAGAGAAAAGAACAAAAAAAACATGAAAATTGTGGTTCAAACATTAGTTCTCATGTTTTCAGTTCTCGTTTTCTAGTGACTATATATATATATATAGAGAGAGAGAGAGAGAGAGATGAAAACCTACCAAACCTACCCATTAAGAAATATTTTATCAGATTTTTGCTGTTTTTTTTTTTTAAATTCTGCCCTTACAGATGTGATCTATGTGTTTGTTTTTATAAGAATCAGTTCTTAGAGCATTTGATTATGATGCATGGATAGGTTTTTATAAGGTTTTAAAAATTAACTGCTTATCATTTTTATAAATTTTTGAGGCTCCAATTATCAAAATTTCCATCGATTTCTATTAAATCAAACACATCAGAATTTAAAAAAAAACATCAACAGTCCCATAAAATATTTCTTAGTGGGTAGGTTTGGTAGGTTTTCATTTCCCATATATATATATATATATATATATATATATATATATATATATATATATATATATATATATATATATATATATATATATATGAGTAATGCACTCCTTCTACGCACTTTCTTGTTCTGCCCCAATCTTCTTTTCTCATAAATCGTCATTTTTTGTATTTTTTCTCACATCTAACACCATAGATGTGATCTATAGGTTTTGTTTAGTGGGAACCGACTCCCAAATCTGACTTGTACACAGTTTTTTCTGGTGATCCAAAATCAATGGCGATGACTTGTGCATAGGTATTAGTTTTTTTTGGCTCAACAAAATATATTTTCTTCAAAAAAACATGATCCAAGAGTTGATTCCCACTAAATCGAGCATGCTAAACACATCTAACGGTTGAATCATGAATAGATGTTCCTGATGTTCCAGGAACGTGTGTCCTAACCTACGGTACATCAACATCAATATTTTGTAAAGTTGGAATGTTATATGACTCATGTTCAATACTTTATACATCAACATCAATATTTTGTAAAGTTTGATTGTTGTATGACTCATTTTCAATCCACTAAGTCAGTTCCAGTGCTTACGTAATTGATGACTATTACAAACACACACTCAGAAAGCAGTAGTTCTAGGTCAGTTATGTGGGTTAATTGGCCTGAGTTTGTGTAACACCAAAGTATTTCAAATAAAATTTCCTATTACACGAATAAGCTAATTTACTTCTACCAGCTGGTTGCTCTCAAAACAAACACAAAAATAAGTCCTTCCATGCTAGGAATCATTAATCAAGGAACCTGGTAACAATTAGAAAGCAGCTGCCAACACTTTATCTGGCATTGTCATCGGCTGAGAGGATTTCAGGCCAATCTGCCTTTTGGACAGTGAAAAGCTCATGCCATTTTACATATAAACGGATTTGGATATCCATCAAATTTGGATATTTGTCGGATTCTGTAGCAAAAAATCAAAACCATATCCGTATAATCAGATATTGTTTTGCCTTATCAAATGCAACCAATTATAATCAGATATGGTTTTGGCTTGCTAAATGCAACTAAACTGATTAATATGGATGGATATTGAATAAAATCCGGTTGATTGACATCCCTACTACCAATTCAACTGTATCACATTCAGCCATCATGCAAAACAAGGTCACTGAATTAACAAGACATTCATTGGCAGTGTGCTGTGATAAGAAATTAATATTTAGCATAGTAAGATTTTAAATGCAATATATTCACATAAACAAAAGATAAATTTTTCATGTATTCTTTCTTTGACCTCCAACTCCAAGAAAATTGAGTTTTGTCATTATTTAATGCTGTTAAATATATACGTGAGTTCAGCAAAGAGAAACATGTGACAAACTAGATAAACTATGAACATCCTGTATATATACACATTTGGTCAGTTTATTTTAAATTTTAAAACAAAGCCAAGAGTCAAACATATGGAAAATTAAATAAAAATATAAAAATGCAAATAAGTGTATCAAAGGTGGCTGTAGTTTAGTGGTAAGAATTCTACGTTGTGGCCGTAGAGACCTGGGCTCGAATCCCAGCAGCCACATTTCAATTTTTTTTTATTTTGCCATACCTCCGGATTTTTAAATGTTTCAATTGAATGTTTTATGGATTTGACAATACATATGTGATCTGCATTGAGAACAAGCACTAAAAAAAGTGGTTTTGATGTGTGTATGATGGTTTTTGAAGGAGTCTAAAAACCAAAGGCCACAGTGTGTCACAAGTTCACAACAAGAAAACAAAAAAAGAAGAAAATGGAACTAAAACACACTATTACTAAACAAACCATGGTAGACACAATCGATGTTATCATATAACCATAATATTTTTTTGTTGAATAATCTAAGGGAAACCTCCCCCTTAATCACCAACGGCACATTGGCTGGCCTCCGGTTAGTACCCGCCCACCGGGGAGTAGTACACCCACCTTGCGGCAAGGGACACCACCCGTGGGTTTCGAACTTGTGATATCCCATAAACTTGGTGGCATTCGCACGTTGCCCCTAACAGATGAGCAGAGCCCTTGCGGGCATAAACATAATATTTCACAGGAGAAATGTGATAAAATATTACCTAACTATATGTATACATTTATTTAAAAAATTTCAAGTCATAAACCAGTTTTACAATGTCTTAAGAATACAATTTGCCTTCCGAATATCAAATGAATACTTCAGCATGCAATACATATATTAAATTGTGGCCTTAGTTCAATGATAAAAGTTCAATGATTGGCCTTAGAGACTGGGCTTTGATTCCCAATAGCCACAAAGGGATCCATTTGGATTTGGCTAGATTTGTATCTAACCAATTTCACACTTAGTTAATAGCATTTTTTTTCTGAATTTTTGTTGCCAAGTCAAGCGTATCGCCCTCTTATAAAATGTCATTAGATACACGAAAAATACCTTGAATTCCAATCTCTATTACGCTATGAACACATAAGAATAAGTTAATAATTGGCATAGTAAGATTTTAAATACAACATGAACATACAAATATGATTGTTTTTCATTGTTTTTTCTTTGAACTCCAATTGTAATTGAAGAGACCTATTATGTAATTTGGTTGAATCTATAGGAGGAAGTTCACCAAGGGAAATACGTGAGAAACTAGACAAATTAATGTCAATTTCTATGTATATATTTGGAGTCAAACACGCCTTGAATTAGGTTAAGAACATGCAATAATGTAACCAAGGTCTCCCATGTGGTAAACGGGGTCCTGTGCCAAGCTGAAGGCCCATGTTCGAATCCCTCTGCCACATGGAGCTTAAGAGATATCTAGCAGGGATCTGCCTAACCCCAGCTTACCTTTCAGAAAAAACATGCAATAATGTATATCAGTAGTTTAGTGGTAAGAATTCTATGTTGTGGCCGTAGAAACTTGGGATTGAATCCCAGCAGCCACACTTCATATTTATTTTTGAAAATATAGCTTTAGTTGGCCTCAAACATACTATTCTTAACAACTATACCTAATGTCAAAAAAGCTATAAGTACTTATAATACATATACAATGTGTTTGTAGCTTTTAGAGGAGGGGTCTGCCTAGCTCAGCTTGACAATAAAAAAAATCCTTCATTTTCATCTAAAAATAAAACAATTACAATCCCTCATGAAGATGGTGCCAATCAAGGGGGTGGTCTTTCCAAGAATTCACTCTCCCCAATCTAGCCAACTTTGTTAGATCCTTGACCACACAATTTTAAAAGAAAAGAAAATTTCAGTTGGGGTCAGGTCATTCAAAGAAGCGCTTGATCCTCCCCTTTCCATTTTGTTTATGATTTCTTTTATTTGATCAGGTGATGGAGCCTTCGGATCGAGTTTCATCTTTTTTTCCTTCTGTTTGGACCCAACCTGAGTGCTTCTAAGATTGTTGCTGGTCAAAAATACACCCCCAACTATTTGATGAGGGCCATTTTGGTGACCAGTTAACCATGGTCATACACAGCTGTTGACGGAAGGACCAGTTTGTAATATAGATGAGAAAGGTGAGGATTGATTTGCAAAATGACATAAGGTAGGGACTATTTTGTAAATTAGCTATAAGACGAACCGATTTACAAAAAAAATCTTTTAGTTTCTTATATATTTTTTTATATTTACACGAACAAACCGCCCACAGGATCAGAGACCTAGATGCGCTAGCTCAGCCTACCGTACTTACGATCACTGTCCTGACAGCGTAAAACTTAGTGGGCACCCTTGCCCCCAAAGAGTCACCATGCTTCAGCTTGAGAAAGGGTTGATAGCCATGGGATTTGAACCTAGACCGCCTGCCTAGCGACCTAGGCCCCATCCCACTGCACCAAACCCATTTGGGGCTAGTTTTCTAAGGATTTGTTTAGATTTTTATCTAAACCAATCTCACCCTTAGGCAAAACTTTGATTTTTTTTAACTTAATATTGCCCAATTGAGAGGGCTTTTAAATGGCTGGTGAACTGAAATCCCCAAGTTAAATTGTGAAACTATTTTAGTTTCTTTTTTACTGCTTTAGAACACATATGAGCATGATCAAATCACATATATAACTTTTTGCGTGCCTTAGAGCACATATGACCATAGTAGAATCACATATAGAGTTTTTTGTCTGCCTCAGAGCACATATGAGCATGCTATAATCACATATAAAGTTTTTTTCCTGCCTTAGAGCACATATGAGCATGATAGAATCATATATAAAGTTTTTTTGCCTGCCTTAAAGCACATATGAGCATGATAGAATCACATATAAAGTTTTTTTGACTATCTTAGAATACATATGAGCATGCTATAATCACATATTCAGTTTTTTAACTGCCTTAGAACACATATGAGCATGCTATAATCATATATTCAGTTTTTTGACTGCCTTAAAACACATATAAGCATGATAGAATCATATATAGAGTTTTTTTACTGCCTTAGAACACATATCATTCATGATAGAATCACATATAAAGTTTTTTGCTTTGCCTGCCTTAGAGCACATATATATGAGCATGATAGAATCACATATAAAGTTTTTCTGACTGCCTTAAAACACATATGAGCATGCTATAATCACATATTCAATTTTTTGACTGCCTTAGAACACATATGAGCATGATCGAATCACATATACAGTTTTTTGCCTGCCTTAGAGCACATATGAGCATGATAGAATCACATATAGAGTTTTTCTGGCTGCCTTAGAAAACATATGAGCATGATATAATCATATATAGAGTTTTTTTACTGCCTTAGAACACATATCATTCATGATAGAATCACATATAGAGTTTTTTGCTTGCCTTAGAGCACATATGAGCATGATAGAATCCCATATAGAGTTTTTTTACTGCCTTAGAACACATATGAGCACATGATAGAATCACATATAGTGTATAATTTATTTCAATATATTTTGTTTATCAATATTGACTGTTGTTTTCTTGTATAGGTTGCTAGCGATAATCAGCGTAGCGGAGCTGAAGGGACAAATCAGGGCAATGAACAAGAAGATGCACAAAATCTTGGCGATGATTAGATTAATGTGTTGAATTTGTTCTATTTTTTTTTGTTTCAAAAATGTAATTGTTGAATTGTAAATAATTAAACTTGTTAATTTTAAAGTGGAACGATTAATTATTTTAGATTCCTTTTATATGAAATTTTATGTGTACTTTGTTTTTTATTTACAGAAAATATAAATTGTACATGAAATATAAATTGTAGCGTTCTCGATATTTAATTTTCAAATAAATTTTTTTATTTTTTTTCTTGTTTGCAATGGATATATCCGTCGCTATACATATAATTTGGCGACCGCTTAGCGACAACTGTAAATCCGTCGCCAAGCTGAGGTCGTCGTTTAGTACCGGTGGATTTGCGACGAAATCCGTCGTTCATTATTCCGTCGCAATTAGCGACGGAACTGGCGACGAATTTATTCTGTCGCCAGTTAGCATCAAAAAATTCGCGACGTAAGCTATCCGTCGCTAAGCCGGTTAGCGATGGAATGAGGTCGTCGCTAATCCACTGCTTTGTTGTAGTGTCAGCTTTGGATTTAACCCAATTTAACCCTTTTTGTCCTGTAATCTTTTATTACTGAGTTGAGAGATGACTTTTAATGTCATTCGAATCCAAATCCCCATAATTAAGATGTCCAACACTACCAATCTAAACCTTCCAGCCCTCATGAAAAATATGGCTTCCATATGGATACAAGTACATTGACATAGATGTTTACTTTGATAGGAACACATTAGTGCTTAACTTAGTAAAATTCCAAATACAAATGTTGTCACGTGAACACAAATTTCATTTTATTGAAGAACCATGTGAGAAACTAGATATAGTATTGTCCAACTATACGTAGACAATTGGTCATGTTCTTTTAGATCATAACTAAAAGCCAGTTTTGTCATGTCTTATGCATATTGTTTGACTCCCAAGGCGAAGCTCGGTGACTCTCCAATAGTTAGGGTAAGCCATCAGAGTTTTACACTGCTAGGACAATGACCATAACTATGGGAGGTAGAGCTAGCGCAACTAAGTCTATGATCTTGGTTTCTTCGAGTAAAAAGAAAGATGACAGACAGGGTTGGTAGGAGCTATGAGTGCATGTCTCCTTGTGGTGGGAGGTTCAAAACCCAGTTATATGATACTTTAAATAACAACTGGTGGGATTCTGCCTAACCTCAGCCTGACTTTTTTAAAAAAATATACTTTCGAATATTACTGCCAAAACCAGGCTTTGCGCTCAACAACAGTTATGGGAAAGCTCTCTCAAGGGATTCGAATTTCTCAGAGGAGGAATTTGAATTGAGAAGACGAAGCAACAATGAGTATTATCATTTCCACCAAAGTGAAACAATAATTACCCAATTGTGCTTGTCTCAGAAAAGGTAAATAATAAAGGGTCTCTGATTTTACTTTTTCAACATAAGTCTCGTTTGAGTAATAATAAGAACTTTACTCTGATTTTACTTTTTCAACATAAGTCTCATTTGAGTAATAATAAGAACTTTTATTTTGCTCCTTATTGTATCAGGTTCTTTCATCATTGACGGTTCTAGTAACATCTTCTTGTTAGACGGATTCAATTTCTCGGATTGAAAAGAAATAATGTTGTTTACTCTATGTTACATAGACCTGGATTTGACCCTTAGGATTGACGAACCTGTCGCTTTTACAGAGCAAAGTACAATCGAATATAATGTTACTTCTAAGAAGTGAGAGTACTCGAATAGACTTAGCCTATTGCTTTTGCAATCTCGAGTGGCTAAGAACATTCAAGGCATCATTCCTCACTGTAGAACAGTGAAAGAATTTTTGGGAGCGATTGAGGCCCAATTTGTTACTACTAATAAGGCAATGAACAATATACTGATGTCAAAATTGGTGTCTATGAAATATTTCGGTGAGAGTCACATCCGACAACATATCTTAGAGATGAGAAACATTGCATCATAGCTGAATGACATGAAGTTCGCTATTTCTGACTCTTTCTTGGTCCATCTGATTTTAACCTCATTGCCTACTGAATATGGACTTCTCAAAATCTCTTACAACACACATAATAATGAATGGTCTTTTAATGACCTTTTGATTAAGTGTGTTAAAGAGAAAGAAAGATTGAAGGGTGAGAGGGTGTTGAGTGCACATATTGTCTTTCATAAGGAAAAACATAGGTCGGGGGCAAAAAAATGTTTCTTTAAAAAGTAGAAAAAAAAGAAAACCTCAGAGAAGAGTTCAAACTCTCGGACAAAAGCCAAATCTGAATCAGGAGGTTCTTCTATAAAGTGTTTCTTCTGTAAGAAGAAGGAACATAAGAAGGTGGATTGCCTAAAACATAAGAAATGACTCGATAATAAAAGTCACAAGTCATTCATTTTTCATGAGTGCAATTTAATTCATGTTCCATTGCATAGTTGGTGGATTGATTCAAGTGCCATGATGCACATTGTCAACTCTTTGCAGGCATTCTTGAACAAAAGGGAACCAACATAGCATGAAAGAAGCATCTTCTCAAGAAATAAGATGCGTTCACATGTCAAGAACGTTAGGACCTATAGAGTTGTATTGGAATCAGGATTCATTTTGGATTTGGTTGATATATTTTATGTGTCATCCTATAGTGGAAACTTGATTTCAATTTCAAAACTTAATAAGTTTGGTTTTATTTTTAAATTTGAAAACTTCAAGCTTATTATTATTAAAAATTCTATTCATATAGGTTTTGCATATGTGTATGATGATTTATATTATTCGAAAACCAAATTTCAAATTCAGAAATCTCACTCTATTGAGAATACAATGATTGACAATAAATGTTGCTCAAAGGAGGATCAATCATATTTATTTTAGCATCGAAGGATAGGACAAATCTCGAAAGAGAGAGTTCAAAGACTTGTAAAATAAGAAATTCTTGGATCCCTTGATTTTACAGATACAGAACTGTGTGTTGATTGCATAAAGACTAAACAGTCTAACACGTATAAAAAAGATGTCAAACACAGTAATGAAAGGTTGGAGATAGTGCATACAAATGTTTGTAGGCCTTTTTCACCATGTTATATAGGTAAAAAGTATTTTATCACCTTTATAGATAATTACTCATAATATATGTATCTCTACTTATTATTTGAAAAATCAGAAATCTTTCAGATTTTTAAGAACTTCAAGAAAAAAGTAGAGAAACAAACCAGTGAAGTTATTAAAGTGGTTAGGTCTGATAGAGGTGGCAAATATTATAGTCGTTTTACTAAGACGAAACAAAAGAAATGTCATTAGCATTGTTTTTAAAAGATAAAGATATTGTACCTCAATATACCATGTCTGGTAGTGCTTACCAGAATGGTGCAATTGAAAGAAGAAACCATATGCTTAAAGAAATTATTTGAGTGATGTTGAATCACTCAAACATTCCTTTGACCTTGTGGGGTAAAGCTCTTAGGACAATAATGCATATTTTGAATAAAATTCCTATAAAGGTTATTCAAAAGACACCTTATGAGTTATAGAGTAGTAGAAAACTTTTTTTTTATATATGCGCATATGGGGATGTCCAGCTGAAGCTAAATTGTATAATACACATTTAAAAGCCTTTGATTCTAGGGAGACTAGTGAATTTTTCATTAGTTATTCAGCAAGATAAAAAAACTCTAGGTTTTATTGTCCAGCTCATACACCACAGATAGAGAAAATAGATAAAATAAGATTTCTTAAAAAATGTTCTATTGGGATAGATGCATCTCAAAGTATTGAATTTGAGGAAATGCAAGATTCAAGTTCTATACCTGTGAAAGATAAAGACCCAGTTTTTCCTATCATTATCAATCTGGATAATGTCAGAAAAATCCAGTCAATGAACACCAATCCCAAATAGAACGAGTTGTTGATAAGGATATATAACAATAACATGATGAAGAAGTTTATTTTTAACCACCTGTAACACCTATATGAAGATCTACGAGGACCAAAAAAATTGTTATCAATCCAAACTATGTAGTGTATTTGCAAGAGCCCAATAATTTTATAGACATTAATCATGATCCTTTTACCTTTACAGAAGTCATTGAAAGTGAAAGATCAATACATTGAATCAATGCCATGAAAGAAGAGCTTGACTCTATGATAAAGAACCAAGTGTAGGATCTTGTACATTGACCTGATAGAGTCTTACCTATTAGTTATAAGTGGGTCTTTAAGACTAAGACAAACTTCAAAGATCAAGTGAAAATGTACAAGGCTAGGCTCATTGTAAAGAGTTTCACACAGATAGAGGACATTGATTATAATGAGACTTTTTCTCCTATCTAAACTAAAAAAATCATTGAGGATAATCATGGCCCTCATAGCATATTTTGATTTAGAGCTACATCAAATGAATGTAAAAATTATTTTCCTGAATGAGGATCTGAAAGATAAGGTATATATGCAACAATCTCTTGGTTTTAGTATAGATGACTCAAATCATTTAGTTTATAAATTGAAGAAGTCAATTTATGGACTTAAACAAGCCTCCTGCCAATGGTATAAAAAGTTTAATCAGGTAATCATGAACTTTGGATTCAATGAAAACATTATTGTTCACTGTATATACCTTGAGGCTAGTGGAAGTGAGTTTATAATTTTGGTTTTATATGTTAATAATATTCTTCTTACAACTAATTATTTAAGCCTACTACATGAGATAAAAGAGTTTCTTTCCTCTCATTTTGACATGAAGGACATGGGTGAGACCATATATGTTCATGGAATTAAGATCCATCATGATAGAACTAAGGGTGTCTTTGGCCTCTTACAGAAATTCTATATCCTTAAGGTTCTTAAAAGATATGGGATGAAGAACTTTTCTTCTAGTTCAACACCTATAGTGAAAGGAGATAAATTGAGCCTAAAGGACTATCTTCAGAATGATAATGAAAATGCTCATATGTCAATTGTCCCATATGCTTCAGCGATTGAGAGTTTGCAGTATGCGCAAACCTGCACACGACCTGATATCGCATCTGCTGTAGAAATGCTTGGAAGACACCAGTCAAATCCAGACATTATACACTGGAAGGCAGCGAAGAAGGTCATACACTATTTGTAAGAAATGAATGACTATATATTGACCTACAGAAAAGTTGACCGCCTAGAGGTCATTGGATACTATGATGCAGACTTGGGAGGATGTCTCAATAGTAGAAAGTTCACTACTGGATACATCTTTCTATTAGCTGGTGGTGCCGTCTCATGGAGAAATAAAAAGTAGTCTACAACTGCTACTTATACCATGGAGGCAAAATTCATTGCTCTATATGAGACTTCATCTCAAGCCATTTGGATAAAAAACTTCATTATGGGTCTTGAGATTGTAGACTCTATTGAAAGACCACTGAAGATTTTTTATAATAATGAAGCAGTTGTGTCCTTCTCAAATAACACATGAAGTTAAAGTACTTTGTTGTTAAAAAAAGGATTGAGAATCATCTGATATGTATTGATACAATCGATATGAATAAAATGACTGCGGATCTCCTTACTAAAGGGATAGCACCAGGATTGTATTCTCAACATGTAAAGGGGATAACACCGAGATTGTATTCCCAACATGTAAAGGGGATGGGTTTGTTTGATTCCTTCTGGTGTATGACAATACATTATGGTTATATGTGATCACATTTATGAAACTAAATTGAATCTCTATAGCTTTGTATATTATTGATTTTGCATAAAGAATCTCTCATTTGGTTATAAAGAATAGCATAATAACAATATTAAAGGATCAATAGAATGGGTTAGAGACCAACCTATTCATAAAGGTAATCTTAACATGTTAAAGCACTAAAAATAATTTATATTGTAGTACATGAAAATATGATATTTCATAAAAAGGTGTCCATCTTCATGACTCATATGATTCATTATTGTGATACTGGATAGCATGTGAACCCACGTGAAGAACTAAGTCGAGATAACAATATGAACCTCGATTTTGTGCATTTTCGTGTTAATGGGTCAAGTGGGAGAATGTTGGACATTTTGGTTTGGGTTCAACCCTAAGTATGACCCGGTTTGACACTAATAAAGGGGTTAGTAGGCAATTAGTGAGAATTAGTGGGGAAAGGATTATGTGAATGTGAAAGAGTTCACATTTTGTAACCCCCACTTTCCTTCAACTATAAATAGAGGCATGACAACTTGACGAGAGGAGCCAAGGTGTCCTTATTTTCTCATTGGGTTGAGGGTCTTGCTCACCATCGACTTGAAGACCTAGGCTCATCGTGGGCATCGATAGGCAGAGGAGAACGCCGAGCACTCACACGTCACTTTGTCTATAGCATCTACCGGTATGTATCATTTTCATGATCCAGTTATGTTTTTAAAGATACGCCAACATGATCATGTTCTGGATGGGCCAACAATTTTTTTAGAATTGTTCAAGCTTTAGATCAACATCATCTAAAGCGTTTAAAATGAATAGTTGATAGAAAAACAATATAGCTATGGTGATTGGATGTCGTTCATGTCTTAGATGAACGACATCTGGGTGACCTTGACCGAATCTGCACTCCCTTTGCATATATAAAATTCGTTTGGTGCACTAGTCATTAGACTGCAAGCCATTTTGTGGCGCATTTTATGAGCATATAGGGTTTAGCTAAGAGGGATTTACAAATTCATGAAACAAAGAGCAAGGTTTGTATTAGCTTTAATGTTGCATGCTATGGCTTATGACATACCTCATCAGTCCTGTTATTGATGGACATATTCCATGTGGTTGAGAGTTATGAGATCTTGTAGGGAGATTGGTGATCTGTTTTCTTTAGCCTTACAAAATTGAAGTAATTGACTGTAAGAAACTTTGGGAAAGAAGCAAACATGCATACACCGATGGAAAACTGAAACAAACCACTACTTAGGATATGAAAAGAAATAATCAGAAGAGAAGAATGGCATGGTAGAGATTGATTTCATTTTATCGTGCAAGGTATTTAATTATCTCAAGAATGTCCCTGGTGGCCTTCAGTGAAGAAACCGTGGATCATGGCTATTCTTTACATGGATTGGATCGTATTCAGGGTATGTTATTCATAGCGAAGGATTTTGTCTCGGGTCGATCTTTCAGAATGGGGCATGTGCAGTGCGGAGTTCTACTGAGTGAAAAATACATCGAGCGTAAGAATCTGCGATATGTGTTGGCTTGATCGGTAACGTGCGGTGGTAGCATGGCATGCAATAGGCATCAATATCATCGTTAGTGCATCGTTGTGTGGCAGCACAAACGTGGAGCGTCATTCGATTAAGCAGTGTCAGCGAATCAGAGGATGTTACCTTTGGAGATTTGGTTAAGGACCTCTCGGCTTGTAAGATGTTTCTCACACATAGCGGTTGGATGCACAGGGTGTGTGCGGGTTAGGGCTAATTCTCCTAGGAATCACCTTAGGTGGTTCCAACCGAGTATGGTGACTCGGGGCTAGGCGAGTGAATGCCTAGGCGCCTGCGAATGAGTAAGAGTGGTGTTCTTCACTATGATGTTGAATCATCAACTGGTCTAAAGACTGGGGGCCGCAAGGTCTTGTTCCTTCGGTGATGAGGTTTTGCTATGTTGTGCGCATGAAGCCGCAATACGCTCTATGACACGCAAAGCTAAGGCAAAGTTTGTGTCTCTTTTAGAAGTGATAGCTGGTATGGGATGACTATGCACCAAGCGGCATAGACTACATGGAATGCGCATTTGGAAATGCGCTTGATCAACTTCTGTTAGGCAGTTGTACACGGGGTGGTGCGTTGGGCCAATGAAAATGATTCAGCACATGGAAACGTGTCGATACATGGCCTTTGACCGTTAGGCTGGCCAGCTTGGTGTGTCGCGGGTTTGTGAAGTATTCTATGCTTGTGATAGAGCGATAAGTAGGCTTGCGGCGGTAAGTAAAGACCGTCGTGCCGCACTGACTTATTGACAAAAGTAAGCCCGTAACAGATTTAGTGTTTAATGTTATTCGATCTCCTTTTATCCATAACTTTATTGTCATCTCTTTTGATCCCTAACATCCTGAAATGACATTTATTTATTTGTGGATACTGTTAGATAGTTTGTGTTTTGGAGTGCGTGTGAAAGAGGTCTCCTTTCCCACAACCTCCTTGTCCTACAGGTGACCTAGGAAATACTAAAAGTATTAACCATGATGTGATTTCCTTAGATGAAGCCCTTCGTCTCCCTTTCGCCAGCCACTGCATGCCAAAAATCATTTTCACTTCCTGTAACTGAAACTCTCCTGTTATTGCAAACTCAGTTACAAATGGAGCACCTTTCTTTATGCCATCGTACTCAAGTTAGTGAAAATCTTGTGGCAATCTAAAATATTTTGGGACACGACATATTCTATATTTTCTTAGCTTTTATAATGCTAAAATTGTCCAATTATACCTTATAAATCTCCCAAGATCTACTTGATATGCCTTTTGCTATAGCTGGATCAGTTATCTAGAGTCTGGTGCAGTACCTCTGGAGCCTTTTTCCGTGTAGCATCAATTGTTATATTGACAGAAATGATTTTGTGATGTCTTTGCAATCAAAGTCTTTACTCCCATCTTATTGACATGATGATTTTTTTCTATGCTTATATTCAATAGTTAGTTGTTCGAATAACAGTGATTGGCCCAGATTTTCTGTTCCTGTCATGATGATAAGGCTTATCACGTGACCCGATCCGCTTGCCCCAAAGGGGTTTGACGTAGTAGGATGGAGCTTATGCAGTTAGGCAGGCAGTCTAGGTTCAAATCTTGTAAGTATCATCTCTTGGTCTAGCTGAAGCGTGGCGACTCCTTGAGGGCAAAGAGTAGGCCCATAGAAATTTACACTGTCAAAATTGTGATTATCAGTAGTCTTTGATAGGGGAGCAGTTTCTCCGTGTAAATATCGAAAAAAAAAGAACGATAGGCTCTCTATATCAGTTTCTACACTGCACTACCTCTCGTGAATGCTTTCCTTTTTTGAAAATGCTACTTTATTGTAGCTCACTTTAGCCCATGTGAAATGCCAAGAAAGTGGTCTGCTTTTGGTGTGCAGAAAGCGAACTCTGTCAGCATCAGTTTGACCCCTCTGCCCTCTGAACAAATTACCAAAAAAAAATGCACCGCATTTTTGCAAATAAAGGTAGACACTGATTGGATCGAGTAACCAATCTTCAAGAATTTTGCTTACTAGCCTTTTATGTAGTATGGTTAAGGACCATGGGCCTTTAGACTTCAGAAGGTAGTGTATCAGATCCAGATCTAGCTAGATCCCAATATGGATTTTAATTTACCTACTTGTTGGTATCCGAATCGATTCATAACAAAATGGATCGGCTTCTTGGAACAGTCATAAATGTCACCAGTTCTCGTGGTTTTATCATGAGAAATTCATATGCCATGAAAGTCGCAAAATTTTCAATATAACCCCTATTTTGAATATGCCACGATTTTTTACAGATGTTTATTTATTTTTATTTTTTTGTAAGTGTAAATTTGCCAATATTTTCTTTGATTAAAAGTCCAATTTATCATAAGATTTTTCCCTTGCTGAGAACATCCCAAGAACGAGATTTGCGACTATGCTTATTTTCTGGTGTAAGCTTGAGAAAATATAAGGGGCTCAAAATGATTCAATGCCGTTAATTTGGATATGGATCACATGGGTTCATTTCGATCGTCCTTGGAGCCATTATTAGTCCACGTCAATTGTCAAGTTGCTTATGGTGATATTTAAGGGTATCTTTGCAATTTCAATATTAAGGGACGTTGCAGGTTCAAAACCCAATGGTATATATAGTTCTATAACTGGTAGGGGTCTGCCTAAGCCCAGCTTGCCTTTCAAAAAAAAAAAAAAACAAAGTATTTATTGTCAAAAGTGAAGCGGAGACCAAAAGAGTCATTCCGTAACTTTGTTCAAAATTAGTGGGAGATTTATTTGGTAAATAAGGTTTAGGCAAGGGGTTACACCGGCCCAAGTCACCCGTGTGGCAGCAGGCTTAGGGAGAAGGTGCTGACCCCTTTGTCCCATGTTCAACTCCTACTGGATGTGCGGGAAACTTTAACTGGTGGGCTCAGTAAGGACTTTGGTGTTGGTGACCCCACCCAAGGTTTACCTAACAGCGGGTAGGTCCATTAAGTGGCCTGGTTCTCTTTCTCTGTGAGGGTTCCTCATCATAAAAAAATAGACCCGCTGTTTTGTGCAAAATTTCTCCTGCAGCAGCTTCTCGGTTGAGATTTTGACGGTGGGTCACTGCTCTTTTGTTTGATGGACTTAAAATGCTGATCCAAATCCAATCCAACCCGAATCCAAAAATAATTTAATTGAACAGATCCAAATACGTTTTGAATGCACATTCCAATTTTACTTAAAAGATTCAAATCCAAAAATAACATGTCTGACTCAGATCAGATATCTGACCATGCATATACTATCCGTTTGCAGCCATACTATAAGAAAACGAATCCAAGTTGACCTAAAATGAGGAGTAAGAAGCCGTTTTCCAAAAATTCTGCAGAACAAGGTGCGGATTCTGCGAATGTAATAATTTTCAAGTAATGTAATTGTGGGAACAAAGAATTATGCAGATGTTTTGTTGTAGTCTACGTCACAAATATTTTGAATTAGTGGTAACTAGCAAAATTGTGGAAAATTCAAAACATCAGCTTTTTTCATACATGGTAATTTTAACTTGTTTTATGTTTCTAATATTGTTTTTACTTTTATTTATTTTATATGTTTTATATTTTTAATTTCAAATATGCTGATGTTTCCAGCATTTTCCAAATAACAACCTTTTTATTAATTTATCATGCCAAGAAAGTTTTCACACTGATTTGCGACTATGGTTATGCATGGTATTCGATAATTTTAAAAATAAAATAAATTGTTTTTCTAGTTGTAGAAGTCTCAGGGTGGTGGTTGTAACAAAATCCCTTTGGTTTTACAATTATTGCAGGAACCCTCGTCCAAGCAAGAAAAAAACCCTCGTCCAAGCAAGAAAAAAACCCTAAATGGGCCCCATTACCACCCTGCCTTACGTGGCTCACCTCACGAACACACACGTGCACCAGTGGGGTTTGAACACACACATGTAATTTTCATTTATTTGTTTAATGGTTGGAGACAAATGAGACCAATAAGACAATAAACCCATTCATGGCTTTGGAGTACCTTCATGACACAGACTGCAATGTTACTTGACTACAATTCTCTTTGTCTCAAAATATAATGTGGGCATTGGATTTTTTTTTTTTGACAACTCCGTCAGTGAACTAGGTCACTTAATCGATCCAACCCTCTGCAAGAAAAACTCTGGGTGGGGTCACCGACACTCAAGCCCTTACCGAGCTCACCAGTTAAAGGCACCTGCATATCCAGTGTGAGTCGAACCTGAGATGAACGGCTGAACACCTTCTCCTCAGGTCTGCTGCCACTTGGGTGAATGATCGGCCAACTTAAATGTGAGTTTTTTTTTTTCAAATAATAAAAAAAAACTTCAGTCACTCGTCAAGTTGTTGGGGATAAAGAAAACAAAAACAAAAAACAAGCGTTTACTCACCAGGGAGTGCACTCAGGTTAGAGACCTTGAGGCAAGAGAGTTATTGTTTGTTGCATCACAAGTAATGATCAATTTACTTTGGCTAATGGACCAGAACTAGTCTTTAATCTGCAATTATTTGTTAGGAAATGAAACGATTTAGGAAAAATCCAAGATTTTTTACTTGCTCGATTGATAATAGGGATGGCAGTGGGGCGGGGCGGGGGGACAAGGTTTCCACCCCCGCCCCGCCTAAAAATTTTATCCTCCACCCCCGCCTCCATCCCCGTTTCATACCCTTCATCCCCGGTCCAAACGGGGATGAGGCGGGGCGGGGATATTGCTGGGAAAAGTGGTCGGGGTGGGGATTAGGCGGGGATCGTGGCGGGGCGGGGAAAAGTGCACGTCCACCCCCGCCCCGCCTCCACGGCGGGGATGGATTTTATCCTCCACCCCCGCCTCCATCCCCGTTTCATACCCTTCATCCCCGGTCCAAACGGGGCGAGGCTGGGCGGGGCCCCGCTTTCCCCCGGTCCACTGCCATCCCTAATTGATAACATGGTGAAAGCAGTAGACTTGGTGTCATAATTCACATGTTTGGTCGATGCTAACAAGGGATGTCAACTTTCTATTTCCCTTTCCTATTGCCCATTTACTATCAAACTCCGTAGTCCAAATTTTGCATTATGCCATGTAAAAAAAATAGGGAGAACTCCCAGTAGGGAGTTCCCAAGCAACCATTCCAACATACTTTTATTTTTTTTTTACCCTTTTTGATAATCATGCTGGGAGAAATATTTTATGTTTTCGAAATCAACAAATTTTGATGTGTTTATTATCCTCAATTTTTGAATTGTGAGAAAATCCTTACTTACAAGCTGGAATATGGCGATCCAAACGCCAATTCTTACTAAATGAGTCATGTAGCACATCTGATATATATATATATATATATATATATATATATATATATATATATATATATATATATATATATATATATATATATATAGAGAGAGAGAGAGAGAGAGAGAGAGAGAGAGAGAGAGAGAGAGAGAGAGACGAAAGTAATTCAACAGTACCACTCATGAAGATCAACAAAATGTTGAACCCATGAACTGAACAAGAACAAAAGCCAAAACAAATAAAGAAAGCATAAGAGAAAAGAACATTAGACAAATAAAATGGGCTCACGTCGGAGCCGCTTGCCCAGATTGCGACAAAGGATAAGTAGCATCAGCAGGAGAGAGTGGAAGATCACTAAGATGCATACGCAAGATCACATAAACATCTATCAAGATTTTATGCACCATGAAGAGAATAATGGTTAGGTGCTGAATGAGTTTTCAGGGTTTAAATTTTGGCCGTACAGATGTGCTCTATGTACTTTATTTTATAGGGATGAGCGCTTGAAGTGTTCGATTCCAACATATGGGTGGGTTTTTATAAGGTTAAAAAAATCAACAGTCCAAAATTTTTATAAATTTTTTAGGCTGTAAATATCATTTTTTCATAAAAAACACATGATCTAGAATCCTCATAAATGGACCATGCCCAATACATTTATGGTGTCAGAACTGCAAAAAATACCAAAATGACAGGAAAACCAATTTAGCACGTATCAGTTTGGCTCCTACCCATTCCTCTCTCTATATATAATTGCTAGAATATGAGGATTGAAAATATGAGAACTAAGGTGCGAAGCATGATTTTCATGGATTTTTTCTTCTTTTCTCTTGAATTTGACAGATGTGACATGCGTGCTTGGTTTTATAAGAACCCGCTCTTGAATCGTGCAATTTTGATGCATAAACCAGATTTTTTAAGGCTTTAAAATCAATGACTTGTAATCTTCATAAATATTCAAGCATTCAAAAATCACATTTTTCATAAAAAAATACACGATCCAATGGGTGATTTCTAGTAAATTCACCATGCCAAGCACATCCACATGGTTGGATTTGCAAAAAAACATATTAAAAATGCTTATATTTCAAGTTCTTATATTCTTGTTCTCATATTCTAGTGATTATATATATATATATAATGCAAATATGTTAAATGTTTTTTTTTTTGTATTTTTTCCTATAGATGCAGCCCCAATAGGGGGTTGGCGTAGTGGGGTAGGGCCTTGGCTGCTAGACGGGTAGTCAAGGTTCAATTCCCATGGGTGTCACCCCTTTGCACAAGCCAACGCGTAGCATAAGCCCCCAAGACACGAGTCCTAGCCTTGAAGATTTATGTTGCCGACACGACGACCATAGGTATGCTTGATCAATTTATTAAGAACCGACACCCTGAATGTGTACTTTTTTTTATGAAAAATGATATTTGGAGCATCAAAATTTTATAAATATTTTAGGCTGTCACCCATGTATCCAATTGAACACTCCAAGAGCTTAGGGGTGGAAAAATCTGACACGACACGCCAACTCGCTTCTTAGACGGGTTCGGGTTTGGCTTAAACGAGTTCATGCCGTAAACGGATTGACCCGCCTAACCCGTTTATTAAACGGGTCGGGTTCGTGTTAGGGGTATGCCAACCCGGATGACCCGTTTAATAAACAGGTTAGGCGGGCGGGTCAACCCGTTTACTCGAACCCGACCTGCCAACCCGTTTACTCGAACCTGACTCACCAACCCGTTTACCAGAACCCGACCACCAACCCGTTTACCCGACCCATTTATTAAGCAGGTTAACCGTGTCGTGTCGGGTTACCCGTTTAATAAATGGGTCGGGTTCGTGTTTGCCACAACCATCCCGTTTAATAAACGTGTCAGCTTCGTGTTGAGGTATGCTGACCCGCCTACCCGACCCGATTGCCACCCCTACAAGGGGTTGATCCCTATAAAATAAAGTATGTAGATCACATAAAAAAAAAGACCTAAAACTCATTTACCATGTTTCATTTAACATGGTTCGTGGTTTTTCTTTTTAGAATATGTAAAATAGGTTTAGCTAGTGAAACATGAACACTAGGTGTCGGACTCAACTCAACTTGTATAAGTTCATTAAGTAACAATACATATATATTGAATGTGCTTTTGTGTAATTTGGTATAAAATAAATAGTCAAGGTGTTTGGCTTGCACGCAATGGGTATAGAGTTCAAATCTTTGTGCAGCCAATTTTAAAACATTGTATTCCTGAAAACAAGTTAGCTTAGGACACATTTGGAAGAGAGAAAAACTCTCATAGGAAAAAAAAAGTTTTACCTATGAGAGTTTTTGATTTGAGAAGTTTTTCAAAAGAAAGCTTTTTACTTGTTTGTATAGCATGAAAAAATGAGAGAGAGGAGGAAGAGGGTGGTGGTGAGATGGGTGGTAGGGAGTAAAAATATATTTTCTCTTGGTATAAAACATTCCTCCACCCCATGAAAGAATGCTTTCTATAAAAAGTGTACTTTCTAGAAAGACTCTATCAACGAAAAAATCATTTTGGTTTGGAAGGATAGGAAAATCCATATGAATTTTTCATTTTGCATCACTTTTCTTACGTCTTTCTCGCATCCAAACGTGCCCTTAGCTTGACTCAATAAGTCGAGTTCAAATCCAATTGGTTCCAAAGTTTGAAACAATGTACTTTTTGTAAATGAACCAGCTCAAACTTGGCTTGTCTAACTCGGTCTCATCATGAGCTGGAGCTTGACTTGGCTTACTAAAAAAAAGAGTCCAGATTGAATGCCTCTTAGTCCTCTTATTTGCTTACAAGTGTGCTTTGGCAAGGCTGGGTGGTCGTGTTCTCAACTCAGAATTTTACCCCGTAGGGAGGCAAGGCCATTAAGGAGGTGTTTGCGTGTAACGGCGTGACACCTACTTACGCCCTTTCCTTTCCGCTAAAACAGAATTCGGGCCAACCTCTCATGAGAACCCTTTCCGCGAGGGAAATGAGTGCCCAGTTTGTTCGGTCACGGTGGGGCCCACAGCAATGGGCACCCCTTGATGCGTTTATGAAAAAAAAACAGCCCCAGTTTCCGTGACACGCAAACACCCTTAAGTGACCTAGTTTTTCTTGGTCATTAAAAAAAAACTACCCAGTTCTTTATCTGCCAGGCCCTTGTATCGGCCAGATTAGTAATTGGGTCAGGTCGGGTCAACTATTATCGAGCCAGGTCTGCAATTTGCAGTCTCACCATGGTTCATATCAGGCCGGGTATCTGACGTCCATCTCTATATTCCTTAAAACCCAAAACAGAGACGGGCTGATCCAAGAAGACTCATAACGGTACGGTGTGATCCCACCCAACTTCTAACCCATATGAACCTAACCCAAGTCCGATCGACAGGACCGGTGGGGTTGCAAACAGGTTGGACCTGGGCCAGTTCTGGGTTGACCCAGCACTGGATCCAAAATTTCATGATTGGCTTTAGTTTCAGATCTGGATCCGACTTAAAATACACAGCAGAATTCCAGATTCAGATACGATCTGACGATGGATCCACGAAAAACGAGTCAAGTATATTAGTTTCTTGCCTTTCAAAAAAAAAGTATATTAGTTTCTTATAGAATTAAAACAAGTTAGCCCCAAACCTAGGCTCGTCAAATTAAGGTCGGGCTTGTATCGAGTACCTGACCCGACCGAAACCCAAACTCCCTAGTATGGGCATAAAAAGTACTGACCCGAATAATACTCGAGTTGACCCAAACCTGACCCGAGCAATATGTGGTCCGGTTTGAGTTATGATTTTTGTCGGGTACCCGACCTGACCTGACCCAAGTGTTTTATATGTATTTTAAGTAAAAATAAACTTATGAAATTATACGGATCCGGGTTTGAGATTTCATTCTCGTGACAAAACCCAAACCTGAACCGAACGCATTGTTATTTTCGTGGGTTCATGTACACCCTGATGGGTCGGGTACCGGACCAGTTGACAGCCCTACCCAAACCCATCTGTTTACTACCCATGTCACCGGGATCCGACTGGACCTGATTTGTTCTGAATCCAACCCATTTACAAAACCGACATTATCATATCATATATGAGTCATTTCCGCCCGAATGAACTCCGGTTGGGTGGGAATCGGATAAAGATCCGACTCTGAGGCAGGGGGCAAATGAAAAATATGAGAAATTTTCTAGGGCCACACAAGAAAAACCTCCACTCTAGGGCGCATCCTACAAATACTCGTTACACTACTCCACCCAAAGCAAACACCAAAAGAGAAAAAAAAGGTTTCCAAATATATTTGAACTCTCCCACCCCCTCGCATCATTTCGATATCGCAGAACTCCTCTCGCATTTCCTGTTCAGTCCCTCCCCCATCCGTACCCTCGCTCGCAAGAAGAAACCCTTCCCCAAATGTCTCTCTTCCGCCTCTCCATCGAGCCCTAAAGCCATCATTTCGTCCTTCTTCCTCATCACGAACAAACCCCTCCCCCCCCCCCTTTCTCGACCTAAATTCCGCCCGTTTCCCCGGTTTCTCCGCCAATTTCGGCCGTCCGTCGCCGGATTCTTCCCCCGTCTGCCGTTCCTCTCGGACGCCCTGCCGCCGATCGCTTTGGTTCCTCCCGATTTCTTCCATCTGCGGAAGGTTTGAGGATGGCCGCCGGAAAGGTCGATCTGCCTGACGATCTCCTTGCTGTAAAAGCCCCTGACGGCGCGTGGATTGCGAAAGGTGATTTAGGGTTTCCCACAACCGGTTTTTCGAGCGTTCTTGGATTTTTTGTTTTTTTGGATTCGTTTCAGATGCTTCTCCTAGGGCGAGATTGAACATGGAAGATTGAAGAATTTCTATTTTGTTTTGTTTTCCTTTGGAACCGTTTGATGCAGCTTTGTTGCCAGCGTATTTGATCTCTAATGCGCGAGGAATTCGTGTTTGCATCTGATTTTTAGGATTTCAGTTGTCGTTCTGCGATCGTTTTTGTTTAGATGTCGACCCTAGATGAATCTTTTTTGTTCCTTCCTTTTTTTGTCATTTTTTTCCTTTTTTGTTTAGGTTATGGTTCTTTTGCATATGTTGCTTTCGGCGATTTTGCAGTGTTTGAGGTTTTGATGATTTTTTTTTTCTATTTGCCGAAGTTTGTGAAAATGCCTATCTTCGTGGAGGTATTTGTGATGATATCTTGTCCTTTTTTCTTGAACTGGGCACGGAATTTGTTTATTTTACCTTGAATAATTACTAAATGCTAGCTCTCGTTGTGCCTCGTTGAAACGGATCTACTGTTTCTCAAAATTTTGCGTGCGAGATGATCATAAAGGTGGAGCAAATTGTGTACTAGACTGCGATTGTGTTGTGGGTATTTTTTCCTTGTCTGATTCCCTTGCGGAAGCTTTCCTTTTGTATCATCGTCTTTTATAGCTAATTTCATGATTGAAGTAATGTACTGCCCCTAATGTGACGGTGAAAGATCATTAGAATTAGCACCTCTAGAAATAACTAGGTTCGGCAAGCAGCCGAAAGCTGAGGCGCTCATTTGTATTCATTTGTCTATAGTCCTTACTTACTGTTGGTGGTACTGCCTTGCTTTCCTCCATCTAGTGCCATTCCTTTGGTATTCATTTATGTGGTTTTCTGGTCATATAGATCCTCTGCATAGAATGGGTGAAACTCCAGTGAAGATTGCTCTCTCCTTGTTCATCCTGGTTTAAAGTTATGCATTTCTTCTAGATCTTTTTCTTTCAAAGTTGATTCCAGAGGCTTTCTAACATTAAGTTTCATCTGACAACAAGGTGGAAGAGTATTTCATTTTTTTTTCATCTTAGGTTTAAAGTGAGCGCAGATTGTGGTAGACCGAAATTAGCTTTGCAGGAGAAAAGGAAAAGTTGCACACATGTATCTAGGTATCTTTGTGGTTTTGCAGGTGAAGGGTCAAATCAGTGTTGTAAGTATCATACCGTATAGGACAATATGGTACAATACTTATTGTTAGTTTTGAGTTTTGTGATACGATACACGCTTGTATCGCGATATGAGTGTGTATTGTACGATACAACCCTGTATCGTGTCGTAGCGTATGATACAGGGTGTATCGATACACCTTGGATGCACTTTAAAAAGGTTGAAAGTTACTTTTTTCATTTTGGGTTTTAAATACCTTTTGAGGGCCGACTTTCAATTTGTCTAGAGGCTATTAGAAGTGCATTTCCACTGTTTTTTTCACCTAACGAAGTGGGTTAAGGTAAAAAAGTATATTTTTACCATTTTCCACTCAAGAAAATGAGTTAAGGTAAAACATCTTTATTATGAGTAAAATTACAAAGCTACTCTTCAATTTTTTTTTGCGTAAATTAAAGATTTATATAAAGGTAGAAATCAAGCTCCACACTCCAACAAAGATGACATAAGATTATCCGGTATGACAATAGGGCACTTAAGTAATGAGTGAAAACCGATTGAAGATCGAGTGTAATTATTGCCATAATGTTTTTGTTTATGTAATAAGAAAGTATGAGTCTTGTGGCATGTTATTAATTGCAAGATATTTAATATTTTTGACTTCTTGTGAGATAGTTGATGTTTGATGATGTCTTATGCAACTCATAGAGACATAAATGCTTCATATGTGATTTTATGATTGTATTTTGTGAAATTCATCATTATTTCATTTGATATTATTTTTGTTAGATTTTTTGATATTTTTTTATGTTTCTTGTTTTTTTGGATTTTTTTGAATTTTTTATTAAAAATTTGTGATATTTTGCGATACGATACGGTCTTAATTTGGGCCCGACTGATGCCGGTAACGATACAATACTTACAACCTTGGGTCAAATGGTCAAACCTGATGGTGCTTTCTTGTTGCCCGTAGACTGCAGTTTACCTATGTAAAAAGTTCCTTCTGACCATGACAATGATTATGGGATGGTTGGCTGAAGCTATACCGAATATATATGTTCATTAATTTTTTATCTCCTTTTCATTTTACCCATACAGTCCTTGTATTTCTTTAATCTAGTGGAGTACATCCTTTTCCTTTTCTGCACTTCAGTTTTGATTGCCCGTTTTGATCTTTTTATTTTGTTTTGGTTCCGAATCATCTTTCACGTCATCTTAGAGATGTAACTTGCAATCTAAAAGTCATCATGATTTCCATATGTCCTCTTTGTGTCATTTTATATTTGTTTAAGCAGTCTATGCTTTTACTATCTACGCAGTCTCTTTCCCAATTGTTATGTTTCTCATTTTGTTCAGATCATTCTTTTGATGATGTTGTTTTCTTGGCTTATTAGATGAAGCCTCTGGAGGGCATGAGGAAGACAGAACTTTGCTAGGGTTTTTTGATGAATCAAAAGGTAATCCTCTTATTGTGCTGTTCTCTTTTGTAAGTTTTCAACTGTTCTCTTCAAATAAAAGGACTGCAGATAGAGGCTTGTATATACTGATTTTCTGTGTGTAATTTTTCCTCTTTAAGGTTATTTTTCTTCCCTTCCCTGTTCATCATATACTAAAGTTATTATCTTTTATAGATTCACTCTTCTGTCCTTTCCTTGTATGCTATATCACTTGCAACTTTCAACTTATTTATTCACTTTTGTGGTTGGTTTCAGATCAACCAGCATCTGAGGGTATACCGCTGTCACCACAGTGGCTCTACTCAAGGCCCAGTGAGAGCAAGGCTTTTTTTTCAGCATCATCTGGGGTATGCAAGTCACTGTCTTTGCAGCTTCCTTGGTTGATGTTGCTGATGTTTCTCAAATTGCAATCCTCACTCTTCTTTCAATCGACTGATGTGCACTAAATGGTTGCTAATGTTGGCATTTTCAAGCATCTTTGGAGTTGACATTTTATTTTTTTGTGGTCTTTTCATGTTCATATGGAGAGATATTGGTCTAACAAAACGCTTCATGCTGTGTTTTCCTCTTCAGGGGATATTATTGGTTCAAAATCTGTTTGATGCTGTATTTTCTTTTGTTATCATACAGTTTGTAGTTTCATTGCCTTGACAAAACTTTGGTCACAGGAGTAGGTGATGCTAAAAGTCATGCAGCAGGTATAGGGATGCAATAAGTTGGACTTGGGGCAGATGCCAATCGACTTGGTCTGTGAATCTGGTCCAAGATCCAACTTGAGCTGTTAAAATTTGATCAGAAGGATTGGGGCACCACTGTGGGTTGGGTAGTCATTTTTGCTTGGAAGGAGGGTTAATAGGTGTATCAATGGTTCGCTCATGCTAAAACCACAGCTGATATCACACTAAAACTTAATGATAAATTATTCAAGTGTTTTTGCATTAAATCAGTTCGATCTAAATATGTTCTTTTGTAAAAAGCAATGGTAAACACATCTACTAGTTCAAATCAAGCAAAAAACACCTGTACTGCAGTTGTGGACCTGACGGGAAGGGGTCCTTACCAACACATTTCTCTCTCATACACACATATAAACAAGTGCAAAACCTTTTTAAAGCATCAAATGATGGAAGAAAAGGAAACTTTTCCATCCCGTTACCATCTTTTTGATGGGCTGCTCTTGCAAACATTGGTTTTGTGTAAGGTTTCACAGAAATAATATATATATATATATATATATATATATATATATATATATATATATATATATATATATATATATATATGGGCATATTCTTTTCAACTTATTAAACAAAGCTTAATGAGCTTTTCGTGAGCATACATGAGCTCACAGTTGAGCTTGAGCTTGACTTTTTACTAATTCAACATTCTTGGGCTGTGCTTCTTGTGAGATTAGGGATTTTAACGCTTCAGATTTGGATCGGATCCCATCACTTCTCATATGCTTTGTATTTGAGGAATTTCTTTATATCGTTTTATAAATAGTTGAAAAGATCAATCTATTAAACTACTGTAATGGGTCAACAGATCCATTCCTTTACATTTTAGTTCGGACAGTAAATTACTGTAGGAGCTTAGTAGTTAGGTAAGTGATAAACGAGAGAAAGGGGCTGTTAATATTTCATGAGTCTTGTCTTTTTTATTCTTTTGTAATGAAAAGCATGATACAGTATTAGGATTTGGGAAATTGTTTATTATTCATTATAATTTGCAGAAATATAATATATAACTACATAATTAGCTGATATAAAACCATGCTTCTAATAAGACTAGCTTGTGGTTGTGCAGAGGTTAGGAATATCAATCTCTATATGAAAGGAGATTTGTAACCCTGATCTATCCATAAGATCTTTTGATAACCGGAAATTTCTGGGTCAAACTCTGATTTCCAATTTGCTTCTGTGTATGATTTATTCAAATTTCATTATGAAATTGCTGCATTGAATTGATCGACTGATGATTTGTGTTCCTGTGTTATGGGAATCATGATGTTTTTTTTCTGCCTTTTCCCACTAATTTGTGGAAAGATAAGGAGAGGTAGCTCCCAGCTTTTCCTTTCCTTGTTTTGGATAATTTTTCCAGTGCCTTGTTGTCGGTTTTATCATTTCTTTGTTACAGTGTTTCTGGGAGCCGGGCTTTTAAGAGTCATGTTCCTTGGCTATTGGAGTGCTTATTTCTGTTGATATGGTAAATTTTGATCCAGTACTTGCTCTTTTCTGTTGCGTAGGATGTCCGAGCTCCAGAACTTCAGAAAGAGGCTTGGCGTTTGGATAGCTCCCAAGATAAGAAAGATTGGAGAAGAAACACATCTGAGATTGAAAGTGGTCGTCGTTGGCGTGAAGAAGAGAGGGAAACCAGTGTACTTGTTCGGACAGATCGTCGGAAAGAAGGAGAGAGAGAAAATGAATACCGCAAAAGTGATCGCCGTATAGATAATGCTTTAACAAGAGAAGTTAGTGAGGGAAGGCTCCTTCCCTCATCAGATAGATGGCAGGATGCTAATGCCCGCAATGCTGGACATGAAACACGACGTGACAGCAAATGGTCCTATAGATGGGGTCCTGAAGAGAGGGAGAAGGACTCTCGGAGTGAGAAAAGGATAGAGATTGAGAAAGAAGAACCTTCTAACAAAAAACAGTCTTTCCCTAGCAGTAACCGTGAACGTGAAACTGACTCCCGTGATAAGTGGAGGCCACGTCATCGTTTGGAAGTTCATTCGATAGGTTCAGTGGTGCATCGGGCTGCTCCAGGGTTTGTTTTGGAGAAAGCACGGTCTGATGGTACTAATGTTGGATTTGCTCCAGGCCGTGGGAGGTCTCAGTTCAGTGGAAGCCAACAGTTTACTGGCCTGTCTTTTTCAACTCCTATTGGTGCCCCACCAATAGGGGCAAATGAATCTAGGCATGGGAAGTCTGGTCCGTCTGCTAAGAGTTTTTGCTACCCAAGAGGCAAACTCCTCGACATTTACAGGAAGCGTAATATCTTTGCTTCTGCTGATATTGTATCAAATGGATTTCGTGAAGAAGTTCCTCAAATCACAGAGGCTAATCCCGTAGAACCTTTAGCATTTGTGCCTCCTAATGCAGATGAAGTGGTAAGTCGTTCGATACTTAATATTAATGCGGTAGTTGAACAAAATCATAAAAATGGTCTATGTTCTTTGTGTAATTTATCGTAATCCTATATTTTCTTTATTGGGATAAAGACTAGCTCAGCCTTTCAAATTTATTCCAATCTTCTTGGTTGGTTGATATCTCTTTTGTTTCAATGCTGTTTATTGTTGAACTTTTGTTAAATTGTGGAATAGATTTCTAGGAAAATTTCATTGGTAGTGACTTGTTTGAATGAGAATTTGGTATGTGTTTCCTTCAGGATAAATCTGAACTGTAGTGCATGATGTCAAGATTGTGGGTCCCTTAGCAACCGGAGATCTGAATACTCTGAGGGAGGATCATATGTCAATATACACTAGCAAAACTGGAGGAAAGTTATCAGGATTTTCAAAACAGAAATTGTTACAGAATTCTGGTGATCATTTTTTCAATTGACTTAGTCTAGGAAAAGTGAAGACTTTTACTGTTTTTCATTGGTAAACCTAGAAAATTTGGGGTCAAATGAGATAGTTGGACGGTTAGGTCTATCATAACTGAGGGGTCTTGAGTTTGAATCCTACAGTGCTATCCCCAGTTTGCCTATAAAAAAAAGGAGGATTCATATTGGCTTTTGGTCAAATCTGTCACAGATATCAGTGATTTTTTCAAAATATCTCAATATTATTGTTGTATTTTCAGCAAATGATATTATAGGTAAAATATCACGATATTTTGAAAATATCACCAATTTGATTATATCGCGATATTATCACAAGAAAATCACTGTTTTTAATTTATTTTCTGCATTTTACTTATTTCTTTTATTATATATGTATTTTATTATCTAAACATGATATTTTCTTATTTTTATTATTTTATATATATATTAGGCCCGCTTTACTATATAGTACGGAATGTTGGGCTGCCAAGAGACATCATATTCAAAAAATGAGTGTAGTTGAGATGCGTATGCTGAGATGGATGTGTGGAAATACAATAAAAGATAAGATTCAGAACGAAGAGATACGTAAGAAGGTAGGCGTTGCACCCATTGAAAATAAGATGAGAGAGAATCGTTTACGGTGGTTTGGACATATTCGACGAAGGCCTAATGATGCTCCAGTTAGAAGGATGGAGAAATGGGAAAATATATTAGTTAAAAGAGGTCGGGGTAGGCCTAGGAAGACATGGATGGAGGTGATAAGAAAGGATATGAATGCTTTGAACCTCACCGAGCACATGGCATTGGATAGAAATGAATGGAGGAGAAGGATTCATGTGGAAGACCCATAATGATTTTCTTTGTTGGTTCATATCGCCGACCCCAATTGTTTTGGGATGAAGGCGTAGTTGTTGTTGTTGTTGTATATATATATATATTTTAAAAAATTTTAAGTCCTGAGATTTATTACCAAACCTGTAATATCACGAGAAATAGCCTCACTGAAATATAGGCAATACTGATATTTGTTACTGGGTCAAACATGATATGTCAATGTATGTTTTTTCTTTCGCTTCGAAAAACCTTCTTTCCTAATCTACAACAAAACAGAGAATGAACGAACTTAAAGTCTTAAATAGTACCTATAAACACCATATTAGGGTTGTAAGAAAGTGAAAAATACGCTACAACAAATGTCTCTCAACAAGTTCTCACAAATACACCATAAGAACCACAAAGGTTCACAAAGAGAACTTAAGAATACACACAACCCGAAACGGGTATAAAAATGAAAAATAAACAATTTTATTGATTTGAGATAAAAACCCAAAACAAGAGTAAGTTTTTACAAGGGGAATAGCCCCATATTTATAGAGAGGTAGAGAGAAGCCTTAAGAGAGCTGTTGGACTCTCCAACGGCTCTAATAGAGCTGTTGGGGAGTCCAACAACTCTTTTTGGATTTACGTTTTTGACTTGGTAAAAAAGGTACCTTTTTGACTAGTAAAAAAGGTAAAGGCCAAATCAGTCCAATGATGGACTGGTTTGGCTAATTCTAGTTGTATTTTAACTAGAATTAATTAAACGAAAAATCCTAACTAGAAAGGAGATAAAACATTACATGTCTATGAGATTACATATGAGATATTATATGAGATTACATATTTTAACACTCCCCCTCAAACTTACGGTTGGATAACCGAAAGTTTGCCTAAGAGAAAGTGAAACCTAGGAGCAGCGAGAGGCTTGGTGAAGAAATCAGCCAGCTGATATTCTGAAGCAACATAGGGAAGATTGATGGTGCCACGCAAAAATTTCTCTCGAACATATTGGCAATCCATTTCTATATGCTTGGTGCGTTCATGAAATGTCTGATTGCTTACAATATAGATAGAGCTCTTGTTGTCACAACACATATTTGATGCTTTTGGACTTTCAACTCCCATATCGGAAAGTAGACGTCGAACCCAGACTAATTCCATAGTAGTTGTAGCCATTGCCCTATATTCAGCTTCAGTTGATGAGAGAGAGACCTTTTGTTGCTTCTTACATCGCCAAGACACCAAGGATTCTCCCAAAAAGACACAAAAACCTGTAGTTGAGTGGCGGTCATTTGGATCACCACCCCAATCTGCATCAGTATAAGCAAGCAATTCTAAGTTAGAGGAAGCATATAAAAATAATCTTCGAGAAATAGAATTTTTGATATATCTAATAATACGCAAAACTGCTCCCATATGAACAGAAGTTGGAGCATGTTGAAATTGACTGGCTGTAATGTGTAATGTCAGGTCTTGTGATAGATAGATACGATAGAGCCCCAAGAAGTTGCCTATACGGAGTCGGATTCTCGAGTGGCTCTCTATCATCAATCTTCATTTTGACATTCACAATCTCAGGAGTATCAACGTGTCTTTCATCTGAAATACCTGACCTAGCAACAATATCTAATGCAAACTTAGATTGAGTTAGCAAGTAACCTCTAGGTGAGTAGGCAATTTCTATACCAAGAAAATATTTCAAAAAACCTAAATCACTCATTTTAAAATGTGTTTTGAGAAATTTTTTAATATCATAAATTCCTTGTTTATCACTTCCAGTGATGATCATGTCGTCAACATAAAGTAGAAGGATGATAATACCTGCATCAGAATTCTTAACAAACAAAGTTGTGTCAGTAAGACAAAATCGAAAACCAAAATCAAGCATAACCTTACTAAACTTATCATACCAAGCTTTTGGAGCTTGCTTGAGACAATATAAAGCCTTGTTTAGGCGAAGTGTTTTCCCTTTAGGTATATTTATTCCTGGTGGTGGGTCCATGTATACTTCTTCAGCTAAAGTTCCATTTAGAAAAGCATTTTTAACATCCATTTGAAAGATATGCCATCCCTTTATTGATGCAAGAGTTATTAGGATTCTAACAGTGGTCATTCTAGCTACTGGGGCAAAAGGTCTCTTCATAGTCTATTCCATATTCTTGGGAATAGCCTTTTGCCACCAATCGGGCCTTGAATCTTTCAAGAGTGCCATCACTCTTGGTTTTCACCTTGTATACCCAGCGACAACCAATAGGTTTCTTGTTGTTTGGAGGATGGTCTTGAATGGTCCAAGTATTTGCTTTTTCTAAGGCTTCTAATTCAACTTTCATAGCCTTGACCCATTCTGGTTGATCCTTGGCTATATCATAACTGGGAGGTTCTTCATAGGAATGAATTAGAGCAATAAAAGCTTGATGTTTTGGTGAAAAAGATTGATATGACACAAACTTTGCAGGAACCCTCGAGATCCTAGTGGATTTTCTAGATGAAGAGGCAGATTCATGTTCCCTTGTGTATTTATCCAGGGCACACTGTCTTTCTAAATTTCCTCATCTAGAGTATTAGAGCCGTTGGAGTATTCTCTAATACTTCTCTCCCCTTGAACCATATTCCGAACCTTTTCTTGTAAGTTACATATATGAGCAATATCTTTAAGAGAATACATTCTCTTAAGATATTCCCACGCATCATTAGCATGTTCAAATTTTGCGAGACTTGAACACTTCTTTATGTCTACACTAGAAATTAGCCAAGACATGATCTTGGCGTGACCCATTCTTCATTCTTTCCATTCCTTTTCATATGTGGAGATGGCCTTAGTTTTTTCCACCTTCGAAAGAGGTACTTCTCTTCCACCTTCTTCTTTAGTGAGTGTTAGTTTAGGTTCCTTATCGGTTCCATCAACTAAGCCCCATAGACCCTTTCCCCAAATAAGATGCTTCATGATTGAAGCCCATGTTACATAGTTTGAATCGTTGAGTTTTATGGACTTAATGGTGACATTATCATTGTCATCCATTTTACAAGCTTGGGAATGAGAGGGGAAGAAAAAAAAAACAAGTGGGAAGAGGAATATTTTAACCACAACGATCCAAAATAAGTAGCCTTCCACGCCCTTCAAGGCTACACACGATCACTCCTTCAAAGAGACTTCACTTTCTTGAAGAGTAGTTGCATGGCACGCTTCCCAATACACGTCCACCGACCTTGCTCTGATACCATGTAAGAAAGTGAAAAATACGCTACAACAAATGTCTCTCAACAAGTTCTCACAAATACACCATAAGAACCACAAAGGTTCACAAAGAGAACTTAAGAATACACACAACCCGAAACGGGTATAAAAATGAAAAATAAACAATTTTATTGATTTGAGATAAAAACCCAAAACAAGAGTAAGTTTTTACAAGGGGAATAGCCCCATATTTATAGAGAGGTAGAGAGAAGCCTTAAGAGAGCTGTTGGACTCCCCAACAGCTCTAATAGAGCTGTTGGGGAGTCCAACAACTCTTTTTGGATTTACGTTTTTGACTTGGTAAAAAAGGTACCTTTTTGACTAGTAAAAAAGGTAAAGGCCAAATCAGTCCAATGATGGACTGGTTTGGCTAATTCTAGTTGTATTTTAACTAGAATTAATTAAACGAAAAATCCTAACTAGAAAGGAGATAAAACATTACATGTCTATGCGATTACATATGAGATATTATATGAGATTACATATTTTAACAAGGGTACTAGGGTTGAAAGAGTTGGATAAGTTTCTTTTCTCATTTGTGTGATATCTTAAATAGTACCTATAAACACCATATTTTGAAGTGAAAAGAATGACACCATAAATCAAAAGGGTTCATTGTCATTTTTTAAATTTCTCAGACAAATGAAGCTTGCACCAAACCACCATGCTCCAGCATGGGTTCTTGGTTTCAGGTTGCATCCTAAAATAGAAAGCCTTGTGCTCATGATTTGGAGTTCTGTCCAGTCTATTTCATCTAAAGTATCTATGTATATATCTGTTATCCTGTTCTGTATCTATGTTCCTTTGATTGTCACCTCATATATCTGCATGGCTATAACATATATTAAATAGGTTTCTGGAATATGGAAACATATGATTCCGTCTATTTGTCGGCATTGCTGCTATAAAATCAATCATTATAAACCACGTTTCTCATTTTTAGGTGTCTATGCACCAATATCCATCTTATTGTGGTTCTGTTTCTTTCTTCTGTATAATTATCCTTTTTAAAAGTTGAGGAGAAATTGCTTGTCGAACATCAAAATTTTAAACAAATGACTGCTTTCTCCAGTGACCAAAGAACTCCCTTTCTTTTTGTTTCTTTTCTTGGTTTACATTGTTAATCTGTTTTTCTTGGTTTACATTGTTATTCTGTGTTCAGGCTGTCTTAGAAGATATATGGAAGGGAAAAGTTACTAGCAGTGGTGTGTCACATGTTCCTAATATAGATAGAGTGGGGAAGTACGAACCTGAATTAGGTAGACGTAATTCTCTACTTGGTGCCTAATAATTGTTTTCTTCTTTTGCATTATTATTTTTTTGTTTCTTTCTTTTTTGGTGAGGGTGTTTACAAGTAGTTATACTTTTAGGAGTTCAAGATCATAGCACCACTGATGGAAATGCCTTACAAGGGAGCCTGCTTGTTGGTAAATAATTGACTGCTTTTCTGTCAATCTGTCTAATATTATCATGTCTTCTTTTTCTTATCTGACTACCTCTTGGGGTTTCAGAACAACGTTACTCTCTTAACTTGAGTGAAGAGAAAGTTGCCACCTCCATGGATGGGACCAGCTCTGGCGACTTGAGTTTGACATCTTCTATTTTTAATAGCGATTCCATTACAGATGAAAATTGCCCTAAATACAGTGGTTTAGGTGGTACAATTGGTGATAAAGGTTCTCTGAGCAATGATGCACAAGTTGCTGATCCTGTTTCTCTGAAACCCTTAAAATATAGTGCGTCTGGTCCCTATATGCCATCGGATATTGATACCAAACTGCCAAGTGATGCAAATTTCATTTTTGATCTACCGGGTTTCCAGGAAGCTTCCATTCATGTGCAAGAGCTGATAGCAAACAATAGTGATACAAAGTTTTCAGATGGGAACTATAATCCTGAAGATCTGAGCCTATTTTACAGGGATCCCCAGGGGGATATACAAGGGCCTTTCCTTGGTGTTGACATCATTTCTTGGTTTGAACAAGGATTTTTTGACATTGACTTGCCTGTATGCCTTTCAGATGCCCCGGAAGGGACACCTTTTCAGGAGCTTGGTGACGTCATGCCTCATTTAAAATTAAAAAGGTTGTCTGGTGTAGACACTGGAAATAAAGCAGACATAACAGATGCTGTAGTAGAAAAAAATGGACAGAGCCAAGGTCTTGAGTTATCTTTGTCTCTTCCTGAAGACAGTCAGACGATGTCACTTTCTGAACTGGAGAGTCATCATCTGCAGCCAGAATTGTCCAAGCATGAAGCGTCAATGGGATCTCTTTATGGTAGACTTCATGATGTTCATTCAGAAGCAGCACAAAGCATTCTCAATACTGACAAGCAAGGCAGTCACAAAGTTGTTGCACAAAGCATTGATGGTTTGCGTTTCTCCCTCTCTCTATGTTCTTAGAAAATTTAAATTTTCCATGATTGTTTGCTTTTTATTCCATTTGCGCTTCTTTGGATGCAGAAGCATTGTCCCCAAAGCGGCCAGTGAGTGATAGTGGACATCTAAGAAAACCAACTGGAAGGCTTGTTGGTCCTTTAGAAGATCTTTCAACAAAACATTTTCTTTCAAATGAATTGGGGGAAACTAGTGGCCTGAACCCAATGGTTTCTGCTTCTAAAGGCAATGCATTGCATCCACATGGTTTTCCATGGTCTGAGTTTGAAGGGATGAATCCACAGCATTTTGAGTCATCAAACATATCATCTGCTGCTGGAAATCCTGGGTACCTTGCAAATCAAGAGATGGGAAGAGATGTAGCCCATTTTTTACATAGGCAGAATCCTGTTGGGAGTATAACTGATTCTGCTATTGGAGAAACATGGTCTGATGTTGCCAAAAGAGATCCAGGTGCAGGTCTTAATGCTGTTCATGAAACTATGGATGCTCGCCGGTTGTTACAGCTAGATGCAAGTGCAGGTCATAGCTCTGTTCATGAGAATATGGATGCTCGTCGCTTGTTACAACTTGAACAAGAGGCACATCAGTTGGACCTAATGGACCGTTTGTTTTCGCAACAATTACAGAAGCAGCATCTCCAGCAACAGAACAGCTTGCCTCATCCAGATATGCCTTTTGGAATGTCAAATATAGAGTTGCCAGGTTCTGTTGGTCACAGAATTAATCCTTCTCGAAGATCTCATGCTCACTCTTTGTCTGATATTGAGCATCAACTAGTTAAACTTCAGCTTCAACAGCAGCAACGATTGGAGCTTCAACAGCAGCAACGATTGGAGCTCCAACAACAGCAACAACACTTGCAGCAGCAACAGCTTCAACAACAAATGCAGTTACGGCAGCAGCACTTTCATCATCAGCAGCAGTCCCACCTACTTGAGCAGTTGCTTCAACAACGTATGCATGACCCTAGATTTGGGCAGCATCAGATGGATCCACTGAGAAGCAACAATGCATTTGATCAGTTGCTGTCTCGGCAACATGGTAGCCTTCTATCTGGTGTTCAACCTACTTTGGAACCTTCTATGCGACTTCACGACCCTGCAGTGGAGCAGCTTCTTCAAGCAAAATTTGGTCAGGGTCCCCATTGGGGACAACACAACAATATACTTCAACTATTGTCACAAGCAAAGCATGAGCCAAGGCTTTCTCCTGAAGAGCAAATTTTTTTGGGAATGCATCATGAGCAACTGCATTCCCAGCAGTTTCCTCTGCAATCCCGGCACCGTCAGCAGGCTATAGAAGAAGAGAGACATATTGGAGGTGCTTGGTCAGTTGATGAATCAGGTCATTTCATCAGGACAGTGCCAAAACATCATCAGTCCCTGTCATCAGGGTTAAGTCCATTGGATCTTTATCAGCAGCAGCAAAGATCTATGCCGCCACCACAATTTGTGGGGTCTGGTTGTTTTGAGCAACCAAGCCAGCTTGAACGGAGCCTCCTACCACAGGAGCATCCTCAGCGTGGACTGTATGATCACAATTCACTGCCATTTGAGAGACTGGCCTCTGTACCACATGCATCTTCAGGAGCGAATGCTGATTTGGTGAACACTCTTGCTCGTCTTCAAGGTCTAGATTTACAGGAACGGCGTGCTCAGGCACAGCTTGCAGGTCAACTGGGTTCATTCAACCAAGAAATTCACCCACCAATCTCTCGGTCCAATCCCAGTTCATTTCATGGTGTGAAGAGGGATGCTTTGGATGGTCGTTGGCCAGAACATCACTTGCCATTCAACAATCTTCTACAGCCTGGACAGCAGTCAGATAACTGGATGGAAGCACATCTCCACCAGTTGCATCTTGAAAGAGAACTGCAACAAAGAAATAGTGAAGTTAATCATGTTGCTGAGGAACCGAGATCAAGTCATTTGTTGATGGACTTGCTGCATCAAAATCAGCATCTTCATCCTGAACATTCTTTGGAGATTGGTGATGGTGTGTTTGCTTCATCCTTGGAAAGACAAGAGCGTTCTTGGCTCTTCCATGAGGCCTCTTCAGCCCATCCAGCGAAGCTTCTTCAAGACCAGGAGGGTCTGGGAAATTCTTTTGCAGAAGGCACCCCATCTGATTATGGGCTGGCAATGCAAGAAAATTTGGTTAATGGAGGTCCTGAAGAACAAGCAGATGGTGTTGGACTTGGTGAAATAACAGGATTCAGCTCCCATCCTTTGGTAGAAGAAGAGAAGG
Organism: Nuphar pumila; assembly: GCF_984573655.1. Classification (NCBI taxonomy): domain Eukaryota; kingdom Viridiplantae; phylum Streptophyta; class Magnoliopsida; order Nymphaeales; family Nymphaeaceae; genus Nuphar; species Nuphar pumila. The sequence goes on along the minus strand of NC_143255.1, from coordinate 127,992,262 downwards.
TCTTGTCTGCTGTTGAAGATTCATCACAGAATTTTAACATCGATCAAGATCTGGTCATTGAGCCTCTGACAGATGGCATTGAACTTTTAGAGTCCAAGGAGGGGAAGAAGGGAAAGAAACGTGGATCTAAAGTCAAGCCTGCCAACAAGTTGGAGAACCAACAAAATGCTCTTGATCAAGGAGCAGCAGTGATGGATCATGGGGAATTGATAATTCATACTCCTATTCGGCCTGCTTCTCTGGGCAGATCCGGTGAGTAAGATCTTCATGTTTGAGCTGCATATTTCTTGGTAGGCTGACATGCCCATTGGCCTTCAAGGTTTTCTCTTGATCCAATGTTTATGGGCTCTTGGCAATACTGCAGGTGTGCGACGCCAGGAGCTGGGTGTAGACGAAGGCTTCAACGATGGAAGGTATGCCATTAAAAAGTGAACTGATTCAGAGCACATATTAGACTTGAATGATGTCTCCATCTTGTCGTATGGCCGGACTATGGCTCGACCTTTGATTGGCCAAGTCATTGTAAATATGGAACCGGCTAACACTGGATCTATGTAACCTTTTGAAAATATAGTTTACATTCCCCAATCTGCACAGTCGACCCCATGATGATGTGCAACATATTCCTCCTATCTTAAAATTTTTAAGCCTTGTCTAGTTTTAATGATTGTCCTCTAATAAATTTCCCATACCACATGTTTGGTGTTCGATTGGTGCCACAAACTGACAGTTTTTAAATCTGATGACATGGTAGAATATGAAATTAATGAATGCAACCGAATGTTGTGCAATTCATATTTTTTTATACACCTAAATAATATAGCCTTTTCATTGGTTCAGGTTGTCGACATCTTTATTAAGAGGTCTTGGTGATCCCATGCTCAAACTTCAACCTGCCTCACAATGTTTGCCATCAAACGAGGTGTTGCCTGACTTATCTTCCTTGGCTACATCTAAAGGAAAATTTTCCTCTGTCAACCCTTCATCCTCGGCTGGTAAGTTGCTCCTTAGTTGAGTTTTAAGCTGCATTCATGTTTCCATCAAATTTCTCTGAGCCCCTCCTATTAATTCCAGATGGAAGAAGGGAGGCTGCTGGAATCCCATCAAGGGCACAGGCATCCGAAACACCAGCAGTGAACAAGACAGACATGCATACTAGTTTCAAGCGAGCCTCTTACAGCGATGCAGATGGTTCGCAGGCATCCTTCATCGACATGCTGAAGAAGCCAGTGTCTGAAGCTGACACCACTGAACCTCCTGACATGGCTTCTCAGTCGACCCGGAGCAACAAGAAGAAAGGGAAGAAAGGGCGGCAGATTGACCCAGCACTGCTTGGCTTCAAGGTATCAAGCAACAGGATCATGATGGGCGAGATTCATCGCCTAGAGGATTAGAGTTGTTTGTGTCTCTCTTTCTTTCTCTATTTTCCTTATTGTGCAAATTGTACAGGCCTTCAGTATCTTCCACCACTACAGCACACACCCGCACTCATGTAAATCTTTTTTGTAGGCATTAGAAATGATCAAAAGCCAAGTCAAATTTGTATGAAATGCGAGCCATTGAATATGAAACGATTAGCCTCTACTGTATAATTTGTAATCTTGTGTAGATTTGTTATTAAAAGAAATTAATCAATTGAATGTCTGTGAAGAAATTGATCATGTCCTAGTCTTTTGGGTCGTCCATCTTGTGCCATCTATACTGTGCTCCAATTTTGATAATTCAATAAGAGGGAACTTTCTGCATCTGCTGCTGAAACATGGGAAGCTATGGAGGATGAAGGTATCATCGCAAGGTTTTCTGATTGTGGTGATGCATTGATTCTGAGTACGTAAAAGAGATTGTGGTTCATGCCATCTGTGCTCTGTCAAGAGGCAGTTTGAAAAGTAGCAAAAAAGTTGATTGAAGGCATTTTTTCATGTTTAAATGCGTATTTAGAGAGAGAAAATCGATGGCTCATTGTTCCAAAATTTGGTGAAATAAAAAAAAAGGCTTTTCATCGAATTGATTTGATCTAAAGCATGGTTTTAATAAATAAACAGTGAGGAATGCATCTACGTGTTGGAGCATGTTTTTTAATAATGAATAAGCAATGATGAATGTATTTACAGTTAGGATGAAGCAAAAAACCACGTGCAACCAATTTTTTTAAAGGCAAACTGGGGTTAGTCAGACCCCCACCAGGTATTATTCAATGTACCACTGGGGTTTTGAACCTGCAACGTCCCACCACAGTGAGACCCCGTCGGTATGCAACCAAGTTTCTTAAAAGTGTTTAAGACAGTTTAGGATATAAACTGTTCCTTCTGTGGGAATTTGCACGAGGGACATCACAAGTTAGAACCCACATATACATGTCTCTTACCGCAAGGCCACAGCTGGGTGTACTCCCTACTGGGCAAGGTGAATCCATATTCAGATTTTACTTGAAGGATCCGTATCTGAAAAACATGTCAGACTCGAATCGGATATCCGACCATATCTGATCTGTTTGCAGCCCTAAGCACAACCTAACCGCCCAACTATCTCGTTTGACCCCAAGAAGAAATCTGTCAGATTCAGAAACTTTTCAAACTCACTAGGTCTTGCGAAACATGTTTAATATTTTATGATGGTTGCTCGAAAGCGATCTTCCTCTGCACAAGCCCACTTTTTAACATAGTTATTTAGTCCCTGCTTTGACATAAATTTTGATGATTTATGCTTTACAAGGGGTGGTGGCGTGTGCAGCAAAAGCTGAGGGTTCTCGTGCGCTTCTGCAGGCAGGCCCCGCCTGATAAATCTCAAATCATGAAACTTGGACATCTCTGGTCTTTAGAGACATGCGGATTATGATTAAACTTGCCATATAAGTTACACGGACTCGGCTAAAATGTCGATGCACCCGCGTCGACACGCCCCGACACGAGTGCGGCTTCAAACATGGTCAACTAAGTGTCGGACTTGGTCAATGCACCGGGGTCGAGTCCGTTCATATTTTGGACTCGGTCAACTTTGACCGAGTCTATTTTTATCTATTTATTAAAATTAATTTAAACTCGGGTTGGGTCTGGATCCGGACACGCTTCTTTATGTGTTATATTTTGGTAAGTTTGTATTGTTATTTTAATAGAATTACTTTTTTATTTTTTCTTTAAAATTTACAATCTTATATATATATATATATATATATATATATATATATATATATATATATATATATATATAGCCGTGTCCCCGTGTCCAAAATTTTTGAAATTGCTCTGCACTCGTGTCGCACCTGTACCCACACCCACACCCACACCCACACCCACACCCATGTGACATAGGAAAACACATTTTTTGGAGTGGCACTCGAGACTCTAGCCCAGCGCTTAATGTAGGCAATTGTACTTGTTTCTTAGAGATTTAGTATCCGCAACTCATTAGTAGTGCATGATTCATGATATCATCAAATCGAAGTTAGGTGATTCATTTCCTTGATGTAATTCATTTAATATCTGTAGCTGAAGATTTTCCATCTGGTTCAATAAGAATAATGGCATTATTAGCAGGTGTTGTCCCATCTAGATTGGTAGTCTTTATGAGTAATATATCTTGCATTCGTTTCTACCTAAATTATGCCTACAGGATATTTACCAATAAGTTGCCCCCTTGTGTAATGTGACCTAGTTCACTTGGTGTATATGCAGTTGAAGATTTGCACATATGTTCATAAGATTACCATCCTCATGGTCAATCCTTATCCTATCTACATGGGCTCTTTATGAGTCCATGTTTTTGTGTTCCTCTCCAATGCATTCTCATGGAGTAAATTAAACATGCAAGTTTTTTCTTAAATCAACTGCTACAGTTATGTGCTAACCTTAAACAGTGCATTGAGGAATCGTCCTGCCAAATTCATTGGTTGCTGCCTTGCAAACCCTGCTGATAATGGAATTTGACTTCAGCAACTTGAGCACCTTGTTGTGGAGGTAACACATGACTGGTATTCTTTCTTAGAATGCACTTTTCATATATGTGTGTCCATGCATGATGTGTTTGTGTTTGCGTGATATGCACTTTAGTGTATACTTTGTTATGTGATTTGAAGTGGCAAAAACTTTCAAGCATAACTAGGGAACTCTTCCTTTTCCTTCTTAGGAGGGTTATCAAGCTGTTCGCTTCAACTCATATTTATGGCCTTCTGGTCAAAAGGTATTCAACTGTTCCTTTTGGATTTCACCAATGTTTTGGTTTAGATATTTCACTTGCAATGTGATAATTACCTAATTATAATAGTTAGTTACACACACAGTGACCATTGATTAACAAACAGGAATAAGTCAATTTGAAAGCTGAAATATTTTCAGGTGATAATCATAAATGCTTGAAACTCATTACTTAGTAGAATTTAGTTGCTGAATGGCCAAGAGTTTATGACAAAAGTATTTCTGTCTTGGCAGATGACAAATGAAATGGGAAGGTCACTGTTCCATAAAGCAGGTGAACTTGGTGTGCCTGTGGGTATTATGTGCTTCAAGGTAGAGCCTGCCACTCATCTTCTATTTACACTTTTTATGACTTTTCTCTTAATCGTGTCCAACAAATTTAGAACTTCTCAATTCTTTTACTATTGAACAACAGAATTATACTTGGTAGGCTGATTGAAATCAATTCTTGATAAATCTTTTGATCCTTTGAAAAGTATGAGATGGAGATGAATAGTTTTCTTTAGTCGTTAATGTATGATACTGATGAATAAGGCTATCACTACAGGAGCATGTGGTGCATGCATAATCATGGTTTGCATGGAGAAGACAAGCTGTAGAACACAAAAGAATGCCTGTGAATAGCAGAGAAATAAATAAATAAATATGTATATATATATATAAATATATGTATATATATATATATATAAATATATGTATATATATATATATATATATATATATATATATATATATATATAGATAGATAGAGAGAGAGAGAGAGAGAGAGAGAGAGATTTGTTCAGAAAGATGCTGAAATGTTGAATATATGAACAATGGGTTATAATTAGAGAAAGTACAAGTTAGTGTTGAATGTTGCTGTTTTTATCTTTTTGTTGTAGTTACTGAAATTGTTATGGTGTATGAGAAACAAGAAAATACCTTTATGTATATGGCATAAATAATTTTGAATGGGTATATTTTTTAAACATGTAATTGCTTTTGCAAAGAATTGTATTAAGAATTGAAAGAACACTTACAGTAAGGGTGATCTGATTTAGGCTAAGGAACTGGAAAAGAAAGAGCAGCAGTACTAAGGGAGGTGTGGCTATTATTACTTTTGAAATCTCAACTGTAATTCTAGATAGCAGTAGCTTTCAGAGGTGGGCCACGTAAGGGAAGGTGGTCGTGGGGCCCCTCTTGGGGTTTTCCCTCGCTTAGGCGAGGGTTCCTCGTCATCAAAAAATAAATTCTAGATAGCAGTAGCAAAGATCTAGAGCCCATGAAGTCAACTTAATGTAGATGGGAAAAGGCTTGATGGTAATAATGATGATTGCACCTGATCATGTATATATTTTGTATTTTATTCATACTATTTTATGCATGATCCAGTGAAAAATTACATTAAAAACTCATTATTATCAGTGTTTTTGGAAAATTGCTTTGAAATTGAAAATATAGATAAAACCGTATATTTCAAGCTCTTCCCTACATTTTTCAGAGTTTTGATTAGTTTAGGATTTTTGTTATTCATAGTTTAATTAGTTTAAGAGTTTCAAATGGTATTTTACTTTATTTAGAAGTATCTTTTTCTCAAAAACGTTTTTCTAAAAGAGTACTTATTTGAAATTTCTAAAAATTAACTGACTTTTTAAGAAAATCGTGTGGCACCCTAATTTTAGAGTGTAAAATAGAATTTTTAAGAAGAGGAACATGTTTTTCTCTCTTGAGAAAACATAGGAATCTTCTCCCTCTTCTCTTCTCTTCCTCACCCTTCTCGTTCCCAATCGGTTCTCCCTCATTCTCTTCCTTTCTCCCATGTTTTCGTCTTGCTTCTAACTTTTTTCTGACGCCGGTTCTTCTGATCTTCTCTCGACGGAGGCACGTGTAGCTCAAAGGTAAAACCACTTTCTTCTTCTCAACCCCTCTATCGAAAATGAATTAAAAAGTACGTTTCTTCTCTTCCATCTCTCCGTAGTTACATAGTTTTAGTTCCTGCATTCATACATCATATCATTGTATATAGTTTATATGATCATTGCATATTTAGTGCATATAGATTAGATTAGTTTTATTTTTAATATATATATATATATATATAATAGTTTAGCATAGCCATTTTTCTCGATTTACATGCCAAGTTAGATAGTAGTATTTTTTATATAGTTAATTCATACTTTTAAATTCACGTCAGCTCTTGTTTTTATCATAATTAATTAGTTACTTTTATTAGACATAAATTAGTGTAATTAAAATTTAGTTTAGATTTAATCATATTAGCCGATTAGGGTTTCTTGTTTTAGTTTTGATTCTTTTCAATATTAGATTGTTAGATTTTAATTTTTTATGCATGTATTTACGTTCATTAGGTGAATTTATATTAAGTTAGATCGTGTTTTTATACTAGTCTATTAAATTTAATTGTGTTAATTAGTTTTTACTCAAATTATTATAATCTAGATAATCAATAGTTAATATAAATAGAATAAATAGAATCATTTTGTTCCAACCGATTAGAATAGATGAATTTATTTCTTTATTAATTAGTTAATGTGTTAAATTTGATCCATATTTTTATTTTCGGTAATTAGTTAGATAATTAATTGTTTAATTGTTAAATTAGTTTCGTATAATTAGACAAATTTAATTAGATTATCGTTAAGCAATTTCTCTTTTTTTAACAATTTTTAATTCACATTAATTTTGTTTTCATGTCTATTAGTTAGAAGTAAGTTAGTTTGAATTCATTAGAAATTAGTTCATATCAGCTAGTTTAAAAGTAATTAAATTAGTTAACCGAATTCCTGTTATTTCATAGTATCATTTTTTTTAGAGTAGTCAATATTAGATTTCTTTGATCATACTAGCTATAGATAAATTTCAGTTTAATTCATTGGTTAGTTAGTAGTTTAATTTATGCATGTTAGTTTAGTTTTATTTGAGTCATGCTATTAGTTTAGTTTATTTATTTTATTTTATTTTATTTCAATCTTGAAAACCTCGTTAGATTAGTTTGGTAAATATTAGTCGATTATTGTTTTTATTTTTAAGTTAGTAGTTCTTGTTAGCTTTTGTTATTTATTAATGTTAGATTAGTTATTCATATTAGTTTAACCCCTTTCTTGATTTTCGGTTACTTGTTTTCTTGATCTCTTAGTTAGGTTGGTATTAGTTTGTTACAAATTAGTTTCTTAATTGTTAGTTAGTTAGTTTTGCTATTTTATCATTTAGTGCTTTAGTTTCTTACATGTTAGTTCATAGTTGTTACATATAGTTAATTTATAATTAATAGTTAGATTATTGTTTTTGTATTTTTTTTTAATTAACATTTAATTTCCGTCTAATTCTTCTATGTTTTGTTCATGTTTTGTGTTTTTATTTTGTAGGAAAGCGGTTGGTCGTGTGGTGAGCCCTCAAACGAGCCCCTGAAGAGTTCTCTGAAGTCCCCAAAAGGTCTCTTCAAAAAGCCCCTTTCAACCCCTCAGGATCCCCTTCATTCCAGTATATGACCCTTATCACCTAAGGGAAGAGTAAAGGAGTTTGCAGATGCAGGTTGCAATCACACATTAGTGATTCTGGGGTTCATCTAAAGCAGAGGCATCAAAAGAGACTAAAAGCTCAAGCATTGAAGACCCTTTTTCTTTTATTTTTAGCTTAGAATTTATTTAATTTATTGGGTTTGTAATAAGGTCACTTAATTAATTTTATTTGTTTAAGCCCTCCGCAGAGGGCCACACTCTTAGTCAATTAATTAATTAATTCTTTTATTTTTCAAGGCAATAAAAAGTAGATTAGTTTATGTGGAATACAAAGTGTTTCTCCCGTTCTCTGAGATCGACCCGAACTCCACCACTCATGCGAGACGGTTTTTATTATTTGGTGTCTGGCTTGCCTAAACCATTTTTATCAAAAATATCTTTTAAAAATTTATTTCACAAAAATTCACACCCGCACCAATGATGGCTTCAAAATAGTCTGTAGAATAGGATAGAATTCATAAGTGAATGTGCACATCTGTGCTTGTGAAGAAATTGCTAGCTGTGCCTTTGTTGCCACCATCCAACCTTTGAATGATCAGTATATTGTGCTATTATGAAAATGATCAAGTTTCATACATTGTACTGATTTGTTTCATATTTTGGTTTGAAGCTTTCTTTCCTTCTTGTACCATTGCATATTTTTTTTTTCACCAAATCCAATTGAAATGGTAATCTTGCCAGAATATTTAAAGTTCTTCGATCTGTCATTTGGGCATTTCTCAGAAGATCAAAACTCTTTCAGGGACTGCATCTTCATCTTTCAGAAATTGAGGATCTGTGCTCTGAATTCCCTTGTACATCGGTTATACTTGATCATCTGGCATTCTGCAAGCCACCAACGTAAGCTTTTAAGTGTCATACTAATTCCTTTTATACTGAACCTGAAGAAGTCAATCCTTGCAGTCCTGATGGTTATCAGCTTGAACAGAAATGATGTTGAACGTGACACTTTCGGTGGCCTTCCGAACCTATCTCGATTTCCCAAGGTACTGTTTGATTTGTTCAATTATAGATTTCCCAATATTTAACATGAATTGCCTAAGATAATACCATAGGAATTATTTCTCATTTAAAGAGAAAAAGGGGGCAGAATTTATCATCAAAATCACTGGTATTCTGTTCTTTTATTAGTATTCCTTGCTTGTTTTTTCTGTGTATCATTAATTCCTGCAATCTACAGGTCAAAGCCCTGCTCTAGAAAGTAAATTACCACATTTTTCTAAAACAGCTGAAGGCTTCATCGATGTTTTAGAACTTTAACATTGATGTGGGCAGGTTTATTTGAAGTTTAGTGCATTGTTTCGCATGTCAAGGAAACCTTTTCCTTATGAGGATACAAGTCCTCTTCTCTCCCAAGTCATCTCCAGCTATGGCATCAACCGCATAATGTGGGGCACGTAAGTGGCTTTTGGCATTGGAACTCTTCTACTTAACCTGGACTTCAGGGTTAGCAAAACCTGAAAGAAGATGGGAACCATTTATTGTGAATAAAATCAATTCATGAAACCCAAGTCACTAAATTAATGTAGTATGTGACATTCTGATAGAATGGTGATCTTCCCTTAATCGTGTTACTGCAGTGATTTCCCTTACATCGTTCCAGAGTGTGGCTACAAGGAAGCAAAAGAATCAGTGCAGCACATTTCAAAACTTTTATCCTTAACATCAACAGATTTGGAATGGATAATGGGGATAACGGCACTGACTCGCTTTAAAAATGCTTGGCAAGGTTGATGACCAGAAAGGGATGGATCTTAGCAAGTCTTTATCCTGTTGAGCAGTGGTCTGTAATGCTTGTGTTTTGAACAGGTTTATGCTTTTTGTCCATTGCCTTTCTTCAACTCTGTATGTTGCTTATATGTAAAAACTCTTAAAGACTTTATTCATAAGCCATCATGAACAGAGCAGAGTATTTGCGGCTTTTTCTGTTGTTTCCTTTAGGATGGGCAGAGTATTGCATCATTTTCATTTGTTTCCTTTTCATATGATTGTTGAAGCTATTACACATCATGATGAACTATCTTTTTTCATGCAATGTTACTGTTGTTTTCCTCTTTATTACGCCTCAATAATGTTATGTTTCCATTTCGATGGTTAAACCACCATATCACCAAGTTGGAGAGCATCATCGAAGGAGTGGGATAGATATACATATCATCTGTTAGATGCCCCAGCTTAATGAAACAGTTTATGTTCTTCTGTTACCACTGTTGCTGATAATAAAGTTTTGCCACAACAGTAGTGTTTTTCAAAGGCCGAGGTAATGCTGAAAAGAGCATGATATTTTCAGAATATTCCCTATTTTGAGAATATTTCATTTTTATTGCAATAATAATGTAATAAAAACAAAATAAATTGTTTACTACTTTTATATTTGTATACTTTTATATATTGTATATTTATATGTAAATATTTTCTGAGAAATTAACCCAGAAGGACCAAGATTTTCAAAATATCATGAGATTTTCCTCACATATATTCTTCAGATAATGAGATTTGTGACGTTGGCAGAAGCTTAATACATATTATCTACGCTTGTGAAAAGGATTCGCTATGTTATTCATGCTACACTGATGCAACACCCACTGACCCTTTCCATCAATCTTCAATCATAAATATGGTAGATAAAAGTTGGCTTTTGATGGTGAAATGTATCCGACTTGCAGCATGATTCATTTGCTGCTACTGCATCATTTTATATGGTCTATATGCAGTTTAATGTACGGAAGAAATGCATGGTTGGATGGTAGAGTCCTCCATCTTAGTTGAGAGGCCTTTGGTCTAAATCCCAATAAGTGCAATACCAGTATAGATGAAAACAAGAGAACTCTCTCTAAAAATCTATAGGTAAGTTGGCTGAGAACGGTAAAGTGCATGCAACCTCGAGGGGATGATGGTGCTTTCGTTCCACCCTACCATTTTGTTGAGTTCTCATACATGACCATTGGTGATCAATCTCATTCTGGTAAAAAAAAAACTGCATGTCTTGTGACAAGAATTCAACATATTGTCAGATTGAATGTGTTGCACTTAGCTTTTATACTGAGTTTTGATAATGGTGCAGAATTTTTTTTTAAAAAAAAATGTTTCTGACTTATATCACATAAGAAAGACCCATGTGCATCGAGATAAATCATCTACAAGATTGAGAAAAAAAGTGCACCTGTGCATGGTTGTGTTTTGTAGGGTCCCTATATATTACAATGCACAAGAGAAAAAAAGTTCATTGTTCCTATTAGAACTTATTTGAAAAGAAAATCGAGTTTGTTTAGCTAGATGACACACGTTAAAACAAAAAAATAATTCACCAAGTTTTTTAGACAAATATATAGTCTGATCATAAGATGGATATTCAAGTCTTATATGCCACTCGCAAACCTTGTCATTAGAGAATGATCAAACATGTGATTTATAGGCTGTACGATAAGAGCCCCGTCCACACCAGCATCTTCCAAACACTGCATAAAGGAAGAAGAGGTCCATGTCAATACTAAAATAGCAACTTCACTTCTGCCACTAAATTCAGTTGCATGGTCCATCTTTCCAAGGAAATTGAGCATGGTCCAAGCTGCGGAGCTTGGAGCAACTGGCCAGCTCTGCATTGGTCCAACTAGCTTGACGATCTAGTTCCTATACAACTTAACAACAACTCAGCTATGGACTTGAATGGCGCGCCTTGTCACTCTAGTGCATCGGTCAAGAACCGGCTGGGCTGCCTGACAGGATTTGAGTACCCATGAGGGACAGGACTTGAGTAATAAGCCAAGTCTCTCTCTCTCTCTCTCTCTCTCTCACACACACACACACACACACTCACTGTTGTCAGAATCGCCCAATTCAGAAGGGGTCCATTCAGCTTTCATTTCAATCCTATTTTTAAAATATTTCTTAAAGGATTGAAAACATTGTTTAATATTTTTTAAAATAAAATTTTTTGTTTAAATAATGGTAAAAAATTGCCGATTCACAAACGATTTCGATTCAGTTCTCTTTTAAGAAACCTATTCTTCACCTGGGGTGAATCGATTTTAACATTACACACAACTAATGTGGGATTCCAGAAATAGAATAGCCCCAAAATCATATACAGCTGGTTGGGGTCCTGTATTCGGGGACATGTCACAACACGTGGAGACGTGCCACTGGTCATAATTTTCGATTTTATTATTCATAACTGTGTTGATAGATATTGAAACCATTAAATTAGTTCTTTTATATATTAAAATATTGAAAAAAAGTGTCATTATGTCCTAATCTTGGTGAAAAAACTAAAAAAAATCATGCAATTGTACCCAGAACTTGTGGTCAGCCTGCATCAGTATCCATGTGACATAGACAGAGATAAAAAGCATAAGCTAAGTTGGTCTTTGGATCAAACCATTTATCCAGGGTCCGGGAGACTTTGGGATGCTGGATTGTGCTCCACAAGACAGTAAGGTGTTTCCTTGGGATATTGCGTTGTGTCTCAAAATGAAACATCCCAATTCTTCTGGATAATTGAGTGCATCCAAAAACAAAATAAACACTAAATCCAAATTTATATTCCACTCCAATGAAAGGGTCAAAGGAAAAAGCTCACGATTGGTAGCGAGAATCTGATATTTCAGAAGGTGGGCATCGACAAAAAGTCACGAAACTGAGCAAGAGTGCATTCTATCAATTCCATCACAAAACCCACAAGAAAAACCTGAAATTGTGGACACCACTGAGATCAATGCTCTTACCTCAAAAGCAAGAAATCCAAACTCCCCTTCAGAGTAGACTCATGACCGGGGCTATACGGGAACCTATCTGCTGCCTATCACCAAAACAGAATCGGCAACAGAAGAGAGATGCGTGTTAAAGTGGGGATGAAAGTAACGAAGAAGAAATTGTAGGAATTGGGGAATCGTCTTTTCATCCTTTACCTCCTCGGGAGAAGCCCAGATGTGCAAATGGGAGTCGATGATCTTCGAAGAGGAAAGGATGGTGGGGGCCGAAACCGAAGAGGAAGAAGTCGCCATGCTCCTACGAGAGAGAAATAGCCGTTGCCTTGGGGAGCTCAACTGGTGAAAATGTCGGTGCTGCTTCCAATTTGAAATTAGAGGCTGAAGCGTGGAGGCCATTTGGAAAACAGAAGAGAGATTGCATGATTTTCCTTCCTTCTCCGATCCATGGCATGTCAAAGTACCAAAGGCTCCTTGATTTCTTTTTTCTGTTAATTTGGTAAATATCCTTCATTGTACAATTTTTTTTTTATGACCAAGGAAAACCCGAAGGTGCCATCACATAGCACACTTTGAAGTGTGCAGCTGCACCTGTTGTGGGGCCCAAAAAACAGATGGAGGGCAGCAAGGTGCAGAGGCACACTTTGTGTGCCATGTAATTGCACCTGATCCTAGTTCGGAAAACCCTCAACCAGAACCCGGTGGGCCTGCCTTCCTGCAAGGCAAAACTCCAGGTTGTGTGGACACGACCACCAACCCCAACCGAGATAAAGCAATGACAGCCTCTATGCGCCAGAGAGATTCGATCCTAGGCCATTGGCTTGACACAAGACTTCCCTGACCACATGGATAACCACCTTGACTTCGTTTTGTAAATTGGACAGTAAGATATTGTTGGCTTCATTTTAAGATATAATTCATTTGGTGAGTACATTTTGGGTGGGTGAGCTGAACCAGCTGATCCCTTCTTACCATCTACAGTAGAAGAAGCATTTTTGTTCATGAACTTGGTCACAAACCAAACATAACTTTTTTATCGGATAGAATCCAAGTACTCCTAAAAAAAAAAGCAACTTTTTATAGGATAGAAAACTAATCTAGATATAACTCAACCATGCACGAGTAACACATTACAGTTGATGTAGAATATCATTCAACCATGAGTAATAACACATTATAGTTGATGTAGACTATCATTCAACCATGAGTAGAGTAATAACACCATCTTGAATACATTTCATTAAGCACACCAGACCATGGCCTTTGTATGGTTTTGTACATATCTAAGTGCAGTGAGTTTGTGCTGAGAAGAAAGGAAGGTCATATGGGGTGAGCCAAGCGTAGTTGAATTGGATGCAGGTGCTTGGGGCAATGGGCTTGCCATCATTCACCAGGCAGTGATCTTGGTCGTTGGTGATGCTTCTGAAGAGTGTGGGGTCCACTTCCTTGACACTGCTGAACCCGGAGCACGCGAGCTTCACATGCGACTGGGTGCAGTTGCATGTGTTCCTGACCACCACCACCCATTCAGGCTGCCCTTCCACAACTGCCCCAGTTCTCCCTTGAGTGACAGTGATGCTGAACCTATCACAATTGGCAAGAGCTGCTGCAAGGCAAATAAGCACACATACACACACACACACACACACACACACACATATATATATATATATATATTATTTGTTACTCATAGAAACCTGAGCCGTGTGGCTAGGACCTTCACCTTGTAAAATCAGAACAAGTGGGTGGCAGTCTGCTCAAAAAGGGTTTGGTGTAGTTGGATATGGGGCCTAGGCAGGCCGCCTAGGTTCAAATATTATGGTTGTCACCCCTTGCATAAAGCTGAAGCATGGCGACTCCCTGGGAGCAAGAGGTAAGCCCACAGAGTTTTACACTGCCAGGACAGTGATCATAAGTACGGCAGGCAGAGTCAGTGTGGTTAGTTTTTTCTCCGGGTAAATATAAAAAAGGACGTATCTCATGCAGAAGCTAGCCACTCAATTTGCCCAAACTTTGCTACTTGACTCTCATATCATTTCATTAGGGTGCGTCTGATGGCTTAGGATCTCTGATCTCAACACGGGCCCTATTATATGACATATGATAAGATCCATCATGGGTCATAGCTATCTGTCCAACCACGTTGGCTAGGACTACTCCACAATTTAGGGGTGTGAACGGGCCAGATATGTTTAGGACCCAAGATGTGGACTAATGCTAGACATATGATGCACGGTATCACACTTTATATAGGATAGGATCTTTTCTCCTCAAATCTGAGGTGAACTGAGATAATAGGAAATACGATCCCAGGATTCAAGAACCAACCACAGGGATTTGAGGATCTTATATCAAAGGCTCTAAAATTCTCTGTTTGCTCAACCCCTTGATCTGACATGGATCTCATGCTAGATTGAAGCTTTAGATCTGAGATCCAAGGCTATCAACGACACACTTAAGCCACCATATATTTTACAAGAAAAGCAAAAAAACAAAAAAAGGATGGGGAATAATCTCAATACCCATAATTGAGTTTGAAAGGTAAGGCCCTGCAGCCAAACATCATTCATCTTTAATTTGTCATGTAAGCTTCTTGTATAAGTTGGGGAGCAAAAAAATTAACTCACAGTAATTTACCAAAATGTGATAAGTAACTTATCAACTATTTACAAGAAAGACAACCACCATTTAGATTATTACATTCCACCGAGTACTTTTTAATTGAATGCAACACCCGCCTGAGGTATAGAATGACATTTTTTTGTTTTTCAAGAAAACTACTCATGTAATATCATCCCATGCACTTTTGTTAAACAAATCGATCAAGAAAGAATTTCATATTTAAATAATTTTATGATGAAGCGTGTGCTTGAAGATAAATTATAAAAGTGGGCAGTTGAATGTAATAACTAAAATGTTAAGTTATTTTTCTGTAAATAGATGATAAGTTAGGCAGCTTAATAACTTCATTATATAACACGCATGCCGACATAGATTGAAACGTGGGGCTGCTTGATAGTTGCACCATAACCAACAAAATCAGACAGCTTTGCAAATCAACAGAGAAGGGATAAAAAATTGGATTGTCATGCACCAAACAGTTCAAATACGGACAAGGAGAGATTTAAAAAAATCGAGAAAATAGATTCAAGAATTAAAAAGATGTGATCACATACTTATCCCAACCTGTCTTCCCATACTTCAACAGAAAGATTGTTAATGCAAAATTTTGCAGGACTTTAATTTAAGATGTTCATAACAAGACCCTGGTATTGGTAAGGGGCACCTGAAGATGGAAGATAACACCTTGTACTACCAGGATCCACTCGTTTATCCAGAAAAATGGATAAGTTTGAAAGTGAAAAATTGGGATATTGTATTGTGCAGAACAACGCCTCCAAGATGTAAAATCTTGAACTCTTTCCAAGCGTTACGGATAAATGGGTGCATCCAGGCCGTCTATGAAAGAAACAGACATTCTTCTTCACTAATCACTATGGATGGAAAGAAAATATGGAGCACTCTTGGTCGAATCCATGCAACTTCTTAGAGAGAGAGAGAGAGAGAGAGAGAGAGAGAGAGAGAGAGAGAGAGAGAGTTACCGTTAGCTGTGATGGAGACAATGAAGAAGGCAACCAAGAGCTTGACGGTAGTCGCCATTGATGTGGTCGCTCTCCCTCTCCTCTCCAGAGATTCGTTTTCTGGTGCTTTCTCTTTTTTACAGTTTGTCGTTCATGTCCTGTGGGCGCATGTATAGTAACTCAACTATGAGCGCATTGGGGAGCGGCTAGATCAGGTGCAATCACATTGCACAAAATGCATGTGTTGCTGCACCTGATCACCATCCATTTTCCTGACACTGTAGGGCCCAACGGCAAATGGGTGGGTGATCAGGTGCAGCTGCACAGGAAATTTGCGCAATGTGATTTCACTTGATCTAAACCCGCATTTTGGATGACAGATGTGTTGAGTATATTAAAACGGGGGTACGTACACCAAGAGAGGATCCAGTCATAAGCCTTATGACCATAATCCTTTCACTTTCTCTCGTCCACTCCCTTGCATTACTGAGTTACTAAAAATACCCTCATTCCCTTAAACTGATTTGAGATGAGTCGATTGATTATTTGGCATGACGGCGGTGATGGTGGCACTGGCAGCCAAATGAATATACGGTGGAGGCGTCTAAACAAATTCGGAAGCCAACCATGAATGAAAAAAAAATGATAAGATAGAGCAAGAGAGGGAGAGAGAGAAAAAAGACACTCGATATACGTGGTTCGACAATGGCGCCTAAGCCTATGGGCTAACAACACATTCTCCCTTAAGTTTTTTCAATGTTTTTACATGTTATATACATTACATTTGTATTTTGATGAGCCTTTCCATGAGATACGATAAGCTTCTTATCTTTTCTAACTTCCTCCTTGTTATCAGAAAAATCTCTTTCTTCAAAATTATCTCTTGAACTAATATAATTATCAATATCTTTGCGAGACCAAATATGGTTATCGATATCTTTGAGAGACCGATCAGCCTCTAGGTGTTCACGATAAATGTGGGTAGTGTTATCTCTATCGTGATCAAACTGTTCACGCCAAATGTTCAAAACAGGAATGGATTCGCTGGATCCGATAATATACCCCTTTGAACTGGGCGGTGGTGCAGTCCACAAGCCGAGTTTAGGTTAGAGAGAATGAAAGGCGGCCTTGGTAAATATATCAGCAACTTGGAAATGAGATGAAATGAAGGTGACAACGAGCTGACGTTGAGCAACCTTCTCACGCACAAAGTGGTAGTCGATCTCGATATGGTTAAAGCGATCGTGGAACACAGGGTTCACGGTCATATACAAGATAGAGAGATTATCATAGAAAATTATAGTAGCTTGTAAAATGTAAAGGCCAAGATCACAAAGGATAAACATGATCCAAGTAAGCTCAACAGTAGCATATGCTAAAGAACGATATTCAGCTTCAATGCTCTAGTAGGTGATCATTGGTTGCTTTTTTGCACTCCAAGAAATACAATTACTGCCAAGATATGCACAATAACCGGAAGTAGACCGACGAGTAGTGGGATAGCTGACCCAGTCAACATCCAAAAACCCATGGAGAACGAGAGGATTATAAGCAAGAAGGCGGATACCAAAATCTATGGTGCCTTTGATGTTTTGAAGAATATGCTTGATAAGCTAAACATGGAACTTAGTATGAGCATGCAAATACTGACAAACATAATTAACACTGTAAGAGATGTCCAGTCAGGTGAAAGTGAGATACTAGAGGCTCCCAACTAAACTTTGATAGTAGCGAACATCGACATAGGGAGAAGAAGCAGGCAGTAACGAGCAACCAACCATAGGAGTGGAGATGGGATGAAAATCTCTCATTTGAGCCTTGTTGAGAATCTGATAATCATAGCAAGTCTGATCAAGGAAAAGACCTGCATTAATCCATTGGACCTGAACTGCCAAAAAATGGTAAAGATCGCCAAGATCGGTCATGGCAAACTCTGTGCTCAACTGCTTAATAACATCAGTCAGAACAGTAGGATTACACCTAGTGATAATGATGTCATCAACATATAATAATAAAAAAATACATTCTCGGGTATATCGGCATATGAAAAGAGACATTAGCCACACTGTAAAAGAAACCCATACCCAGCAAAAAAGAGTTGAAGTGATCAAACCACGTGCGAGAGGATTGGCGTAACCTATATAAAGCACAGTGAAGTTTACACACATGAGTGTGTTTGAAAGGATCACGAAAACCAGAGGGTTGGTCCATGAAAACAGGTTCATCAAGGGAGTTGTGAAGGAAGGCATTTTTTATGTCAAGTTGACGAATAGGACAAGAGGAAGTTAAGGCAATGGATAAGACAATTTGAATGATGGTGAGTTTGATAACAAGGGAGAAAGTCTCAAGAAAATAGACTCTGCAAAGCTAGGTAATACCCTTGGCGACCAAGCGAGCTTTGAGACGATCTAAGAAACTGTCATCATGAAGTTTGGTCTTAAAAACCTATTTACAACCAACAATATTCATGTAAGGGGTCTTACGAACAAGTTATCAAGTTTTGGCATGGGAAAGAACAATCATTTCATCTAGAATGGCCTGAAGCCAACTGGGGTGAGAGAGATTCACTTTAACAATTTTGGGTTCAAGAGAAATGTCGAGCTCGACTAAAAAATATTTTGGGTTGGGTTTGACAACACTGGTTTTGGCGTGAGTCAACATAGGATGAACATTAGTAGTGAGGGCAGTAGAATGAGAGAAAACAGGGGAAGGGGTCGGTAGAGGAGTGGCGGGGGAAGCTGAGGTTCCCATGAGATTGGTGTGTGAAGACACCATGGGCGGCGGCTATTAAGCAGTGTTCTCCTAATGATCGAGGATGGTGCTTCGATTTTGGTGATCAATATGTATGGTTGAATGCTTGTTTACGTACTTGTTCCCAATGAGAAAGATCATGACCATGATACAAATTGTCTTAGAAAGGAAATCAACTTTAATAAAAAAATCAGATGACAACTGATGTAAACTCGACCAGTATCAACATGTAGGCAACAATATCCCTTATAGTTATCACTATACCCCAAAAATACACATGGTTGAGACCACAAAGAAAATTTGTTCTTGGCATAATCACGCAAATGTGAAAACACCTGGTCTCAAAAAATGAAGATATCCATATTCTGACCATTTATGAAATAACTTCTCATATGGGAATGCCATTTTTAATGCAGAGCTGGGTAAGCGGTTGATTAACCAAACGACCGTGAGAAAAGATTCTACCCAAAACTTTGTAGGCAAAGTAACATAAAACATCATGGCAAGGCTCAGTTCAATAATACTACAATATTTTCTTTCCGTTTGTTCATTTTTTTGGGGCATGTGAGGACAAGAAACATTATGATAAATTCTATTTTCTCTTAAGTATTGTTGAAATTTATGTCTCATGAACTCTCCATCACCATCGGATTAAAATTTTTAGTGGAGGCATTGAATCTGTTCAAAATCAACTTATGAAACTCATAAAATCGATGAAGAAAATCATATTTCAATTTCAACGGGTATAGCCAAACATATCTGGAGAAGTCGTCGACCATAATAACATAATACTTGAAACCTTGGTAAGAAACCTCAAGTGCCGGCCCCCAAATGTTGCAATGTATCTTCTCAAAAGGTTTACTAGAAGATACTTCAGAATCAATAAATTAGAGTCGATTGGACTTGTCCATGAAGCAACTTTCACAAATGACTTTTTTGTTATTTTTATTTGCAAGAAAAAAATCAAACTTTTATTTTGCAAAAAATCAACTATCTCCGTACTCGGGTGTCCGAACCGGCGATACCATTATTCTTTACTCACATTGCCTTGTCTATTTGAAAAGAAAGCCTATTTTTTCATCAATTCTAGGATGTAGAGGTCATTGCTTCTAAGTCCTGAAGCCATATGTCTCTTGGTCACTTCGTCCTTTATAAGAAACCGATCATTATAAAACTCAAAAAATAAAAGTTTGATCATATGTTAATTGGCTAACATAAATCAATTTTTTTAATGTTAGTAACAACTAGAACATTATCAAGTCTAAGTTTTTCCTAGCCAATTTTAAGATCAATTGAACCAACATGGGTTATCGAGAGTTTTTCTACATTTCTCACCATTATTTTTTTACGATCGAAGTAGGGAATAAACTTATAAAGCATACCTGGGTCAACTGTGACATGAGAACTTGCACCCATGTCAGGAAACCAAGCATGATCTTGATTATTTGCGACTATCATAGCCGCCAATGCTTAGAGAATGTCGCCGACTTGGTACATTTGATTAAACCTGTGGTAACACTTTAATGCAATGTAATTTGATTTTGAACATATTTGGCAGACTGGATGCTTATTCTTCTGCTAATCTCTTTGCTTGTTTTGGCGGTTTTGATTTTTCTAGAATTGTTAATTCATTTGACACGATGATTAATTTCTTATTTGAGAGAAACCATGACCTTGGGACAAAAAATTGTTTTGAAAACCTCATCTCTTATTGTTTTGATTTTTATCTTGACGTTGGCTTATGAAAGCTACATTTTGATTAGGATAAGGATTCTAATCAGGCGTTTGGAGAGTTTTAAAAATCTTATAAGACTGGAGCAAATAAATTAGCTTTCTATATATAGAAACTGATGACTTCATCATGGATACGACGAATGCTTCATATTCAAGACCGTACAACAGCGAGAATACTTTATTCTTGTCATCGATAGGTTTGCCGATGACGATAAGCTCATCACAGGTATTTTCAAAGGAGGCTATGTATTCAAAAAGAGAAAGACTATCTTTTTGAAATATCTGAAGTTTCTGTAGTAAATAACATTCACGCTCTGGAGAGTCAAGAGCAAATGCCTCTTCAACAGTCGACTACACTTATACAACAGTGTCAAGCCCAACAGTGACTTCGAGAACATCCTCAGATAAGCTGTCGGTTATCCACCCACGTAGTAGCCAATTCGATTTTCTCCACGCGAAGAAATCTGGATTTTTTTGCATGAGATCCATTATCATAAACCAGAAACTACTCTGGGATGTGGGATTCATGGCTTATGAATCCCTGGAGGTCTTGACTTTCTATCAACCCCAATAGTTGCATCCTCTAGAGTAGATAGTTAGTGTGTGTCAATTTTAATGACACGAATATAGCAATGTTCAAAGTTACGGGATGTGAGAATTTCATTGAGAAAGAAGAAGTAGCCATGAAAAATAAATCGTATGAATTCACGGTTCTAGCTCTGATACCATAAACAAATTTGAAACCCAACGATGAATAGAAAAAAAATGATAAGATAGAGCAAGAGAGAGAGAAAGAGAAAATAGACACTCAATATATATGATTTAACAATGGTGCCTACGTAGCAATGACGCCTACGTCCATGGGCTGACAACGTATTCTTCCTTAAGTTTTTTTTAACATTTTTACACTTTGTTATATACATTACATTTGTATCTTGACGAGCCTTCCTATGAGATAAGATAAGCTTGCTATCTTTTCTAATATCCTCCTTGTTATCAGAAAAACCTCTCTCTCAAAGATTATCTCATGAGCAAATGTGGTTATCGATATCTCTGAGAGACCAAATGTAGTTATCAATATTTTTGAGAGACCGATCGGCCCCTAGTTGTTCACGACAAATATAGGTACTGTTATCTGTATTATGATCAAACTGTTCATGCCAATGTGCAAAATGGGCCTGGATCCGATAATAGTGTCTGTTGTTAGAAAGTCTGCATATACATGTATTCGTTAATGTAAGAAAACATTTGTATGTTTTCTCAGATAGTATTTCCTTAAATGAGGTTTGTAGATTATTATATTCAAGAAGTTCATCTGTAATTGCAAAGGTTGTATTGTATTTGTGAATTTTGCAAAAATCGAGAACATTTGCAGCAGGTATTTGTGGATGTCAACAGGCATGTGCGTACCTTCTCAAAGAGTATTTAGTTAAAGGAGGTTCACAGGTTTTCTTCATAAAGATTGTACTGTGTTTGTGGAGGTCTGGTTAGAGTGTGAAAATCGGAGACATTAGCAACAAGTATTTGTGAATGTTACACATATTTGAGAAGCTCCTTGAAAAGTATTTATGTACCTGAGGTCCACAGGTTATATTCGAAAAGGTCGTACTATATTTATGATTGTCGTAATGTATTTTCAGATGTTCGATAAAACTCCTTTTTATTGAAAGGTTGTGAACTTTTTATAACGTAGCTATATATATAGAACCTAGATTCCTATGTGTGAGGCAAAAATATCTTAAAAAATAGAGAATTAATGATTTTGGATATGTAAAGGATTTTGTCAAATTGCTAGGTATTTCAAGAAATGCATCATTTTGAAAGGATAATTCTTTCATTTGTCGTAAATGGTAAGCCTCCAACTTCATATGCAAGAGATCAAAATTCATTACATGTAACAAAGTATTCCAATTGATCGGGCCCAAGGTAATCAGACTGGATGAAATCACATCAGATAAACTTTTTGCAGTGTGGTGTACAGCTAGGCTAGCATAATGGATCCATATCCATACCTGAGTTTCAGTTAGCTGGACCAGGTCAGGCCCGAACCTATTTGCGGCAACAGTGATAACAAAGCTAAAACCCCGATACCAACTCCGCGTGGTTGGTAGGATCTGTCAGTGCACGTCTCATTGTGTTGGGACGTTGCATATTCAAACCCCAGTGGTACTTTGAATAATAACTGGTGGGGGTCTGCCTAACCTCAGCTTGCCTTTCAAAAAAAAAAAAACTCTAAAACACGAATCAAAACGCCTTGTACGTTTAAAAATTGGATCTCCGATCCATTCATGTAATTATTGATCCACAACTGTTCCCATTACACTGCATCAAAGACTTGCGCCATGGTCTCAAGGGGATAATGGGCACCGGGTAGGCTAGCACGGCGAGAAGACTGTGTACAGTTTGATGTCAAACGGCTTCGGCCAGGCGTAGGTGAACGAGACGGTCCAACCGGGTTCGATGTTCAAACCAGCATTGACAATGCAGATGTTGGGGTCATTGTCCATCTTCCTGAAGGTGGCTGGGTCAACTGGCAACTGGGTCTGGAACCCAGCACAGGTGAGCTCCACCTCGGACACTGCACAGGCGCACCGGTTGGTCACGTCCACTCTGTACTTGTTTTTACCTTTGAACTTGCGCGCCAGTGAAGTGGTTCTAACATCAGGTATACAACCGGCCCATGCTGGAAGGGAAAAAAGAAAGTCACAATACGAAAACCAAAACGTCAAGCCTTCCTTGCTATTTTCTGCCAGCTGTTGAACTCTGCTAGTAATTTTGGAATTAAGATTAAAGCTTGAGGAGCTTTGAAGAAAACAGTTAGTGACATTGTCAAGTGGCAACGTGTGTGTCCTTTTTTTTTTTTTTTAAATAAACATGTGGTTGAGCAAATATCTTTAATTTGGAACTATAAAGACTACAGATGGGCAACCCTTAGTACCTTATAAGTAGGGGTGGGTGTCAATGGGTCAGGTTTGACCTGTACCCGACCGGTACCAAACCCTATAGGGCTAGGGTTTGGTGATAAATAAAAAATGTTCAAATAGAATCCGGGTAGGACCCAAAGGGTCGTATTAATAATATGTGGTGCCAAGTATGGTTTGTGGTGACTAGACGAGCCTGACCCAAGTTTCGGCTAAGATTCACAAATTTTCAATGTAGAAAGGATACAAAAAATAAATTTACTTGGTATGGTCTGGGTCTAGTTCTAGTTCATGTAATCCTTATAGGATCCGGATATGGTTTCTCTTATGGTCGTCCGATTGGTCCTAATCTGTAATCCGGTACCAGCATCTCAGATCAGGTCTGGGTCTGGTTCTACCTGGGTCCAAACCAAACCTGACCGGCCCACTGACACCCTTATAAGGCCATATGCACATGATAAATGTTCTAGATAGCAAGCCGATTGCTCGTGATATTTTGAACATATTCTATGTTTGCCATAGTTTTATTGAGCAACTATTAGCAAGAATTATAAATTTTTTCAATGAAAGTATATATGAAGATAGGAATGTATTTTTTTTATGACGATGAATATAGGAATGTATAAAAACTATAAAAGGAATATGTTTTTCTGGTATTTTGCTGATAAAAAAATATCATCATAATTAAGTGCGTCTCTCTCTCTCTCTCTCCAGTGCGTGTGCGTCTCTCTCTCTCTCTCTCCAGTTGTTTTAGCTTACTTTAACACCATGGATAAATTTATTATAGTTAATTAGCTAGGATCAACCCATAAACCATGTTTCTAATGGAAAATATGGTTTTCCAAATCATCATATTTTGGTTACAGTAATTTATTTCTGAATCACATCGAGGTGTGGTATGTGCCGAAGGCCCAGGTTCGAATCCCTCTGACACATGAGGCTTAAGAGATATCTGGTAGGGGTCTGCCTAACCCCATCTCGCCTATAAAAAAAAAAGATTTCTGAATCACAAAAAAAAAAAAAACAATTACACGTATCCCTGATCCAAAAGCCTCTCCGCTAAAGGGACCATACAGATTTTATATATTAAGGTTAGATTTACTGAAAAAATAAAAAGATAGCAAATAAAACATGATATGCCATTTTTACATGAGAGAGAGAGAGAGAGTACCATGAATACAGATTGAAAGAAAGAGGAAGGCGAGCAGGACCTTGTGTGTGATAGCCATTGTTGGAATTTGAGTCTGTTAGGTATTTTACCGTCTTGTATAGGGTGAGTAATGAGTATATAAGGAAACGCATTGAAAAATCATTCATCTTTCCCAATTTTGCACTTGATATATATAGGCTAGGCCAAGATACAGGTCCCCATAACCGACGTGAGCACAGCCAATGATCGAGGCCGAACACGTTATAAGTGTTCGGCCCCAACCAAAGGCTGCCACGTGTGCCCTGCCCCTCCTTTAAGAGGGAGGCCCCACGCCTCCCCCCTCCCCCATTCAAAAGGAACGAACACCTTTAGGTGTGGTGTTCGTCCCGATCGTATAACTACACCTCATCACTATAGGGGTGTCAATGCATCGGGTTTGACAGGGACCCGACCCATACCAAACCTTATAGGGTCCCAAGGATCCGATTCGTATATGGAGCCACATATGCCTTGTGAAATTTCATACCAGACCCAGGTTCGACCCAAGTTCCGATTAAGATCAATGAATTTTCAATGTAAAAAAGTTAAAAATATTATTTTACCGAGTCTACACTGATTCTGGTTCGTGTAATCTTTATAGGACTTTGGTATGGTTTTCTTATGGTAGGCTTGATTGAACCCGGGTCCGGATCTGGTACTAAAAGTTCAAAGTCAGTCATGAGTTTAGACTTAATTACCTAGGTCCGAACCAGATTGAACCTGTTGACACCTTTACTTCATCACCTACTGCATATTGACTGGTTTCAGGTTGGTCAAACACTTGATTCTTCCCACTGGGGAGTACATCCAGTTTGGACCTTGTGGCAAGGGACACAATTCCCATACAGTTCAGTTCCATTCATCCCCTATGTCATCTCCCATCTTGATTACCCTCTTAAATCTTATGATGCAAGCTGTTTTGTAGACAGATTCAACATGGTTGATTTAGTACAAAATTAACCCTTGGATCATATTTTTTCAATGAAAAATATGATTTTTAAATTACAATTTTTGTGTTGTCAACCAATATTGATTTTTGAATTGAACAAAAAATCCTGGTAGTCAGATTTCGGGGATTTAAATATTGATCTTCACTAATTAAATGAATGATGTACATCACATCTGTAGAGTCCGATTTGATCAAAACAACTTGCATCAGTGAAATCCGGGTGAAACCTATTTGCTTCCCATAGGTTCCCAACTTATGACATCCCATTGACTTGATGAAAATGCAATATCTGCGTGAAAGTTTAGAAAATGACGATTAAATCACCATATATATTTAAAAAAAAAACTATGTTTTTAATATTTAAGATCAATATGACATGAAAATGAGATATTTTGGTTTTGATTGGCAATTTCATGAGAAAATTTAATGTCATGGGAACGAGGACATGGTACTCAAATGGTGGGCTTTGTCTTCCTGAGGTTGATCGTGTGTTTGAAGGAAAGAGCTGTATCAAGTATTGATGTAAAGGAAATTTTCATACCCAAGGGATCGTTTGTTTCAAAGGCAATGCCTTTCATAGGAAGTCTTTTATGAATTTCGGTCCCGGATTTTCAATACTTGTGGAAAAAAATCTAGGGTGTATCGCGCAAATCATTGGTCCATTACGAATGTAGTCTGGGCACCAATGTCACACGGATAATCTATTTTGTCTGCCGTTCCGTATCCCTTTATATACAAGTCATATATACTGAAAACTTCATAAAAAAATGGTCGTATCCCGATATCCGCATGCAGTCCTATCCATGTGACAGCTGGATCCTTCCTATCCTCCCCTCCTTTAAAATGTCTTTCCTGGATAGGGAGGTACTGGTTTTCATAGGAAACCTAATGGTTTCTTACCAAACATAGGGCCCACATAATGTGTTATGAGTGTTTGCTTTACCTATGATGAATCCATGAAACAAACGGGCCCTTCCTTTGGCTCAAATCATGTTTGGAGGAACCATGCTTGAGTCAAGCCCAAGCAAGTTGTGCTTTGACCACACCACGTGAGGCATCAAAGAAGTTTCTTAACCACACCCACTGGTCACCCAAGTGGCAGTTGGCCTAGGGAAAAGGTGTTGACTCCGTCTCAGGTTCGACTCCTACCAAGTGTGTGGGTGCCTTTACTTGGTGGACTCTATAAGGGCTGGGGTGTGGGTGACCGACCTGAGGTTTACCTTGTATAAGGGGGCAGGCCCATTGAGTGATCGACCTGGTTCTTAGTGAGAGTTCCTCGTCATAAAAAACAAAAGTTTCTCAACTGTGGCCAAAGTTTATTTGGCCTATAAGCCATAGTGCACTTGTAAGGTTGCAAACGGATCGGATTGGGTTAGATCTTTCATCATAAATCGATACGTTTTTTTAGAGTAGAATTCAAGTGTATTCTAGGATCGAATTTGGAGTTCTATGGCTGGAATATTTTTTGGATTGGACCACGGGGTCTATAAATTATGTTAGAGACGAATTATAAATTAAAAATGGTTTTCTATGACAGCATTAAAGAGACTTTTTTTCTGTAGAGATTAGGTGAAACCACATTGCACAATTGCAATATGATTGCACCTGATCACCATCCATCTGCTGTTGGGTCCCACTCTGAGAGGTTGGAAGATGGAGGGTGATCAGGTGCAGTGGCACATTGCATTTGTGCAATATGATTGCACCTGATCCTGCATGCAGCCTCTTTTTTAAAAAAAAAAGCATTAAGGGGCATGAAGATTATTGAATTGATATCTAGATGCAACTCACATTGCACACTAAAAGTGTGCTGCTGCATCTGAGAGCCCACCATCTTAGGATACAGCCTGTCAGTTGTGGGACCCAACAGCAAGATTGTGGGCTCTCAGGTGAAGCAGCACACTTCTAGTGTGCAATGTGATTGTACCTGGTCCTCACTCATCAGGTGATGGAGCAATCACCTAATCAACCAGTCTCCTTTTTCCCCCATAAGAAATCAACCAAATCGTGTGAGTTGTGGGAGAGAGCCTTAATTTGTAGGCTCCATGTTTTGTCAGCTGTGTGTTGCATATGCTGGATATAGGTGACCAACAGGTTGGCCTGCAGGTCTGTACATATGACCAGCGAGTTGGCCTGGTCAAGCCCAGCTCATCAAAAGGGTGGGTTGGACCTAAATCTGGCCTAGGTTGGTCCAAGAGTCAAAAGGTGGCAGTACAGGCCAAGCACAAACAAGCAAGAGTACCGTTGTAGCCCATGGACCCATTGAAACACATTACAAACAAGAAAGACCATATGTGAAAACAGCAGCATGGGGTGAGATGGAGTCTAGGAGCATTGGATGTTAGAGGAGGAATACGAGGAGGGACCATTGGAGTCGGCTGCATAGACAAAGGTGGCTGTCTCCTCGGCATATATATATATATATATGGCTTGGCCGTCCTTGATGAGGCAGTGATCGCCGGCCGTCTTCATGAATACGGCGGGGTCGATGGGTTCAGCGGTAGAGAAGCCAGGGCAGTTCAACACTACGTTCGTTTGGGGGCAGGCGCAGGTGTTGGCGACAATCACCTGCAACTCAGTTTTGCCACCAACCGTGCTCCCAGTCTTGGACACAGCAATTCCAATGCTCCTTTCCTGGCATTGCGCCAGACCTGCATGCACCAATAAGGTCACATATTCAGATTCCTAGCTAACCGAACGTCAAAAACATCTTGAGGTTGGATTTATGGTGCAAGTTTTACTTCAGCAATTTCACCCCATGTAACAGAATTCACTACAGAAAATTTCAGTTTTACTGGCGCAGAATTTGCGCTAGTAAAATCCTTGCCGGTAAAGATTTTACTGGCGCAATTTACATTTGCCAATGAAAAGCGCTTTCACTGGTACATATGGAATATGCGTCAGTAAGAATAATTTTACTGGCGCATATAATAAATGCGCCAGTAAAAAATACTTAAGATGCTGGATTTTCCTGCATCAGTGTAAGCCTTTTTTTTACGAAGGAAATATATGCCAGTAAACCTCCTTTTAATTGGCGCAACCGGACAATTGCGCCAGTAAAACTCAGATTTTTCTGCAGTGAATGGATCATCATTTGAAATAGGATGGGTTTCATCATACATTCAATCATAACCATCTAACCATTGATTGGATGGCTAGGATTGAATATATGATAGAACCCATCTTATTTCAAATGATGGGCTCCGTGTTCCATCTAGCATGGTCCATTTACTAGGGAATGTACTTTTGGTGGAGTAGTCTCAACGTAAAAACATGATTTCCTGGATTGTGAAAATTTTACGCGTTGTGCACTGTTGAATTTTAAAGACTTCAAAAAATCTATTATACGAAAACGTGTTTTTGATTAAATAAACCATATATATAGACGTTTGCCGAAAGCTTGATCCACAAAAAAAATATCAAGAAACTATGAATGCTATGAATGGGCTATTTGAACTATAATTCAAGTGAAAAAAACCCTCGTCACCAACCACACATTGGCTGGCCTGCGGTTGGTAAATCCCTTGAGGTCCCCCTGCCCACCAGAGAGTGCACATAGCTTCGACTTTGGATAAGGGTTGCCACCAGTGGGTTTCCAACTGGTGACATCCAGTCAACTTGCAACTCACACCAATTGGTGACATTCACAAGGCGCCCTTATACCAGATGAGCAGAGCCCTTGTGGGGTTTCTACTAGAGGGTAGTTCACTCTAGGCCGTAGTCAATACTTTCCCTGTATATGTGTGTGTGAGTGTTCATGGAGAGAGAGAGAGAGAGAGAGAGAGAGAGAGAGAGAGAGAGAGAGAGAGAGAGAGAGAGAGAGAGAGAGAGAGAGAGAGAGAGATCCCATGGACAAAGATGGAAAGAAGGAGAAGAACAAACAACAGATTGTGAGAAG
The DNA here is from genome assembly GCF_984573655.1 of Nuphar pumila. Lineage (NCBI taxonomy): Eukaryota > Viridiplantae > Streptophyta > Magnoliopsida > Nymphaeales > Nymphaeaceae > Nuphar > Nuphar pumila. The sequence continues at coordinate 127,962,825 of NC_143255.1, read as the reverse complement.
TGGCCATGCATGATTTCCTGGTATTTGGTGTTGGCTTCTGGGTATTCTTCTCTCTTATATATTTTTTTTACTGTTGAAGGGATGGTTTTGCGAATTGTTGGTGGTGGTACTAATAAATAGAATATGGATCCTTTAAGTAAAATCCAAACGTAGATTCAGATCTGTTCAAACGGATCATTTTCGGATTGGGGTAAGCATTTTAAGTCAAATTCAGAGTTTATCCGAATCAAGATCTGACCCAAATGCATTTTTTTTACATGTAGTAGCTTGTCTTCTACTTTTTTCTGGATCCAATATTACCACACGTATTTCGAATCCGGAATCAATCTAATCTCTTCTGATCTAATTCAGATGAAGATCAAGATTTAGATCTACTATTTGCATTTCCTATTCAGATTCGGACCTGGCAGGATCCGGCCCAAATCTGACCCTTTTGCACCCCTAGTTTGATAGCAGATATAATATGGTGTAGCTAGGGGTGGGCAACAGGCCAGCCCGGTCCGCTAATGGAGCAGACCGTGCTGGCCCAATCATAGTCTGGTTCAAGGTTAAAATCAAAACCCATGCGAGGATTTTGAGATGAGGTGGGGGTGAAGACTTTGTCCCCCCACTGCCATCCCTACCATCTCTAGGTGTAGCACACTTGGTTGAAAGTGGTTGGGCAGTAGGGTGTTTGCCTGAAAAAGTATTGTGCCATATGAGATGTGCATAATACTGCTGTCTGTCATGTCGATAGGGTACGAACATACTAGGATGTGGATGGTCCAGGTGCATTTGGGTTGGATGCAAATGATACGACTTTTATTAACCAAGTCCAGCTCGGTTCAGCTGGATTGGCTGATTTGCGACTTGCGGACCCAGATACCAAGTAGGGCAGAAAATAAATCAGGTCAAATTATATATAACTGATTAATTGGTCATATTCAATACTCACCACAGATCTCACTTGATGGAAATGTGTATCGGCCCATTCTCAGTTCCAAAGTGAGATGCTGGAGATTTGATGCACCCATGGAACCGAAACTGGGAAGCGTGGAACTGGATCCAGTTATGACAAACAACAAGGAAAAAAGAAGGGCTGATGGAGCTTGGATGTACAGAATCCTTTTTAATCTTTAGTGCAAAGTTTGGTTTTGGACCTTTTAAAAAATCTTTTCGTATTTGAATCTTATCCAAAATCCGCTGTAGGATTAAGGTTTTTTATTTGCCTATATATTTGTTATGTGACATCTGTAGTTTGGTTTAGGAATGCCTTTTTTTTAGGGAAGTTTGGTTTAGGAATGTCAATGAATTGGATTTTACCCGATATCCAACCGAATTGTTTAGTTGCATTTGGTAAGGCAAAACCATATCTGATCATAATCACGGATATAGTTTTGTTTTGTTGCTACCTAAACCAACAAATATCGAAAATTGACGGATATCATAATCCATTTACATGTAAAAAAACATTTAGTATGAGATTTTTGCCATCTAAGTTCGAATCTGAATTCAAATCCGTTTAGCCAACATTCGATTAGTTTAATATGGTATTAGCCACATCCAATCTGATCGAATCCGAACCATTTTACACCCTTAGCTTGGATGATTGGTGATGGACTCTTGTTTATTTTTCTTTAATTTATATATTTTATTGCCTATTTTCCTTTGTTCCTTGCTTTCTCTAGCTTGGTATCGTAAAAGTAGCATAACTTAAGATTAATTATCTCACCGAGATTGCATCAAGCTTCAACATAACATACAATCAATTACCATCATATTGTCTATGACATTAGATTTGATCACCACCATGGAGGTGTGTGCGAGCTCCACTCCCACATATCTGATGGTTCCCAAGTGAGATATGGGGTGGGGATTGAGTCTAACCATAGTGACAAATGTCGCAAGATTTATGAAAATCCCCCAAAAAATACCATGAGAAATTACCCCAAAGTTAAGAACAGTAATACCTGGCGATATTTTCAATTTCTCACAAGTTTTTATCAAAAACATAAATATCACATTTAAAATATGATATTTATGTTTTATCAGCCATTTATCATGAAAAACTGCATAGTTTTATTGTAAAATATTTTTATGTATATTTATTTATAAAAAATCTTTTTTTTTATATATTTTTAATTGATTTTTATTGCCAAGATTTTGCCAAAAATGCAAGATTTATAAAAAAATTCAACTTCTCGAGTTTTTGGCTGCCAATATTTTACCGTTTTTAGCTTTTATCACTATAACCAACGATCGATGGTCCATGGTAACCTTTTTTTGTTATTTTCGTTTTTTAAAGAGAAAAAACCCTCTCAATACCAACCACACATTAGCAGGTGTGGCAAGGGATACCCTCCATGGGTTTCGAACTGTTGACTTTACATCCTATCAACTTGGTGACATTCACAAGTTGCTCCTAGCTAGGAGATTAAGAGAGCCCTTGTGGGCTTGCGCGGTTAACATAATTGAAAAAAATAGAAATTAACTCAAATCTCATTACTTTAAGGAAATTCACTACAGTACCAAATTAGACTAGAACTACTGGTGGTGCACAACTTATAGAGAAGGCAAAACTCTCATAAAAAAAAAAACTTTTAGAGAAGGCAAAACACGGTGCATGGTTTTGTTCTAGCTGCATCCAAAGAACAAGGCGCCGAGGGTGAAGTTGTATTGTTGGTCCCAAGCGTAGTTGAAGGTGATGATGTCAGGGGAAGGTGGGAGAGGAAGTCCCTTGTTAACGACGCAGAAGTTGGGGTTGCCCCCAGACCTCTCAAGGAGGTCAGGGGCAATCTTCTCCACGGTTTGGAACCCGGTGCAGATGAGGTTCAGGTGGTACACGTTGCAGGGACATGAATTCAAGATGACCACCTTCCACTCGGGCTTCCCCTGGTATGTCTTTCCCGTGGGTGTTTGGCCAATGTGCACATCATTTGTGCTGCACTGAGCCAATGCTGCAACAAGCAAAAATTGGTGACTTGGTTAATTAGTAGCAATGTTGTCAGTATCTGTGCTTATTGGCAGATACGTATCATATCAGCAGAAAATCGATACACTTTACCCCTAATCAGTTTATATATTTAATAAATGTAAAAAGATATTTGCTACTAATGAAGTATATATTGGCACATTGCAGGGAATGATTTGTTCACAAAAGATGTTTGTTCCTTAGCCAACAAATCATCTAATATATATGAGAAAATATTTGCTACTAATTAATGAAGGTAAGAAACTAATGAGCTAAAAATCGTAAGTGCAAGTTTGTATCAACTCAATCTAACCACAAAAAAAGTGTTCAACATTGTTTGCTTGCTAAGGACCACACCTTGGATAGTGTTTTTCTTATGTAAAAATCTGATCTTTTGAGTTGTGAAATTTTGAGACATTATGAACAGTTAGTTTTTTTATCCCATTTAAAAACCTAATTATACTTGTCATGATCACATGGTTCAAAACAAGTTTTCAACTAAACAAATCATGTAGATCACATCCATAACATTTGATCTACAAAAAATTAGAAAAATTTGAAGAAAAAGAGTAATTTATATTCATTAGTTCCTTACTATATTATATATATAGAGAGAAAAAGTACCATGAGAGAAGATTGAGAGAAAGAGAAAAGCACAAAGAAGATTGCTTGCTGTTCCTGCCATTTTCTTATCTCCAAAAGAGCTGCGTTCTTCCCTCACATGTTCGGAGACTAATTAACACCGTATTTATAGAGAACCATGAGTGAATTCGTTATTTTGATGGACTAACAACTTTGGAAAGTTTAATTTGTTCCTTCTTTCAAAAAACAACTTATAGAATGATTTTTTTTTTTAATAAAAATGCAAGATTCTTTTTTATGTAAAGTTGGAAAGGTTTATTATACGATTTCTATACATGTTAATCTTTTTGGTATCTCTTCCTAATTCGTTTTAGTTGTCATTGCCTTCCTTTTTATTTTAGTAAGCGGTTGTAGTACTGTTTGTTCTAACTAAATATCGAAGAAAGGAAGGTGCTTAAGCTTCTTAAAATTAACTAGCTTATTTGTTTCTTAATAAAAAGATTTTTAATATAACAAAGAAAATAGAACAATTATTTTTATCCTAAAAAATATAGGGCTCTCTCTCTCTCTTTATACTTTCCTAAAAACTAATATGTAGCCTTAATCCAAATTATGTTTGTGTCCGGATCAAAACCATGGCTAGGAAAACTTCTTTAAAAACACGTTTTTTTCATTAAAACTTTGAAATCCGATCTTTTGGGAATATTTGTAAAAAACTTTGTGAGAAACTTTGAAATTCTGAGATTTCTCTCTGCCCCTTGCTCTCCTTGACTTCCTGTGACTGATGTGATTTGACATCTTCACCGCCCATTGCGTCATCCCATCAGGACCCCACCGTCTTTATGCAATTTTTGGACGGTGAGGATGCCAAATCACTTTCCTTAAAGTGATTTCGCAGATCACCTGATCTGTTCTCCTTGGTATCTCTAAGAAGATTATATATTGAATATACACCAGGTGGATATGAGTTGTATAAGATATTGATATGTTCTTAGTTGCAAAATTTATGTCAATCATCATATAAATGAGAAGCCCTCCTAAAATGTAAACCAAAATTGTTTATATCGCCACACATTTACTTTGTGGCATTTGACAAATCATAGATCGAATGCTTACTTATGCATCAAACGTCATATGCCTGAGAATGGTCATGTAACTCCAAAATTATGTGTATCATATCATACGAGTGACCGATTCAGGATTTTGCTTAAAGGGGGCAATTTTTTTTATAATAAAATAAAATAGTCCAAATTGAGGTTATTTATAGGCCAAGGGAAACCCTTCCTCCCATCACTGGGGACACATTGGCTGACTTTCGGTTGGTAAAACCCTTGAGGAGTACACTCCGTTTCAACCTTGAGGCAAATTAAAGATGCCGCCTATAGGTTTCGAACTCATGACGTCCCATCAACTTGGTGACTTTCACGTGTCGTCCCATGCTAGATGAGCGGAGCCCTTGGGATATGTAGTATTCTTGTTGACTATTAATCATAAAACTCACTCTCAGCTAAGTGGTTACGGTGTTTGGCGTGTACGTACCAGGTCTTGGATTTCTCTACACAATTAAATTCTATTTTTTTTATTTTAAATATAAGTTAGCGTGGCTCGAGCCGAGCTTTTTTACCCTTAGCTCGCCCAGAGCTCGTGTGCACCCCTATTCATGGTGAGGGGTGACACAGGTTTGACTAGGGATGTCAGCAGATCAGATCTAGTTTGGACCTAAGTGAGCCCAAATCCAGATCTGACCTTTAGGTTCTGGTATGGGTTTAGTCCCGGGTCTGATCGAGTCTGCTATAAGGAAAGCCATACCAGGATCTTATAAGGATTATATGAACCATACCCGATAAGATAATATATATATTTTTAATCTTTTTATATTAAAAAATCACGGGTCTTAATAAAAAACTTGGGTATCTGATACTAAATTTCACAAACCATTCGTGGCTCCATGTATTTATCAGACCTTTTTTTTGGGTTCTGAGCAGCTTTCTAATCGGACTTTTTTTTTTTATTACCAAACCAGACAATGCGTCTTGTTTTGATAGTGATTCTGGATCCTGATCTGAAATCTCATCCAATTGTCATAGTGAAACTTCATGAATAGGATATGAGCTTCTGCGGCACTGAATCCACCCAAAACAGGTTGCTTACCCAATTTTGACATGGACCCAGATGGTCCCAAACGTATTTTGTTCCGGATCTCACCCAGATTCGGATACATACTGTCCGGATTCCACAATATGGGTCGGATCCTGGTTGCGCCTAGGTCGGAGCACCAAACTTTACAGCCCATAAAGGTGGATTAAAAACAAAAGAGTGACAATTCTGCAATTTGTATGAAAAAGAGGCCCCTGAGCTAAATATCTCGCGCCAAGTATTTAGAGGGACGCACGCGCTTCCTTTGGGTCTTCTGTTCGAACGGGGGAGGCGACGAGAGAGATAGAGGAGAGAGAGAGAGAGAGAGAGGAGGAGGATGCAGGACTCGGGCGAGCCGTTCGATCCCTTCACGCTCCGAGACGAATCGAGATCGAGGCCCTCGACCCACGAATTGAAGGCGGAGCCCGCGCCCGACTCGTCCGAGACGGCCCGGGAGTTGTACACGATCCCTAACTACACGAGTAAGCACTCAGGCGACACGGCGTTCCGTCTCCCGTTATCTGTTCGCTCGGTTCGTTAGGGTTTATCTTAGAATATTGGAGATTTGATTGAATATTTCGCGAGATTCTCATTTAATCGAGTGGTTATCGCTTTTTTTTACTGCAAATTACCCCTTTTAAGGTTTTTTTTTTGCCGTGAATTTGGTTTTTCGGGGTTCTTGTGAGGAAGATTCATTGGTATTGGCTTATTTTGCATTTTTTATGTGTCATTATTGCTTTATTTTGGACATTTTTTGGAAATTTTTTATTGCCGCCGTCGTTCCCTAACACCACGCCCAAATTATGTTTGTTTCCATCGATTAGGGCTGTGTTGAAGTTGGAAATTGAGGCCTTTTTTCTGTGGGATTTGATGTAATTTTCTCCTTGAAGTTTCGCAACTTAGGTTGGTTTTTGTTTGGTAATATCGCCCTAATTTTACACGCACTCTTTCTACTAGAACAGTTGTGATTCATCAACAGTTGGAAAATGAGATCATTCTTTAGTTATAAGTATTTCTTATGTTTTTTTATTTTTCTTTTTTTTGGTAACTTAGGTTGGTTTTCTTGGGATGAGATTCATGACGTAGAGAGACATCACCTTAAAGAATTCTTTGATGGTAGCTCGATTTCTAGAACCCCCAAAATATACAAGGAGTATCGGGATTTCATGATTAACAAGTACCGGGAGGATACTTCGAGAAGGTTGACGTTCACGGAGTTGAGGAAAATGTTGATTGGGGATGTTAGTTTGATCCACAAAGTGTATAACTTTTTGGATAGTTGGGGTTTGATCAACTTTCAGGGTTCTGGTCAGTTTAAGGAAGCTTGTGAAGAGGCACCGTTTTCGGTGGTTGTCGAAGAAGGGATCCCATTGGGTGTTCGAGTGGTTCCCTCGTTGAATGCTGCAAAGAATTATTCTTCCGGTAGCGTTGGAGAAAGGGCTGATGACAAATTTAAGTTTCCACCTTTGACGTCTTATGTGGATGTTTTCAGCAATTCAGAGACTTCGGAAGAAAATGGTGGAGTAAAAAATGTCTCTCCAGTTGGATTGGTTTGCAACAATTGTTGGGAAGAATGTGGTTCCAGTCATTATGTTTGTGGGAAGGTATCTCTCTGTCGAAAAGATTTACTTGATCATTTTATCCTAACAAATAAGCTGCCTTTTGATCGTGTGCTTGTTTTAGTGTGTTCATTGGTGTTTTTTTTTTCCTTTTTCAGTTTTTGTATGGGGAAAGATTCCTAGAGAATATGTTTTCTGAATTGATTTCGGTTGAAACTTTTGCATGTTTTCTAATCTCTCAAGGAGTTCATGGTTGCCTGAAAGTGACAAGTGCTTTGAGTTGCCAATAGACCTTGAAGCACTCAGTTTATATGATTCTTAATTTCATATAATTAGCCATCAAGCACCTCATCCTTGTCTTTCCTAAAGATAACAATTTTGATGCAACTCTGAACAAGTATGAATGGGTAACAAATATTGTTCCTGGCTCTTCTTGGCAAAGAAAAGTTCACAGGATGTTAAAAAGTTTGTTTTTGGGGAAGTATTGGAGTAGTCTTGGTGTACATAATGATTAAAACCATACAAGAAAAATATAATGAAAATATAAAAAACATTAAAAAACAAAAATATGGAACAATAGTGCAGTAAATTGGAAGTAGGCTAGCTTTTGAAATTGCACGATACTATGGGAATTTTCATGGCCTATGAATTTCTCTGGATAACCTCTAGATTTTCAAAATCTTGGATTATTTGTGACAATTCTATGTTGTTCTATATTTCCCCCCTTTGTGTTCCTTTTAGGGCACATTTGCGTGCCCCGGAAAGTGGGGGGTTTCTGCAGAAACGCATGAGGCCCCATGTGTTTCCGAGGGCCCCACAACCTCCTGTTGAAACACAGGATTCTCTTTCAGCGAAGAAAGAGGCTTGTGTTTCAACAGGAGCCCCCTCTTTTCAGTGGAAACGAAATCCAACGGGGGTGGGTCGGACTTCGTTTCTGTGGAGAGAGACTCTGCATGGAGGCCCTTTCGGTGGCACACAAACATGCTCTTAAGAAAGGCTAGAATTAGGGAAGATTGGCATCCTTTGACTTTAATTGATTGTCAAATGTAGTCTTAGATGATGTAACTGGTCTTCACCACTTGAGCTTGATTTTAAGGAAAGAGCTCCAAAGAGCCATTGCTCCTTTTATAGGTCTTCTGTAACTCCAAGGTAAAACTTGCCTCATTCCAGTCAGGATGTAACTGTTGGCTGCTTGCAATACCATACAGTCTTGTGACCTAAGCTTATAGAGTCGATAGTCAATAGCCCTAATGCTTTCTATCTGGATGTGAGCCGGATGCCTCTTGCTGAATGCCATTGAATTCCTAAACTGAAGATTGAAATGAATTACAAGCATCAAACTTGATGGAGGCTTTTATAAACTTGTCATGAATTCATTTTCAAATGAACTCTTAAGCCATATGATTTGATGCAACGTCCAATTGTTGATGGGAGCAATGAATATGAATGAACAATATAGCCATAGGAGCAAAGTTCTCATCAAGCTCATTCCCTTACACAACGGATGGGTACTTTAGGCCTTTGTCTTACACTAGATCATCTTCTTCCATCAGCTGGAGAAAATACTCCATACAAGCACTTTTGAAAGGTTTAGAGAAACAAGTGTGCACTTCTGACCTGACCGAAGTACCATATGGGTCTTGATCTTAGTTGTCAAAGGCGCTAGGCGAGGCTTAGGTGGGCGTAGGCGGTACCCCAAATAAACAAAAAAAAAATACAAAATATATAAACAAACTACTAAAATTAATAACAAACATGTATACAACATAAAACCAATCAACAATAAGCAATAGACAAATAATATGTTGTTGAACACTGTAAAACAAATATATTACATAAAAACAGTCAAATAGATAACTCATGCGCTTATAGATTATATATGAATTAAGTATATATATATATATATATATATATATATAATCTATATATGTGTGTGTGTGTGTGTGTGTGTGTGTGTGTGTGTGTGTGTGTGTGTGTGTCTTTAACTGCGCATAAGACAGAGACTACCTTGGCTAGGCCGCCTAGGCGGCACCTAGGCTCCTTCTTTGACAACTAAGCGGAGGGGTGAAAGGAGGAGGGAGAAGGAAAAAAATAAGGTAAAAAAGAAAAACTAAAGAAGAAAAAAAAGAATATAAAAAAGAAAGCTTTTGGGGCGGGAGGAAGAAAGAAAGAAAGAAAAGAGACAATTTTTTTTATAAAAACATGACAACTATGTCCTTACGGCTTAGGCATGGACAACCTAGGCAGCCTAGGTAAAAAAACAGGGCCCTACCGCTTAGACCCATAAGCCTAGGCAGTGGCCCTACACCTAGCCAGCCTAGGCGCAACTTTTGACAACGGAGGTGTTGATGACCCACTTAATTCAGTCATCCCTGATTACCCATCACTTTGGTGGGTGGATTTAGGAATCTAATAACCTTTTGTTAGTGACTCAGATCCAACCCGACTTATGTACCATGTTGGTCCTATGTCAGGCAAACAATTTCGGATACTGGTACATTTCATAAAATATCTTTTTTGTTTTTTCTTTTATGGTTGCTTTTGACAACTCCTAAATGTCTTCAATCTTTAAACAAGCTACTTAATTCCTTGTGGTTTTGTTTCACATGGTTAAGGACTGCTGACTCTTACATGTAGCAATTTCTATGGGAATTAGCCTTGAGGCATATCGATGTCTGGTTCTATGTAGAATTTTCATCTCAAATGTTATGGCTTAAGCTCATAGTTATCCTGTTCTTTTGTCAATATCTTCCAGGCGTTGTAGCTCAAACTTATCCCCTGTGAATATTGAAAAGAAGTGACTGAACCCGACCTTTGTACCGGATCAGATCCAAATCCAAACATAGTGTTATAATTCTTTTTGTTATTAAAGGGTATTTTTGTACCCTAAAAGTATGTATTAGTTAAGTACTCATACCCTAATACAATGAAAACACGCTGAACACTTTAACGTGTTGTTTTTCTGCAGCCTCTTTCCCATTATCGTGTTTTCTCTTTTCTTGCACAGGTGAACCTGGAGATCATCGTATTTTGACATGGTATCAGAGCAGTGTTAAATTGGGCCTGGGATTGTTTTTCCAGAAAGAATAACCACAGAGAGAAGATGATCTGATTTTTTTCCTCAACCCCGATTTCTGCGTCTTCTCCCATCTTTTCTTCTCTGTTTTCAAATCTGGTAAGAACGCCAACATCTTCCTTCCCTTACCTCTTCTTCAGATTTATTTGTGCGTCTCCTTCCTCCTCCTCCTCGGTTTCAGTTCTGAACCGATTTACTTTCTTCTTCAGATCTGAATCTCTAGAGATTCAGAATCAGTTAATCTATTCAAAAACCAAAGGGTCCTCGTTTAGGTCTCTTGACGTCATTTTTGAGTCTCTCGACGTGAAGAGACATCGATCAGTTTCTGGCAGTCGACCAGAATCCTGTGCTTGCTGAAATTAATGTTTGTGAGTCTTCAGTTTGCATAATCGCTATCTCGAAATACTCGTATTCTTATCTTTCATGTTTTTTTTTTTGCCTAATCTGGAACCATTTTCTGTTGATAGTCAGTTTTCTTTACTGTCGATCTGAATATTATACTCTCTGAAATTCATATTTTTGCTATCTCAGTCTGCAATATTCTTTATCTTGAAGTATTCATATTCTCGTTTCGTCTTTCTACTTAATCTGGAACTGCGTTAATGTTGATATTCAGTTAGTTGATCAGTTTTTCTTTCTGATCATACCCGAATACAATATATCTGTCATACTATCCAAGAAAAGGGGGTGGGTGACAGAATATTTGAGTAACTGAGTTTCTTGTGAGTTAAAATTTTGGTTCAAAATATTTTCTTGAAATTTCTCTTTCTTCCCACAATATCTTCAAATGGACTCAACTTTCCCACAGTCAGGCCTCTCCTCTAACTTTCTTAGCCAATTAGTCTCTGAAAAGCTGAATAATTCAAATTTCTTGACTTGAAAAGGCAGATTGTTCCTTTTATAAGGAGCAAGGATCTCTCTGGTCATCTGGATGGATCAGTCTCACCCCCTCCAGAATTCACTTCGCAGGAAAAGCAGGACGATAAAGGGGTGCAATCTATTGTTCTTCTCAAAAATCTAGATTATGTTGCTTGGGTGAAAAGAGATCAAGCATTAGTGGCATACATCACCTCAACACTCTCACAAGAAGTTCTTGTAGCCATTCCCGATGATTGTTCAGTCAAAGAACTATGGGACAAGCTAGCACAAACATATTCGCAGATCTCTGAAGCGAGAATCGTGTTTCTCAAGCGAGAATTTTAAATGTTGAAGAACGATTCAATGTCTATTATGGAGTACTTGAATAAAATGAAAGGCATCACAGATCAACTGGCTATTGTAGGATGTCTCGTCAGTGATAAAGACAAGGTGCAACAGACCTTGAGTGAATTGGGGTCAGAATATCATGTTCTGGTGACGTCCTTGTTGTGTCTCCCAGAGCTTTCAAAATTTGAAAGATCTTCGTGCAAAGCTTCTGCAGTATGAAATGACCCTGAAAGGGTTTTCTGAGGACACCCATGCACATTCAGGGACTCAGGATGTGCTGGACACCGGATTGACTTATGGTAGAGGTAGAGGAGGAAATTCTTTTCGAGGAAGGGGAGGACAAGGGAGAAATGCCTTTGGAGGTCGTGGTTTGCTTCCAACGCCCAATATACAGGGACAAAGGCCCATTCCTACTTGCTTCCTATGCAATAAGAAAGGGCATATTAAAGCAAATTGTTGGTTCAACCCTCAAAATAAGGAAAAAATCTTACAAACAGAGGCTAAGAGGGATGCATAAGTAAAGGAGTTGCTATTGGCAGCCTTGGCAGACTTGAACATGAAACAAAATGATAAAGGTATTTGGTACGTTGACTCCGGAGCCACGACCCACGTTTTGGGTGATGTAGGTAAGCTCTTGAATCTTACTCCTTATGTTGGAAAAAATAGCATAGTCACAGGAGATGGTTCTCATCACTCCATCTCACATATTGGAAATGCCATTATACCCATGTCCAAATCTTCTCTTAATCTTTCAAATGTTATTCATGCTCCTAATATTCAGAAGAATATTGTTTGTCTCAAAACTTGTTGATGATGTTAATGCCTCAGTTGAATTTACTCCCTCTTCTGTTTATGTCAAGGATCTTCACACGAGGGAGACATTCGCTGGGGGAAAGAGACGAGACAACATGTACATCTTCCAAGAAGATCCCTCATTCTCAGTTTATTCTGCCTGTTCATCCTTTAAGCCTCATCGGCATCCATCTTTTGTTTCTTCCGATTATGTGTTTGCCGTTTCTAAATGTAATAAGCCAACTCTTTGGCATGCTCGTTTGGGTCATTGTGGTCGTCATTTTATTGAAAAACTTGTCTTAAATAATTTCATTCCTAAGTCCAGTCTGAGTCCAAAAGCCAGTGATACAAAGTGTCCTAGTTGTCACTTATGTAAGAGTCATGTTTTGCCTTTCAATTCAATCAATAAGAGAGCTTCAATGCCCTTTGAGGTCATCTGTTTTGATGTCTGGGGTCCTGCCCCAATTGCTTCTGTTTATGGCAATAAATATTACCTTATTTTCATTGATAGCTATTCATACTATACTTGGATATTTTTTATGAAACACAAATAAGAAGTTTTTGGATTGTTCTAAAAATTTCACTCATTTGTCAGAAATCATTTCTCTACAAACATTCTGAATTTCCAATATGATGAAGGAGGTGAATTCTCTTCTAATGATTTTGTTAGTTTCCTTCAGCATAATGAGATAAAGAGAAGAGTGTATTGCCCACATACACCTCAACAAAATGGGATTGCTGAGAGGAAACATCGACATATTGTTGAGAGTGCAATGAGCATGATGCATGAAAGTAATCTCCCTATCACCCTATGGACAAAAGCTTTTCACTCCACAATCCATGTGATAAATCGGCTGCCCATGACCATTTTAGAAAATAGGTCACTATTTTTCTCCTTATTTGGCGTTCATCCCGACTATCATGAAATACGTGTGTTTGGATCAGTTTGCTATGTTCACATCGATGGTTCATTGAGACATAAGTTTCAGGACAAAACCTTAAAGGGCAAGTTCTTGGGATATGCTGAAGACTACAAGGGGTATATGTGCTATAATCCATTAAGCAAACATGTCAAAATATCAAGAAATGTTGTGTTTGACGAGATGAATTTCGACAATCAACCTGCTAATCCAAACCTTCATGTTGCTACTCCAAGTCCCAGTGTTAAGGTGTACTATCCATGGTTAAATTTAGAACTCTTCTCCAATACTAGGGATGATTGTCCTACTGGTTGCAGTCAGGAAGAGGTATGTGGGGAATCAGCAGATGACTCTCAACCAGAAGAGGTTACTACACAAAACTTGGCGCCAGTAAGGTATAAGGGTATTGTCTACACCTGGTGTGAGAAAGGCCCCTCATCCATCCCTGGCACAGATGTTGGTCCTTCTACTTCCGCTCCACAGATGTTGGATGTCAGGAGATCCACCCAGACCCGACATCCGCTTGACAGGTGGGTAAGCTATAAAAAAATTTCTTTGGATTTTTAAATGTTCCTAACGTCCATAAATAAAGAAGATGAGCCTCTCACATTCTATCAAGTTGCGAGTTCCAGAAGATGGATCGAAGCGATGAATGAAGAAATGAAAGCCTTACATGAATGTGGTAAATGAGAAGTTGTGCCTAGACCACTAAATAGAAATGTAGTTGGGTCAAAGTGGGTGTACAAGATAAAATATAAACCAGATGGGAGCATTGAAAGGTATAAAGCTAGACTCTTGTAGCTAAAGGATTTACATAAGAACAAGGACAGGACTTTGATGAAACTTTCGGTCCTGTTGTTAAGATGGGAACCATTCGTATTGTCTTGAGTCTAGCCATTGAACATAGATGGACATTGAGCCAACTAGATATAAAAAATGCCTTTTTACATGGTGACCTAAAAGAGGAAGTTTATATGGAGCAACCCACTGGGTACGCAGAACAATATGCCAATCAGTATGTATGCAAGTTGAAAAGATCACTCTATGGATTAAAACAAGCTTCTCGGTCATGGTTCGAGAGTTTTTCACTGGAAATACAGAAGCACAATTTCTCTCAGTCTCTTCTACATCACTCATTATTCATTCACAATGAACGAGATGTTACCACTCTTCTATTGATATATGTAGATGATATTATTATCACAGGGAACTGCAGAGGTCATATTGAAGAAGTAAAGAAGTTATTAAATCAGAGATTCAAAATGAAGGATCTGAGTAATCTGCGGTATTTTCTTGGGGTGGAAGTTGATAAGACATGTGATACCCTTACTCTTACACAACACAAATACACAATGGATATTCTTAGTAGGACATGCATGAAAGATTGTAAGCCATTAGCAACTCCCAGTTTTATCCATCAGAAACTGAGTTCTAAAGAAGGAGATTTATATAAGGATCCGACTAGGTATCACAGTATAGTTGGCATGCTGCAATATCTAACTTTTACTAGACCTGACATAGTGTATTCGGTTAATCAGGTATCTCAGTTTATGCATGAACCTCATACAGCGCACATGGAAGCAGTTAAGCGAATACTATGGTATTTAAAAGGTACAGTTGGTGATGGCCTGGTGTACATGAAAAATGAATCAAATCAAGATGGCCATGAAATCATTATTTATGCTGATGCTGATTGGGCGGGTGACCCAAATGAATGACGGCCAGTATCTGGTTATTATAGTTTCATTGGGTTAAACATGGTGTCTTGGAGCAATAGAAAGCAAAAGGCAATTGCTAGGTCGAGTACAAAGGCTGAATATAGATCGATGACTGTTGCCACTGCTGAGGCTACATGGATAAGACATCTCCTAGCAGAGATGGGAGAACCGATTGCTCGATCACTTCTGTTGTTGCCATTAATATGTCTTTTAACCCCATCTATCACAGTCGAGCCAAGCACATTGAGATAGATCAACATTTCGTTTGGAAAAAGGTTGAAGAAAAGGAGATTGAGCCTATGTTTGTGCAAAACGATGAGCAAGTTGCGAATATTTTCACCAAAGGGCTCACAAAGGACAAATTGTGGTTTCTAAAAAGCAAGTTGTTCATGGTTCAAGACCATGCACAACTTGAGGGAGGCTACCTTTGTACTGGATCGGATCCAGATCCAAACATAGTGTTGTAATTCTTTTTGTTATTAAAGGGTATTTTTGTACCCTAAAAGTATGTATTAGTTAAATACTCATACCCTAATACAATGAAAACATGCTGAACGTGTTGTTTTTTTGCAGCCTCTTTCCCATTATCGTGTTTTCTCTTTTCTTGAACATGTGAACCTGGAGATCATCGTATCTTAACAACTATATCCAAATTTGCTTCTTGTTTTTAATAATTGAGTTGATACTAAAAATGTTTTATGCTTTTCTTATGAGATGCAAGCATAGTATCATACAACTTTCTAATGGGTCATCAATTTTGTTTCGTCGCTGTGTTCAATGTTGCTATGTCAACTATAATAACCGGTTCCATCTAGGTATCACTAACACATTGAATTACACGTGTCTTCCATTTTGATTAATCTACCCTTAGATCACATTACATTAATGTTCGTACAGAAGCTCCCGACTTTGCTTTTGCAAATTTGCACCTTCAACTATTAGTGATCTTTGTGGCTTCATGGGCTTTCATGCTCTTAGGTGTTCCATTTGTGCTATTTGCTGCTTATTTTTCCATGTGATTGATTGCTTTGGTTGTTATTTATAGGCAGAGTTTGTGATTTGTGCACATTGCTTCAAAAATGAGAAGTTTGGCGAAGGAAAGTCTGCCAGTGATTTTATTCAGAAAGATTTTACCAACACCTGCAGTGATTTGGCCAATACATGGTCTGATGCAGAAGTCCTGCTTCTGATGGAAGGTGCTCTCAAGTATGGAGATGATTGGGACCATGTTGCAGGTCACGTGAAAACCAAAAGTAAACATGATTGCATTTTGAAGCTCATACAACTTCCATCTTGTGACCACATGTTAGGCAGCCTTAATATTAGAATTAATGCTAGGAACACCGAGAGCAAAGGAACAGGAGCCATTTCTTTTGGAGTTGAGAATGAAGATCAGCAGGGTGACCATTCTGCAGATACCAAGGCAGTACCTTCAGAAAGTGTTGAAAGCCATTCTGTCAAGCGACGCTGCCTTTCTCCACTAACTGATGATGGCACTTCATTAATTACACAAGTGAGCAATTGTTTCTGTTTGTTTTGCTACAACGGTCAGTTTTCTCCTGTACAAAATTTTGGTTTTTATGGTTTGGCTTACCAGAGGTGTTGTAAGTTGTATCAAGTTGCTGAAGGGCCTGGATGTGGTTTGCATCCATATGCAACTCAATATAGTAGGCAACTTACACCACTTTTATGGAGTTGTCAGTAAGATGTCGGAGTCTGTAGTAAGAGTTGTTCAGACCATCTCAGGAAGAACAATATCCTTCTCTGTTGATTCCTTGACTGAATGCTGACTAAGTTCTTCATTGTACTAGGTTGCTTCTCTGTCCACAATGGTTAGCCCATTTGTAGCGGCTGCTGCAGCTGAGGCTGCTGTTGCAGCCCTATGCAATGAGAGCCCATCTGCAAAGATGCTGTTGGACACTGACGATGAGAAAATGGTTCACAACTTTGGTTCTACCAGTTTGCCAGAGTTGGAGAGGTTTGCATTTCTTTTATGATGATATTAGGTGTTCATTAAGGGTTTCACATTTCAGGGTTTGAATAATTTAAGTCTGTTTTGCTCTCATTCTAGTGTTTGCTTTAAATTCTACAGAGTCAAGGCTGAGGAGACATGCAAGATTGGAAAAAGGGATAAACTATCAGGTGTCTTCTGTTGTTTGATCTCTATCACGTTATTGAGATATTAAGCATGATTCATTTTACTGTTTGATTGTAGCTACAGTGCCTATATATAAAGTTTTCTAGTAAACGCATCTCTGGGCTCTGGCAACTACTAGGCCTAGCTATGGCTTTAATTTGTGGTTGGACTTGCATTGGTTTGGAATTCCGCTCACCAAGTTGACCGAGTTGTTGATCAGTTTTTTTTAATATTTATTTTTTATTTTTTTTATTCCTGGTGACCATTTGCTAGTAGTGACTGTGGCAACTTTTTATTTCTTTCTGTTGGTGTGCCATCTCTCTAATCATTTTTACTAGCCTCACTCATTCATTTTCTGAAATGTGCCACTGTAATCTTACAGACAGAATAGTGGTCAATGTTGATGAAAAGATTGGTTCATCCATGTTAGAAATGAGAGCTGCTGTTGCTACTGCTCTTGGGGCTGCAGCTGCTAATGCAAAGTTGCTTGCAGACCAAGAAGACAGGGAGATGGAACATTTACTGTCAACCATCATTGAGACACAGGTTTCTCTCTCTCTCTCTCTCTCTCTCTCTCCATGTGCTTATATGCAATGCAAATCCTACATTGGGATCTCATTTCCTTGTTGTGAACAAACTCACAGATTAGGAAAATCGAGTGCAAGATCAAGCATTTTGAGGAGTTGGAGTTGATCATGGACAAAGAATACCCCCACACACAGAATGTGAAAGATTCTGTTCTCTCAGTTCATCTTGATATTTTGCAGAAGAATCTAAATGCTGGCATTTTGAGAGGGAATAATCAGATATACGTTAAACCCTTGATGGGTATGTAGGCCTTTGCTAACGACTGAATTATTCTTTTTATCACAAGAAAAAAGAAATTGGTCCACTGTTGTCTGATATTTTCTTTCTATTTGTATGATCGACTGGGAATAGCATTCAGATCTTGATAATTTAAGAGGCCAGGTATTTTGAAAGTTAGTTCACAACGACTAGATGTTACATAGCTCTTCCAAACTTCTAATTTCAGTTTTCTCAAGCCAAATCAAAACTAATTTCAGTTTTTCTAAATGAAGGAAACCTAGTTTTAGATGGAATGATAATCGAAGTCCATTGTTACTGTCTTTTCATCCCTTTCTACCCTATGCATGTCCACGTTAGAGTGGCATAGGTATTCATTATTTATGTTTATGGGCACCATTTCTCAAATGAGGAAAAGAACCTTGGCAATATATTCTTTTTTTAAGAAAGCCCTAAATTGCCAACTGAATAAGGATGAAAAACATTTACTAAATGAGACGTTTCTATGACAGTGGGATTCCTTGGGAGATTTAACATGAAGCCATCACCCTTTTACTAGTTTTCACGTTTGTTCATTCGCAGAAAGTTGACGGCGAACCAACAGAATTAAATGTCAGTTTCTATGGCACTTTCATTCCTCATGAGATTTCACATGAAGTCATCACCTTTTTACCAATTTTATGCTTATGCTTCCCCGCTGAAAGGAATTTGATGGGAGTGGAAATTCTCGGTCGCGAATTAACTGAAGGATTAGATTTTGGCACCACTTTCATTCTACACGTGGTCCTGAGACTAGTTAGCCAGTTAGGTTCATGGAACAAGAACGCTCAACTCTATCTTGCTCCAACTAGGAGAGTTCTCTGTTGTCCATAAGGTGCTTCATATTGTATCGTGTCCTCGTGTGCCTTTCACAGTTGTATCTTGATTCCAAACCATCCTTTTGGATTTTTTATTCCAATTGACATTCCACATATTACTGATGTTGACCATTTGATGCACACAAAAACATGCATGAAAACAAAGCTGAACTTCTAAAAAATAAAAGTTATATAATTACATTAAAGTATGGACATATTCTGTTTGGTCTCTGTACACTGTTTAAACAACACTTTGTACATAAAGTATTTGCAGACCTGAAGAGGCATGTATGTATATATATATATATATATATATATATATATATATATATATATATATATATATATATATATATATATATATATATATATACATGTTATAGTGTCCTCTTGCTGTAGTCTAAATTTAATCATGCGTTAATCTATGTAGTGTTGGAAGAACACAAATCCTGTGCACTGTAGGAAAATATTACACCACATCCCTGACTAACCTTTCTGTTGCCAGAACTATCTTTGATATTACCTTTTCTGTTTGGATTTTAAGAGTATATAAGCTGTTTTGGAGGGTTTTTGCTGTCTGAGATCTTCATGAGCATGATCTTATCAATCTGAAATTATGAAATGATCGAGCCTTGAAGAGGTTCCCAAAGAGGAATCCAGTGATTGTCTCTTGGGCTGGAGTATTTGGAGGGAGAGCAGAGCTGTGCTTCGCCCTCAAAACCGTTTTGCCGATCTGATGACATATTGATTCTATGGTCTTGCTATCAACAGGATTACCAGAGACATCTCGGACATAGAAGGTGTCCATTGCTTTGCCATCCTTGGTTGTGATCTCTGCTCTTGTGATCCATAAGCTGTTCTCGCGGAATATCCTTGTAACATCAGAAAGAAGCCCCACCCTGTCATCTGTGTTCAATTCTAGACTCAATCCCTGCACACATCCAGAGGCAGATTCAGTATGCGAAGGTGAGCAGTTGGTCTGAGTCAGGTTTTGGGACAATATGTACCTCTGATGCTCTCCTCTCGATTGCTGCTTCCAGACACTGAATCACTCGTTGTCTTTCAGCTTCGGAGCTGATAGGAAAGCCATCCACATGTCTGATATAGTATTCCTGCAAATCAAGCACAAAGCATCATCAGTAGAAACAAGCAGGCTGAAATTCAGAGTACCATGGCTTCTCTGATTGATTAAACATTCTGGTACCCAGTTATCTGTCCATATGTCAAATTCAATTAGGATATTTGACAAAGATGAAAAAATGATCAACCGGGTGATTATATTGGGAACACAGAGGATAAGAGTTCAGGTTTAATTTTTGTTTCTCAATTCTCAGAATTCTGTTGTCTTGAAAACTGAAGGATAATGAAACAGATCAGTTCAAGTTTGTCCCAGCTGTAGCTTCATTATGTGATTGTTTGCTCACTACGCTATATATATATATATATATATATATATATATATATATATAAGAAGGGAGTAAGAATTCTCATTCTATATTATGTGCAACAATCAAAAGTATACCTGATAAGCTTCCATCCTCTTTGTATCAACTCTTCCATGAAACACTACATATTGCATGTCAGTTAGAGTGCAAACAGTGTCAAAGAGAAGCTTCGGCCGGTCCTTGGACCGCATTGTGATGACTGAATAGTCTTTTTCGAAACAGTCAATAAGAGTGACTTGAGGCCTGAGTATGACATCCTCAGGCCTGACTTTCTCGGTTCGTTCATAGTCTCTGTCTTCATACATCATTTGGTGCAACCTTCTTTGCCTGTGTGTGACCTCGAATGAGACTGTGGTTTTGGCGGTCCTCAAGTCGTTGCTCCCTTTCAGAACATTGCAGAGAAGCTCCTTGATCAATGAAAGCCTCTTGGGGTCTTCAATGGCTGTGCCGGCAGATGCATCTGTGACATGGACCACTGCTGCTGCCCTGGCATTGTGGGTCCACACTTCAGCTTCAACAACATTGCATTTCAGGCTTGTGAGCACAGCGCATACTTCAGAAAGCAGACCAGGTCGGTCTGCACCTATTAATTCAATTGAAGTGTGCTCCTTTGAAGCCACGACACCAACTGATCTTGTCAAGGGTGGCAGGAAACTTGCATCCGTTTCAAGAGACTGCAACATTTCGCAAAAATTTAAGCCACAAAAACAGGTATTTTGCATGCTCTGATACAAAATAAGAGCAAATACTAGGTCACATTATGACATTAATAATCTTCATGGAGTTCTGCATACTGGTAATATCAATGTTGTCAGATTCGTATCGGCCCTCGAATCGTTGGGCAAACGATTCAGATTCACCTCTGAATCAGCCAACTTTTAACCAGCAGTTGACACATGTCCCAAAGCTATTAAAATAATATTAAGAATTATAAAAAAAGCTATTGTGAGCATTTTTATGATTTTTTTTGAAAAAAAAACGAATTGGGTCGTTTTTGTATCGATTTTCTTCATATGTATCGGCTGATTCAGGCCAACACTGACAACTGGGTAATATAAAATAAAAGCAAATAGTAGGTCATATTTGTTATGAAAAAAAAACTAGGTCATAATCATATTAGTAACCTTTATGGGGATTGGGAGTATATGTGGACAGGCATGTGAATTGTGTACTATCTGGTGTTTGTTTTGCTCTGATCATGCAGATATATAGTGTTTTTTGATGAAAAAATACAATTTTTTGAGCCTAACATATTTATGAAAATTTTGGACCCTTATTTTTTCAAACTTGAAAAACCTACCTATGTTTTAGAATTGCACTACCCAAGAGTTGTTTTGTACAAAATTAAACATGTAGATCGGTCATATTAAAAAAAAAAAACTTGGTAAAAACCTAAACCCTATTCACCTTCATGGTTTTTATATTTTGCAGACATGAAGGGGACAAAAACCACCTAATTTCAACAAACTAAGATCACAGTCAACTCACATAGTTTATTCAGATCTATATTGGGTAAAACAACGTGACAGAAAAATTATTATTCTTGACAAATGACTGTTCAGAAAGGATTCAAATCTTAGCAACTGGGGGAAGAAAGCAAGCCTGGCACCGTCTTGCTTTATTTATTTTATCTATTCTTGAAACCAACAAACAATTTATTAAAAAGGAAGGAAGAGTACCACTTTATTTCCGTTAATATTATATAAACTAACAAGCATGAAAAGAAGGAACTGTAGCCAATAGGCAAGTACAAGAAATATGACAAGATTAGATGGATAGACAAGAAAGGAGCAATATACGTACAACTAGATATTATATTAAACTTGTGAAAAACATTGGCAAAAGCTGAAGAGAAAAAAAAGACAACTTAACAAAAAGAGCATAACAGTGATAAGTTCTCTCACCTTCCGAATATAATCAATAATCTTTTCGTCCCTGAGCTTTTCACCATTTTGGTCTGTCACTTTAAAAACTAAAACCACCAAAAAATACAAGAAAAAGCAAAGTATCAGAACAAAAAACTCAAGCAAATAGTGATCAAAATAAATTTTTCTCTGTAAAGTCTGAAAAAATAACATACGCTTTGGTTGAAAGCATACCATCCATGAACCATCCTCCATCAGAAGAGATATAAGCTTTTGTGATGATGAACTTAAGATCTGCAAGAATCTGAACCACTTCCAGAAGAATCCCCTGTTTATTAACACTATCAACCTATTCCAAGAAAGGGAGAAGGGTTCACTCAGCACCAAAAGAAACACAAAATTTCTTCAAATCTGAAGTTCATGATAAATCTTCAAAAAAAAAAAATCTGAAGTTCATGATAAAAGCAGCAAGCTTTACCTGGATTACTGTTGCACTCTCGCAGGAGTCATTATCAATCACAACCCTGAAAAAGGTTAAGAAAGAAGGAAAAACAAAAAAAAGGGGTTCAAATTAGGAAGTAGAGGAAAAGAAATTCCAACCAAAGGAAGGAAAATCAACAGCACGTTTTGGTAAAAAAAAAGCCAAAGAAAACAGGTTGAGTTTGCAAGGAGAAGAGAAGTTTAGCAGCAGTGGGACTTCCTAATTGTGTTCTTCCGTTGGGATTAAAGAACACAAAAAGAGATCAACACCCAAAAAGAACCAAATTAAGCAGCACCCCAACTCAAAAAAGGAAAGTAACCAACTTAAGAAAACCCCAATCTAAAAGAAGAAAAAAATCATGTAAGACACCAAGCAGGTTATGAAAACAAAAACCAATAAAAAGGTGAGAAAACAATATCCAAAAAAAGAAGGATGGAAGCAACAGCAGATAAGTTGCAGGAAGGATAGAAAAAAAAAAACTTGTAGCCAAATAAGATATAAAAAAAAAAAACAACAAAAAGAGAAGAATACACAACCAGAAAAACCACGAAAAAAAGAGCAACAAAAAGATTGGTAGCAATCTTACCTTGGTAGGTTCATCCTTCTGACGAGACTCTCATACACATCATCCATCTCCAGTGTCCAAAAAAAAACAATGAAAACAGACAGTGGGAAAATACACGCAGTTGAATTTCTCACACTTATCCAAGTAACACAAGAAACCAAGAAAAGAAAATTTAGGAAAGAAGCAACTCCCAAGTCCTTGGAGAGAGAGAGAGAGAGAGAGAGAGAGAGAGAGAGAGAGAGAATACCCTTGTTTTCAGGCTTCTTTCTAAGATTGAATTGGATATTTGCACCGGCAACTCGGTCAGCCTGCTCGATGGTAACATGTCATTACGCCGTTGGGTAGTGTCTAGTCCCTCCTGCTTTTCAACTCTTAAGCGCGCGTGTCCGTAGAGCGTGGGTGATTTTGAAATTTATTGGCTGTTTTATTCTTTTGCCCAAGTTTCTCTCTCCCCACCAAGGATGGCAAGTATCCGTACCTCTCGCCACGTCAGCAGTGGGGCCGAGAACGGTCGGCCCCACTGGAGCAATACCACATGGATCTTGCCGTTGGTGCCGTCTCGCCGGTTTCTCGGAGGCAGCCCCGGCGTGACCTACCGGTTCCCCGGGCCATCCCCATTCCATGAGACACACAAGCAGACCAGGTCATGCTGAAAATGAGAGTTTTGGTTCATGCGGACATCGTGGCCGTCTGTTTGCATTTTGGATGAATGCCACGTGGTTTTGTTGACTTTTGAACTTTTTAAAATGCAAATTGGATGGCCACGATGTCAGCATGAGCTTTAGCATGACCTGATCTGCTTCCCATTATGACCCTCTCTCTCTCTCTCTCTCAAAAAAAAAAATGGTATCTTGACCCAAATTAGTGAAAAACAAGTCACATACTCAGTTGTTGCCACGTGGAAAGTAGACCTCCTCCATCTTTTCTTGTGCTAACGCATGCCTGAACTTGGGTGCAAACGGTTGGGATTCGGACCACCTAAATAGATGGGGATTCCTATCGAAATCAGATTTAGAACAACTAAAACCTCCATCCTGGACCCATTTGCATCCCTAGCCTGAGCTCAGTAAAGAGGTTGAATGTAGAGGTAGTGAACACCACATGCCATGTGTTCAAAACCCAGGTAAGGTGATTTCTATGTGCAAGTTTAAGAAAAATAGGACTTGATTTTTGGGTTATACTCTTAATCAACATGTCATTATTCGTCTAACGGGTACCACCTTAACCCAATCTACTAGGAGCTAGGTTAGTTGCTTTACTGGGTCTACTGTGCATGGTGAGAGCTGTTTTCCACCAATGTCTCATTTTCATCCTGTCAACAATGTCGTTTTCTTGACTTACTCGTGGGTATATATATAATCACTAGAATATGAGAATTAATGTGTGAACCACTATTTTCATGGACTTTTTCTTTTCTTTTCTCTTGAATCTAACCATAAGGATGTGACACTACAAGAAAAATGTTAATTAGCGACGGAAATTTGCGATGGATTTTTTCCGTCGCAAATTAATGACGGATTAGCTAGAGAAAACTTTCTTCATGAATCCGTCGCTAAGTAGCGACGGATTAGCGATGAAAGTTTTCTCTAGCTAATCCGTCGCTAATTAGCGACGGATTAACGACAACAATTGTTTCGTCGCTAATTCTCAATACCAGAAAAACATTTTAGCGAGGGATTTAGCGAGAGAATTTTTTCGTCGCTAATCCGTCGCTAATTAGCGACGGAAAAATTCCCTTGCTAAATCCCTCGCTAATTTTCGATTTAAACCAAGCGCGAAATTTTTCCTCTCTCCCTTTCGAAATTTAAATCGATCGCGCTCGATTTAAACCGACTTCTTCAGAGGACGTCGACGTCGGAGAGTGTGTTGGAGAGCATGTACATGAGAGTGAAGGACGGCGACGCCGGAGGACGGTCGGCGATAGCTGGAGGACGTCGGCGCCGGTTCACGGAGGACGGCGACGCCGGTTCACGGAGGACGGCGACGCTGGTTAATCACGGAGGATGACGGCAACACCGGTTCACGGAAGATGACGGCGCCGGTTCATGGAGGACGGCGACGCCGGAGAGCACCGATTCACGAAGGACGGTTCACGGAGGATGGCGACGCCGGAGGACGGTCGACGATCGCTGGAGGATGTCGGCGCCAGTTCACAGAGGAGGACAACATCGGTTCACGGAGGGCGGCGACGCTGGTTCACGGAGGATGACGGCGACGCCGGTTCACGGAAGATGATGGCGCCGGTTCATGGAGGACGGCGACGCCGGAGAGCATCGGTTCACGGAGGACGGTTCACGGAGGACGACTGTGACGCCGGTTCACGGAGGACGGTTCACGGAGGACGACTGTGACGCCGGTTCACGGAGGACGACGATGCCTGTCGAGTGCGGTATAAGTCCGGCTTATTGCTGCCGGAATACCGCCCGACAGGGATCATTTTTTTTTTATTTTTTTTTTAAATTTAGCGACGGATTAGCGACGGATAATGTCCGTCGCTAATCTGTCGCAAATTAGCGACGGAATTAACGACAAATAAGTTTTTCCGCTAATTAGCGAGCAAAAATTCGCGATGGCCTCTATCCATCGCTAATCCGTCGCTAAACTGTTTAGCGACGGATTAACGATGGATATAAGCCGTCGCTAATCCATGATTTTCTTGTAGTGTGATCTACATGCTTGGATTTATACGAACCACATCTTGAATAATCCGATTTTGATGCACAAATGTGATTTTTTTTACGTTTTAAAATCAATGGCTCATAATCTTCATAAATATTCAAGCATTCAAAAATCACATTTTTTTCATAAAAAATAAATGATCCAATGGTTGATTTCTTGTAAATTCACCATGCCAATCACATCCTGGATTTGCAAAAAAAAGTGTTGGAAATGCTCACATTTCTAGTTCTCATATTTCTGTTCTCATATTCTAGTTACTATATATATATATATATATATATATATATATATATATATATATATATATATATATATATATATATATATATATATATATATATATATATATATATACTTCCTACAAATACATTGTAGGAACGTAGGGAAAATATATTTAGCAAAGTTTTTTTTTTTTGCAAATTATAATATAATCATTGTATGTGCGTTATAACGTAGGGGACATCTTAGTCATTTAACAAACTGGGCCTCTAACTTTTTTTTTGGACAGCCAATTTGGGGTTAGGCAGACTTCTACCAGTTATACAAGGATACCATTGAGATTCGAACTTGAAACATTCAAATACAAGGTGACGTGCACTAACTGCTCTACCAGACAAGCCGAGCCCACACCACCCCCGTTGGTTGGACCCCCTCGTAGCACCACAGCCAAACGTTGGGTAAAGAGAGGGTTAGAAACCTTGACCACCGATTTCTTGGCTCTTAATTAGTTTGGCTGTACCAAACTCAACCATATTTAATATATTTTTTTCCATAGCTAGGCAACCATGCATATTTAATATTTATTTCAAGCAATAGGTATCCAAATCTTTTGGTTCAGAGAGTATCTGTACCTCTTTAATTTTCCAGAATATTCATGCAAAGATTCCAAGCGGGCCGGACCCAGCCCCAGCTCATGTCAACCTGGATAGTCACTCTTAATGAACTTGGTCAGCTTGGTGCAGGTCAATTCATGCCTCTTGGCAACAGAGAACATATTTTTTTATTATTATTTATAACCCGAAGAAATGGAATCCAGCATGAAGACCTGGTCGCTCTGGTTCAGCCTGCCATATATATTGTTGGTTGTACAATGTTGTAAGAATCTCCTCGGACTCAAATCAATTGAGAGAATCGGGTGATTCTAATTTGGGGCTGAATTGAACTGAATCGACCAACTTTTAATTAATCACAACATGATACGTGTCATAAAAATATTAAAATCATATTTAACAAATATTAAAAACTATTTTTACCACTGTTAAGATTTATTTGAAGATAAGCCGAATCAGGTCAGTTTTGTATAATTTTTTATCGATGTGATACGAATCAGCTGATTCAGGCAGATTCGCAACTATACTGACAACATTGGTTTGGTAGCTCTGTTTGACAGTCAAATTTGAGAGGGAGATGCATGGGATTTGGCCTCCCATCACTCATCACTCAATTTCAACTACATCCCCAATAGTATGTAGCTGACAAATCCATTACCATCACTTCTCTCGTCTCTCTCCCAACTTGGCTCTCAAATAAATCCTAAGGGCGTGTTTGACACGAGAAAAAATGATACCCTAACGTTTGGAAGTGGGAAAATAGTAGGAAAAGTAAAAGTAGAAAATAAAAAATAGAACTATTCCATCTGTTTCAAACGAGAGAAAATTTTTAAAAGAAAAGTTTTTATAAAGACTTGATTTTGGATAAGAAAAATTCATCCACCTGAGGGGCGCTGAAAGATTTTTTCCTATAAAAAAATCTTCTTTTTGCATTAGGGCAGCCATTCACCTACAACACATCTCATTTCATTGGCTACCACAAGAGTTTTTTCTATCTTCATTTTCCTCCCACCACCATTTCTCTCTCTCTCCGTCATTTTTCTCACATTTTTCAGTCTGTTTTTCTCATGCTGCACAAACAAGCAAAAAAAATTTCATTTGAAATGATATTATATCAAAACTTCTCATAGGTAAAATTTTCTTTTTACACTTTTCCCCCTCAAACATGCCTCCTGAATTTTGTTTTTGTTTTTTTGACAAAATCCTCTCTCACTTTACCAAATAATGAAATAATGAGCCCAATATAATTTCTCATTAATCCAAATGCACTAGCTTATACATTTAAGCTCTACACCCATATCAAAAAAGACACTTATGACTTGACATGCGACCTGTATGATATGCGAATTAAAAATAAATAGAAAATAAATAAATAAATCAATAACAAATTATTTTTTGACATTTTAATAAATATAATATAGTTTTACTAAAACACTCTTTAAAATTATTTAAAAACAATAAAATAATATCTATATGTGTTAGACTCCTTCGTCACTCCGAGCATGTCAAGTTGTGTCACTAGAATGGCGTGTCCCTGTGATATAACTATGCACCCAAAACAAGATTTGGTTACTACCATTTAGGGATAGGTGCCAATTCCAAGAATGATTGTTTTCCTCAATATTCCAAATTCATAAGCTCCCAACTATCAGCTACCAAACATGAGCTTAAAACAAAATATATATTTTTAGGATAATCCATGGCAAACCCTCCATCACCGACTGCACATTGGCTGACCTCCAGTTGTTAAACCCTTGAGATAACTATTCAAATTTAACTACCCTATTGGTTGCTTTCACTCTTTGCTAACCGTGAGATTCACCGTCCACGTGTAAGATATCGATGCTAATCTCAAGCCACATCATCAACTGCAAGATAAGCCTGTTTCTCGTATCCTCAACATTAAGGATCCGAGATTCATTTTTGAGTGGAAATTCACATATCTTAGGGCCGACTCGAAAGGGTCCAGCTACAGATACGTGAATCTTAGGTCCAATTCTTCAGATTTGTGAATGGAGGTTTTCTTTTTTGTTTTTAAAGGCAAGATGAGGTTAGGCACACCCCACAAGTTATTATTCAGCTTACCATTAGGATTTGAACCTGCAATGTCCCACCACAAGGAGACTTGCACTGATAGTTCCTACCAACCACGTGGAGCCCCGTTGGTGTGAATGGAGGTATTCAAACGCGGGTAAAGGTTCAAACCGCCCAAGCCAAAAATCTATAACCACGTGGAGCACAAGATTTGACTTTGTGCCGCTTATGTTCAAACCATCAACAAGTCATGACTCATCCACTTGGTCAAGCTCATGGTTTGACATGACCGTTTTTTTTGTTGAATGATTTGAGTGAAAAACCCTTCCATCACCTATGGCAAATTGGCTGGCCTCATGTTGATAAAACCCTTGAGGTCTTGCGCCTAGCTTCAAATGCCTCCTGGGGGTTTTGAACTTATGATGTCCTGTCAACTAACTTTGACATGGCCCTCTCTTACGCTAGAGAAAGATTATTGCTATTTTTGGATAAGAGAAAAGATACCCGAGGATGTCCAAAAATCAGAAAGCCATGCTGGCGATAAGTTGGGAATGATTGAATCTTTTACATATCTTTATTTGTCTGGCCTCTCAAAGACAAAAGGGTGTTGTCATATCATATCATATAAATAACACATAGGTACAATCTATGTACACTGGCATTTTTTTTATATCTTCTAGTTTTTTTTTTTAAGTGACCGTATGAATGTCTCCTTCATCCTCGATTGTGTAGGAAGAGGCACTGCTCTAATGATGCTGACCATCCATCTAAACTTTTGTGCAAAGATGACAAACAAGAAGAAGAAACTCGAAGCAACCAACTCAAAACAAAACGTCATGCATCCTTGTGGCGTGCCGCGCTTAAATGTTCCGACTATTTCCGCAACCCGGATGGCTGTCATGCAGGTCGCTGCATCCATCTCAACATTATATGCAGTCAAGTCTTGTAAGAATCTGTTCGATTTTGTAAGATTCAGCTTTTGGATTTTTTTTTTTTTAATTTAAAAATTATCGGCCTAAATATTCAAGTCTTAAAAAACCATTAATTACTTTATTAAAAGTCTTTCTCTCTCTCTCTCAAAGAAGTGGAGGACTATTTGGAGAGTTTGGTTATTTACTGTGGTGGTTTCATATGAATGGCCAGAAATGATGCTACTTTTCAACCTTAACCGTTTGACTCATAGAGTCTTGGCTGATGTGTATGCTATCTTACTTATATATCTGAAAGACCTGCCCTGCCCTAGACTCCAACCGATCCTCATCTAGATGTCTGTTCCTCGATGAGTTTTCTATTTTGTGTTTGGGTGTTGTGCTGTTGTGTTTGTGCTTGTGGGACTCAACGCTTTGTTGAGTTTCACTTTTAAGTAATGTTGATTCTCTCTCTCTCTCTCTCGTTATGACTATCCATAACTTGATTTTGTAAGACTCTGCTTCTCATTTTTCATTTTCTGTTGTTTGGTTAGTTGTACAAATGAGATTCATGCTCTGGTTTGCATGAGATTCTGAATGTTATGAGAAGTTACCAAACATGCCCGCGAGTTGCCCAACCAAACGAGAAGAGCTTTTGGATGATTATGTACGTTTAAGAATTTTATGGAGAAAAAAGTTATCAAACTTAATGCGTTGGGTCGGATGGCAACATAGCAACCATGATGAATCTGACTGAATAAATATTCTGCAACTAAGATCTTGAACTTTAAGAACTTGAGCTTGGAAGGGACTTGTATAATTCTCAGGCATTTTAGAGAAGAATGTACTTGACAAAATACTAAAGGAGTGGATATTTTCAAACAAAGAAAAAATTGTTAATACAGAGTTGTCAGAGTTGTCATTATCATGGTCCTTGGTCCCTAATGCCAACACTAGAGATGCTGGTGGTGTCCATCTAGCCCAGTGGCTCCAGTTGATGAGGCCCATCCTGGGTCTAGTTTGGGCCTAAAATATAGCTATCGTGGTTTCTTGAAGTGGGTTTCATCAAAGGGAAAGTATTTTGACTTGAACAGAATCATTCTTTGTATCTTCAAGACAAACATGAGCGCACATGCACAGTTGCATACGTACGTAAACACATGCATAATTCCCAGTGAATAAAGAAAATTATGCTTCGTGATAACAAATTCTACAAGTGGTATTTATTGTGGAGTAACTGAGTGTGCTGCAGGTCGCATGTCTGCCCTGAATTGTTTGGCCAACGATTCAGGTGAATTGGCCGATACCGATTCTCAAGTGAATCGTTTTGAAAGGGGCTAAAATATATTTAAAAATATATTTTGTTTCAATCAGGTTAGTTTCGCGTTAAAACCATCAAAATAATATAAAAAATTTAATTTTAAGCATTTTTCACATTTATTAAAAAATTGTCGATTCAGGTTAGTACGTATCGTATACGTGTTGGCCGACCATTCAAGCTGATACTGACAACATTGACTATATGACAGTCTGGTTATAAGGTTTCAAAATTTTGATAAATATTCAAGGCTAGAAAAAGTCATAATTTTCATCAAAGAAACTTTATTAAGTTTCAAATTCTTAGCAATAGAATCATGCCAAACACATTTGAGGGATTGAATTTTCAAAAAACACATCAAAAGTATTCCTTTAGTAGCAGTTTACACCTAATTCCTTATGCACATACCTCTCTCTCTCTCTCTCTCCACACACACACACACACACACACACATATATATATATATATATATATATGAAAAGTGATAGCAGCCTACCACTTTTTGAGCCTACCACCAAGCATTTTTGGGTTGTTTTCACAAATCTGACCCTGCAGATGTGTTTGGCATTATAGAAAATGACATTTGGATCATGTTTTTTTGAAAAAAAAAGAGAAATTTTCAAGCATTGAATACTTTTGAACAACCATTGATTTTTGAATCTTATAATTAAAACCTAACTGCATGTCAGAATGGGACTATCCAGGAGTCGATTCCTATAAAATGAATGATGTAGATCCAAGAGTGATAAAATGTTGAGTTTGCCTTTGGCATTAAACAGTTAACTGTGTCTCATTGTCACAGGGTCAAGAAGTTAATGGGTTATTATGTGAAGTTCACGTAAGTTGGGGCCACCTATGACCTATGTATGAGCGGTTACAATCAACATAATTGAGTCAAGTTGTGCCCACTTGCTCCCACGGATATGCTTAGAAAATAAGGCAGTGGAATAATCTCTCGATCACTTTATGGGGAAGGTGGACCATCTTTTGATTTGACGAAGCCAACGAGGGAGAGTTTGGATAAGAGTCAAATGCACATATTATAGGCAGAGTTTCAAGAGGCCCTACCAGTGTTATAAAAAGTGCACCTTGAGGTGCAAAAGGCACGCCTTGCCTTGAGGTGCGGCCCTTCGTGCCTCAAAACACAAGCCTAAGGCACAATTTTTTTTTTAAAGATTTTTAAGACATAATCAACAAGATTTTTGTAGGTTTATCTCATATATTTTCCAGTTATGTAATCAGTTTTTATATGTTACTTAAAGTAACATATAAAAGTAACTTACTTGTATATTTTAATCTCATATATTTTAACTTTTGTAGGTTAATCTCATATATTTTTCAGTTAATTTAGTTATGTAATCAGTTTCTTAGTATATTTTAACTTTTGTTGGTTAATCTCATATATTTTTCAGTTACGTAATCAGTTTCTTAGTATATTTTAACTTTTGTTGGTTAATTTCATATATTTTCCAATCAGTTTTTATATGTTAATTAAAGTAACATATAAAAGTAACTTACTTTTATATGTTAGTTTAATATTTTTTAGAATAATCTCATATATTTTAACTTTTGTAGGTTAATCTCATATATTTTTTTGTTATTTCAGTTATGTAATCAGTTTCTTAGTATATTTTAGCTTTTGTTGGTTAATCTCATATATTTTCCAGTTATGTAATCCGTTTTAGTTACTTTTATATGTTAATCTCATGTTTTTTAGTACTTATTAGAGATTTTCTATTTTTTATTGATTGTTATTTCATCAATAAAGTAAATTTTTATTTTTTTAGATATATGGAGCACGTGGCTAGGCCTCAACGATTTTCACAACACTGGGCCCTACTAACAATATTGCATTTCAAGGAGCAAATTCTTCAAATGCTGCCAACTCTAAACCTAACTAAAATATGCTTTAAGAGAAAGTTGTTGGTTTTCATGGGACCTTCCTGTCACTTTCGGTGGGGCACAAAATCGAGATCGTTGCTTTTCATCCGGATTTGCATTGACCACATTGATACCAAATACCAAACTTGAACTTTTGTTCGTTGACAGCAATGCTCCATTATATGGCTTGCGTAGCTACTGCCTATCTAACTTAGCCTTTAGAGAGTTAATTTGCAGATGTCATATTGGTTATAAGATCTTTATGGTATGAAACTATTGAGTAGAATCACTTTTTTCTTAAAAAAAAATCGATCAAATATTACGGATGTGATCTATATAGTTTGTTTAGTAAGAAACTTATTTTGAATCATGTGATTATGACAAGTGATTAGGTTTTTAATAGGTTTTAAAAATCAACTGCTCACAATGTGCCAAAACTTCATAACTCAAAAGATTACATATTACATAAAAAAGCATGACCCAAGGCTTGATTATTAATTAACAAACAAACCATGTTGAACACATCTACATGGTTAGATTGAGTCCATACAACTTGCACCAACAGGAACCGTTTGATCTTCAGATCCTATGGTTCTTGTGTAACTCTAACCCACTCATCTCTCCCTCTCACCCACACAGGAGGGCCACCACGGTGGGAGGCTGTCCGGCAGGGAGGTTGTCCGCTGGCCGGCAATGCTGAGAGAGAGAGGTGGTGGGAGGCCTTTCGGAGGGACGGTTGAAGGGTGGCCAACATGGCAAAGGGTCGACAGAAGTTTGTCGGATGGGACAGCGGGAGGTGGAGAGATGAAAAAGGAGAGGTTGTTTAAACCAGCAAAGGTAGGACAACAGCTGGTAGTTAGAGATGGGCAGGTGGTGGAGTTGGTGGGAGGGTGGTAAAGGTGGTGGGAGAGAAAAGGAAAAAGAAGATGAGAAGGAAAAAAATGGGGTTTTGAAGTTTTTTTTATGTTTTCCTTAAATCTAACCATACAAATGTGTTTGATATGATTAATTTATTATAAAAGGACACCTTATCATGTTTTTTATAAAAAAAATATAACTTTTGAGCCTTGAATATTTATGAAAATCTTAAACTATCCATTTTTTAAACCTTATAAAAACCTACCTGTGTATCAAAATTTATGATGTAAGAGTCAATTCCTACAAAATCAAGCATGTCAAACACATTTGTAGGAACAGATTTAAAGAAAACATGGATAAAAACCTTTCAAAAGCCTGGTTAGTTGGTGGTTAGCAACTCTCAAACCCTTCAAAAGTCTGGTTAGCTGGTGGTTAGCGTCTCTCTCTTTCTCATATAAGGAACCCCTAGTAAAAGACTAACATTTTATAATTTATAATGTTTATTGCACGTTTGACCCTCCATATGTGATCTACATGTTTGGATCAGTAGAATTCAATGTTTGGATCATCTTATTCCAACGTGTATGTATGATTTTATAGGAGATGAAAAATCGTCAAACTTAATAAAATCATATTTTTACATTGAAAAACTATAACCAAAAATCGATGACACATTCATGGTATAAGATTTCATGGAATCGACCCCCTCTATGAGTTCCAATTAGGAAGTTCCTTGAGGGTAGCAAATGCTATATATATATATATATTGAAAAATGAAAATCTCCTCAATAGAAAATCCTCCCAAACATTTCGAATGAATGTTTTATTGGATTTTTGGTATTTTTTTCAAAATTTTGGTACAGATGTGAATCAGTTCTTGGAGCATTTGATTCCGATACATGGATAGGTTTTAGTTTCCAAATTAATGGCGTACAATTTTCATAAATTTTTGAGGCTCCAAATACCATTTTTTCTATCCAAAATTCATGATCCAAGTCTCAATTTATAGTAAATCAATCATGCTTAACAAATCTGTAGGGTCAGAAGTTTGAAAAAAATAACAAAAAAAATTCATTTGGAACATGGTTTGAGAGGGTTTCTATTGGGAAGGTTTTCATATATATATATATATATATATATATATATATATATATAATGTGTGTGTGTGAAGGGGATCGTTGCATCTAAACCAATGATGATCTAGCAGCATTTTTTATCCAAGGATTGAGTTTTTTGTCAAGCGTGCTTTACATATTGCATTTTTATGATTTATTTAGTAAGCAACATATTTTAGATTATAAAATTTTGATATTTAAATGTATTTTTAAAGCACTAAAAATCAATGGCTGATTGTAAAACATCCAATTTTCATGTTTTGAAACATGTCTAGACGTTGTAAAAACTCCACGTAAAACATATTTTTTATTAAATACATTATAAAGAATAAATATATAAAGTCTAATCAGTGAAACACTCAAACACGGGAGAAGGAGAGCCATCAGATCATCATTGATTGTAAAGAAATTCAATGTTCTTTTGGTTGCATGTACATATCGTAACTCGTTACAGGTGACGAACATTTTATCCACTGTTAGTCGGACGTGCGCCCACTGCTGATCACGCGCTCAACATTCATCCACATCAACGTCGGGCACGCGTTCGGCCTTACTAGTCTCTCTCTCTCTCTCTCTCTCTCTCTCTCTCTCTCTATATATATATATATATATATATATATATATATATATATATAGGCACTAGAATATATTAACTAGAAATATGTGACCTCGAGTATGAATGATATTTTCATGGTTTTTTTTCTTAAATTTCACCATATGTATGTGATTTAGATGCTTGGATTTATTGAAAGAGACTCTTTGATCATCTTATTATGATGCATAAGAATAATATTTTAAGGCTTGAAAATTAATGGAAAAGAATTTTTATAAATATTCAAGCTTTTAAAAATTATATTTTTTCATTGAATATATATGATCCAATGATTGATTGCTAGTAAATGGACCTCGCTGAATGCATTTGCAATAAAAAAGTATCAAAAATGCCTAGTTCACAATTAGGTTCACATATTCTAATATACTCAATTGTACTTACAATCGAGTTTGATTCTCTGTGAGTTGTTTTGACATAATCTAACCTTATAGATGTGTTCAACATACTCAATTTAGTAGGAATCCACTCTTGATTTTTTTTGACAATAAAAATATATTTTTATGAGTAAAAAAAAATGAATGCCTTTGTAGCCCTTGATTTTTGGATTATATATATATATATATATATATATATATATATATATATATATATATATATATATATATATATATAGAGAGAGAGAGAGAGAGAGAGAGAGAGAGAGAGACTTGGTGAGTTTGGGAGCACGGTGGATGATATATAAGTCCCTGTTTGAAAAAGGATGGGTGGAAGTATGCACAGAGCACATATAAGCGTGCACGCTTATTTGACAATGATTGTTTTGTATGCTTTGGTCATTTAACAAATAACCCTATAATATTCTAAGTCGGGTTTGAATAAAACAGATGGACGGTTGGGTCACACTATCATAAATTCATAACCGAAGGGTTTCAGGTTCAAATCCCACAGGGCGGATGCTTAAACGACATCGGCGAGGATAAGCTTCGCTTCGTCTTGTTTACAACGAATATCACACCAGGTTGGTGCTTGGATCGTTTGTGTAAGCAAGCGAGCTCAGCTTGAGTTCTCTGCAGCTAGCTGATTATATTGTTGTGATTTTTGTCCAAAGGATTGTGTCCTTGAAACACCAATGTTTCAGGTATAAAATGATTGATTCATTTCAAGTGTATTAAAGTAGAGTTCATAAGCTTTACAAAGAGCTAAAAATTGTGTCAAACGAACACTTGAATCAAAAGTTATGGTCAAAAGAAGCTTTACTATCAACATGGGTCTGATCCAAATCTAGATTCAACCTGAATGGTTGCTTAGACCCATCTGGATCAAATTATCATTTGAATCTTTAGACCAGATCTAGATTCAAATATTATTCAATTTTTTGGACTTGATTCATATCCAATTATCATTCAAATTTTTAGACCCAATCCAGATTCAATTGTCATTCATATCTTTAGACTCGATCCAAATCCAAGTGTCATCAAGACCATTTGACTTAATCCAAAATCTAATATCCAAGTTTATATTTAATGAACTTTAGTGATTACTCTCATCTTAAATTCGTTGTACTTTTTCAGTCTTAGGTTTCTTAGCTTCTAAACTAGGTAACTCTAACTAATAGGATTCAACCTAGCGACAATAACCAATAGAAAACACCGAAAAAACAACTAGCCAATAAAATTCCTCCACATCATCTGAAGGTGAACTCAAATCTTTGGATCACAAACTCAATATGATTATGATCCATACTCAATAAGAAATTTATGAATAAAGGCCTAGATATTAAGTGAGAGTTTTGTTACTTTGAGACTCTAACATAGCCTAGGTACCCTCACCCTGTCAAACTTACCGGATCCATTTTGCTAGATCTGAACCTCCTTCAGTCCATGTCCTATGAATGTGCAATCGAATTTGTTCTCGTCGAAGTCAACGTCTTAAAAGAGATACCTAAGCTCATGGTGAGTTCATTTTCTTTTTGTTTTTAATTTATTTAGAGTGTGTTTGACTTTAATTTCTATATATTTGTCTTTGTTTTATACTTTTTCGAGCCTTGGTAGTGCCTCATACTACTTTTTTTTAGGACTCGCCTTCGAGGTACGAGTCACTTGCAAGCTAAAGTGTCATTGAAGAGTGGACGAGGGAAGGCATGCTACTTGAAGAGTGGACCTTGTGCCTTCTAAAATTTCAATCATGTTTTTTTAATCCAAATCTTTTCAAAATACCCTCATTTTTTGTTTTCAAAATTTGGGCATCCACACCTGTTCACTCAGGATTGCATGCAACATCTAGGGTTTTCACTTGCTAACCATTGCCATATATGTCACAAGCAGGAAAAAACATTTTCAAACTATTTGGCCGTCAGTATGTCATTTGTTTTACTTACAGATAGCTTATCAACAAGACTTTCAACATGTTTGTTGCATGTCAAAGCTAGTCAGGACTGTAAATTGCTCTTTTTTTAAGGCTTTTGTAAACATATTAGTGACTTGGTCTTTAGACTAAACAAATCTCATTTTAATGATCCCTTCGAGTAATTTCTCTCAAATCAGGTGACAATCAATATAGATGTGTTTGGTTCTCTCGTGAAACACAAGATTGGCAGCGATATGCATTGCAGCGCACATAAGAACTACAGAGTACTTCACATTTACTCAAAGATCCTTGAAAAGATATCATAACCACGTTATCTCACATATGGTGTTAGCCATTGCACGGTATTTTGCTTCAACAGAACACCACGAAATGGTGTTTTACTTTGTTTTCCATGACATTGGGCTATTACTCAAGAAAATGCAATAACCAGTGATTGATTTACAAGACTCTCAGCATGCTGCCCAGTATGAATCACAGTATTCCTTGATGTGTTGATC
Organism: Nuphar pumila; assembly: GCF_984573655.1. Taxonomy (NCBI): domain Eukaryota; kingdom Viridiplantae; phylum Streptophyta; class Magnoliopsida; order Nymphaeales; family Nymphaeaceae; genus Nuphar; species Nuphar pumila. The sequence continues at coordinate 127,924,692 of NC_143255.1, read as the reverse complement.
TGAAGTGGCTGACAAGAAAATCCCTTGAGCAAGACACTTTTCTAAATACCGAATTACCCGTAGTGATGCCTTTCCTTGGAGTCTACATGAACTGCATAGGTGATGTCAGGATGCATAATAGTTAGATATATTAGACGTCTGACTAACCTTATGTACATTGTTGAATCATGTAGCTCCTCACTATCGGTGGACTTCAATGACCATCTTTGTTCCATAAGGAACACAACTGGTTTAGCTCCAATGAGTCATGTTTCATCCAGAATATCAAGTGCATACTTCTTTTAGGTCAAATATATGCCAGACTTAGACCGTGAGACTTCCATGCCGAAAAAATATTTCAACCGGCCTAAATTCATCATGCGAAACTGTTGACTCAGACATTTTTTAACTCTTAGATACTAGCATCATCATTTCTTGCTATCACCCGATCATCCATATAAACCAATACAGATACAAAAATATTTTTTTTTTTTAAAAACGTGAATAAGAAATAATCAGCTTTTGATTGAAAAAAACTATATTGAGTAAGAGTGTTGAAAATTTTTGAGAACCTATTTCTAGGGGCTTGTTTGAGCCCATATAATGATTTGTTCAATTTGCATACAAAGTTCTCCCATTATTTTGCAATCCTTGTAGGCAATTTCGTATAAACTTCTTCATCCAATTCACCGTGATAGAATGCATTATGGACATGCATTTGATGAAGAGTCCAATTTTTAAGTACAACAATAGCAAGCGATAGAGACCAATTTGGCTACGAGAGCAAATGTCTCATGATAATCAAGACATTCCTACTAAGAGTAACCCTTTGCCACGAGATAGGTCTTATATAGCTCAATAGACCCATCAGACCGATATTTTCATCTTGTATATTCATTTGCAACCCACTGGTTTCACACCGTCAGGAAGTGAAGTAACAGACCAAGCGTTGTTCTCTTCTAGAGCTTGTATTTTCGCACTCATGGCATCACGCCAACAAGACTCTTGAACAACTTGCTGATAGAAGATGGGTTTAGAGACACTAGATATAGCTAACAAAAACTTTTGATGAGAGCGTGAAAACTTTTGGAAAGAAACATAGTTGATTAAAGGAAATTGTGCACCTTTTGGTTCTTCACCTGAAGCGATGACTGAACTGGGTTTGGACTGAGCGGTCATACAATAAAAGTTTCTAAGGAGAATAGATGGATGTTTTTCTCTTATTGATCGGTGAAAAGGATTTTTGGTAGTGCTTGGGTTTTGAGCATAAGGTTGATTTGCATCTGGCAGAGTGGAGGTGTTAGGAATGAGAGTAGGTGATTGGTGATTTTTTGTTTCTTGTTCCATTGAAGATTCATACATAGGTGTAGGGATTGGCAAAACAACTTCATTGGTCTCCTCAACTATTGTCTGGTAAGGAAAAGCTGATTCATAAAAAACAACATCACGACTTGCAAAAACCAAATTAGTCTCTAAATCAAACACGTTATAAGCTTTTTGTCCAAATGGGTAACCTATGAAAATGCATCTCTTGACCCTCGGGTCAAATTTTGGATTTGATCTGTGTTAGTAGCATAACACAGACATCCAAAGACTTTGAAATGATTGTAAGTTGGTTTTTTATTTAATAATATTTCATAAGGTATTTTTTCACCAAGTCATAGAGTAAGTGTTCTATTTATGAGGTAAGAGATTTCGAGAACACATTCTCTCCCAAACTTAAATGGAAAGTTGGATTGGAACATCAGAGCCCTTGCTACTTCTAGCAAGTGTCTATGCTTTCATTCAATTACACCATTTTGTTGAGGAGTGAACACACAACTATGTTGATCATCAAACTCCTTTTTCTTTAAAGAATCGTTAAACCTCATTAAAAAAAAATTTGATCTATTGTCAGACCAAACCGATTTAATTTGATATTAAAATTAATTTTGTATCATATTGAAAAAAAATTCAAAAGATATTTTGCTTTGCTCTTGTAGCGGATTAGATAAACACATATACATCATGAAAATTCATCAACTATTGTGAGAAAATAATGGGCCACACTCAACGAGCTTTAAGAATGGGGTCCCTACATGTCAATGTGCACAAGATCAAAAATTTTATTAGTGGAAATCTCACTAGATCCTAAAGGCAGTCTAGTTTGCTTGGCTCAATGACATGCATTACAATAACATAAATGGTCTACAAAATTTTTAGAATCATACTTTAAAAATAATTTCATACGAACAAACAAAGGGTGACCTAGACGTTGATGCCAAGTGTGAGATTTAGTCTCTAATGGGGCTAATAATGCAACAATGGGGCTTGACACTTTTAGCATGTACAACCCATCTCACTCCAATCTTCGTCTTCGATGCAAGGTCCTAAATAATACAAAAGTTAGTAAAAAAAGCAATAGAACCATTCAAGGACTTAGTTAATTTACTATCTGAAATGAGATTGAATTTAAAAGAGGGCATACACAAGGTATTTCGAAAAGAGATAGCATCAAAAAGTTTTACCAAGCCTTGGTAAGATGATTCAATTGTTGAACCATTAAGAAGTTTAACATGAATATTAGAGAATTTAGGATTATAAAAAAAATTCGAAGACGAGATAATATGATCACTTGCTCCTAAATCAATAATTTAGGAAGCATGAGAGGAAGGGTGAGATGACAGACCTATAAAATTTGTTGTTGAGAGCTTTCCTTTGATATATGCCATGAGCTGGTTGTACTCACTCCAAGTGAGAGCAACAGTCTCATCTTTTACCTCACTTTTCTGGAATGATGGGGCGTGAATGGATGAAGAAGAACCTTTGCTCCAGATTTATGAAGGCGATGATCTGGAGAGCTTAAAACATTTCTCTTTCACATGACCAACATACCACAATGAGAACACATGGGACGTGCTCATCGAGTTCCTCTATTTTTGTCACTTGAATTCAGCTAGACCACATTCACATTAATATTCTTATTTTCAGCATGAAAGGCGGTAGAGTAGAGTGCTGATTTATTTAAGGGGGTTGTAGGGACAATACAGGCTTCTCTACTATGCTCATCTTGAATGACAAGAGCACAAACTTTAGTGACTGAGGGCAGCAGATCATAGACAAGAATTTGACCTCTAGCCATGTCATATCAATCATTTAGAACCATAAGAAATTGAAACATCTTATCCCTCTCTTGTTGATCTTTTAGTTGCTTAACCGCACCACACGTGCAGGTAAGTAGGAGATTGTAAGATGAAAGCGCATCCCCAAAACTTTTAAGTTTAGAAAAATATGACACCACTGACATTGAATCATGGCAAAGGCGAACGATGGCACATTCAATTTGATAAACACGTGGGGCAATGCTTTGAGAAAAGCACTTATGAAGGTTTGTCCACACTTCATGCATTGTGGTATCATAGATTATGCTATTAGCCAAGTTTTAAGAAATAGAATTCAACAACCATGATAAAATCATATTATAGCATCACACTCATTTAGGGTAATCCAAAGAGTTACTTTTAGGTTTCGAGACTGAACCATCTATAAACCCAATTTTATTTTTGGCACTCAACGCCATTATCATAGCTCTACTCCAAGTAGGATAATTGTCCCCATCAAGCGGCTGAGACACTAAGGTCGCCCTGAGACTCTCATAATGATGCAAATAAAATGGACTTGTCATTTCATTAGAGAGATTCAAAGGAGTGTCAGAATTGTTTCAACCATTACAATTAGCTAGAGATATCAACAAAAAACTTATCTTTGATCTGGTTTTTGAAAAATTGTAGAATATCAGACACCAATAGTGATTGATGAAGAGGACTGAGCTTGATCTCAATCTAAACAAGAACAGATGCACTAAATGGGATGTAAAGAACCCTAAGTGGATCATGATATCCCAAGTTCTGATACCTTTTGAAGAGCAAAATCAATCTAAGGAAGAGAAAAAAGAAGTCTCTTTTTCCATTAGAAAGAACAATATATATAGACATACAGAGTTTCGACGAATTTAGGGAATTGCTTTTGATAGAGTACAACGTGAACCTATATTCGATTACACTAGGTATCCTAAATTACAAGGAGTCTAAAAGATGTCTTAAAAGTGTTGGTGTATTGACAAGAATAAAGTCAGAATGCAAATATGTACCAGTAGATGCCATGGATGTGATGTGTGGGTGCTCAACGTTCTCCTCAGCCTATCGATGCCCACGACAAGCCTAGGCCTTAGGTCGATGGTGAGCAGGACCCTGAACCCAATGGAAATTACCAGAATTTGGGCAATAGGGCTAGAGTGTTAGCTTTTGATTGATAGTTCTTATCATATATACATCCCAATCCCTCCTTTTATAATAGGAGATAAGGTGGTTACGTGAATATGGTCTCTCCACATTCACGTAACCTCCACCCCACAAACCCCTATTAACTACTCACTAAACAACCCACTAACAGTGTCAAATCGGGTCACCTTTATGTGTTGGATCCAGACCCAAAATGTTAAATATTCTTCTACTTGACCTATTGACACTAAAAGTATACTAAATTGATGTTTATATCATTATCTCGATTTAATTCTTCATGTGGGTTCATATGCTATCTTGTATCAGAAGAATGAATCGTATGAGTCATGGAGATGAACACCTCTTTATGAAATGTTATATTTTTATGTACTACAATATAATTTATTTTCAGTGCTTTAGCATGTTAAGATTACCTTTATAAATAGGTTGGTCTCTAACCCATTCTATTAGTCATTTCCTAGTTCGACACCTATAGTGAAAGGAGATAAATTGAGCTTAAAGAATTGTCCTCAGGATGATAATAAAAAGGCTCAGATGGCAACTAGCCTATATGCTTCAGCGGTTGAGAGTTTGTAGTACGTGCAGACCTACACATGACTTGATATAACATTTGTTGTGAGAATGCTTGGTAGATATTAGTCAAATCTAGGCATTGTGCACTGGAAGGTAGTGAAGAAGTTCATGTGCTATTTAGAAGGAACAAAGGACTATATGTTGACCTATAGAAAAGTTGACCACCTAGAGGTCATTGAATATTTTGATGCAGACTTAGGAGGATGTCTCGACAGTAGAAAATTCATAAATGAATACATCTTCCTATTAGCAGGTGGTGTCGTCTCATAGAGAAGTGGAAAGCAGTATACAACCGCTGCTCATACCATGGAGGTAGATTTTATTGCTCTATACAAGACTTCATCTCAGACTATTTGGATAAGAAACTTCATTTTGGGTCTTGCTATTATGGACTCTATTGAGAGATCATTAAATATCTTTTATGATAATAGAGCAGCCATGTCCTTTTCAAATAACAACAAGAGCTTAACCTCATGTCGACAGATAGAGTTAAAATAATTTATTGTTAAAGAAAGGACTTAGAATCATCTGATATGTATTGATACAATTGGTACGAAGGAAATGACTGCATATCTCCTTACTAAAGGGCTAGCACCGAGATTGTATTCCCAACATATAAAGGGGATGTGTTTTTTTTATTTCTTCTGACGTATGACAATACATTATGTGATCACATTTATGAAAATCAATTGATTATCTATGACTTTGTGTATTGTTGATTTTTCATAAAGCATCTTTTATTTGGTTAGAGAGATCCCATTTCTTTTAATAACTTTAAGAATATAGGATTTTTAAGAGAGGCCAAGGACACCCTTAGTTCTGTCATGACAGATCTCGATTCCAAGGACATATATGGCATCACCCATGTCCTTCATATCGAAATGAGAGAAAAAAAATCTTTTATCTCATGTAGTAGACTCAAATAATTAGTCGCAAGAAGAATATCATCAATATATAAAACCAAAATTATGAACTTACTCTCACTAGCCTTAATGTAAATGCATTGATCAACAATGTTTTCAGTGAATCCAAAGTTCATAATTACCTGATTGAACTTTGTATACCATTGGCAGGAGGCCTGTTTAAGTCTATAAATTGACTTTTTTAATTTGCAAACTAAATGATTCGAGTCATCTACACCAAAACTAGGAGGTTGTTACACGTATACCTCCTCTTGCAGATCCTCATTCAGGAAGGCATTTTTCACATCCATTTGATGTAGCTCTAAATCAAAACACTACAAGAAAAATGTGTATTAGCGACGCACGCTATCCATCGCTAAATATATTAGCAATGATTTTTATGACAGATTAGCGGCGGATAGCGTCAGTCGCATAACCCTAGTCGCTAAACTGCGACAAAATTTATCTGTAGTCAATCTATCGCTAAATAGCAACAGATTGGCTACGGATCATGTCCGTCGTTAATCCGCCGCTAAATAGAGACTGATTTGGTTATGAGACAAAATTTAATCCGTCGCTAATTAGTTGCTACTATTTAGCGAGGGATACGTATCCGTCGCTAATTTGGCGATGGACATTAGCGACAAATTTAATTTTTTCACAAACCGACGACTGCTTTAAATTGGCAACGGATATTATCTGTCGCTAAGTTTTAATTTTTTTTTTTTGAAACTCGAGAAAATTTCTCGTTATACAATCATATAACCTTATTATAAAAAATAAAGTACACATAAAAATACATATACAGGTGGAACAAATGTAACACAAGTTCTAAGTTAGACAAACTTTAACAACCAAATACAGTCCTTGCCAAGTTATAATTAGTTACAAGTATGTCAAAGAAATTAAACAAATGAATCTAATCCTCGTCAAGATTCTGGGCATCATCCTCATCATTTTGTCGATCTGCGCCTCCCTTCATGCCTACATCAGCTCCTCTACGTTGATCATCTCCAACATCCTACAAGAGAAAAAAAATGTTAGTATTTATAAATAAAATATAATGAAATAAATTATATGCAATACACCAAATCTAATACAACAAAGTAAATGGCTGAATGACACAGAGAATAGCAATAAACTAGACATTAACACAATTCAAATATGTGTTCTAAGACTGAAAAAAATGTACAGTGACTCAATGATGCAGATATGTGTTTTAAGTTTGTCAAAGAATTTCACAGTGATTCACGCATGCATATATAGTTTATAAGGCTGTCAAATAAATGTGTTATGTATACAATCATGCATATATGTGTTGCAAGATAGTAAAAAAACTTCCATAGTGATGAGATCATGCTTATATGTGTTCTAAGGCAGTCAAAAAACTTTATATGTGATTCAATCATGTCTATTGTGTTCTAAAGCAGTCAAAATTTTTTATAGTTATTCAATCATACATATATGTGTTATAAGGCAATAAAAAACTTTCATATATGCTAATATCAGACTCATATGTGTTATAAGGCATTAAAAAACTTTCATATATGTTAATATCAGGCTCATATATGTTCTAAGGTTGTCATAGTGATGAAAGCATGCTTGTATGTGTTCTAAGGTTGTCAAAAAACTTTTATAGTGATTAAATCATGCATATATGTGTTATAAGGCACTAAGAAAAATTTATAGTGATGAATTCATGCATATATGTGTTGTAAGGTTGTAAAAAAACTTTCATAGTGATTCAATCATGGGTATATGCGTTATAAGGGTGTAAAAAAATTATATAGTGAATCAATCATGCATATATGTGTTATAAGATGTCAAAAAAAATCATAGTGAGGCAATCATGCATATATGTATTCAATCATGCATATACTAGCTTAAAATCTAACAGCATGAATCTTTATACCTGATAGGCACCGGAGCTCATGTTGAATGCAGACAAAGTTTCCCTATCCTAAAAAAAGTTGCACAACTCATTACTGACAATGTTGGGAATGGCTTCATTTAAAAAGTATTGCATTTTGTCCTCAAGACGCTGACAGACACCATCCCAAGACATACCAGGGTCAATCAGACGTTGGGAGTTGATGCTGGTAGGAGAACTCTGAGAGTCGTGGCTGCAGGAGGCAATGACTGGTGTGGTGTTCATGTTACTTCCAAACCTGAACACAACCTTTTTTGGGTTCACCAGTTGCAGTCACTCATGCTGCAGGATCAAAAGGCGGATGCTGAGTGGTGTCATCACCATATCGTTGTACCATTTGCTGCTCGTATGACTCCTACAAAGTAATGATTAGAATATAAATTAATAATTTAGAATTATAATATTTATGATAATGTAATTCAAAGTAACTTGTATATTATAATATTTATTAATACAATAAATATATACCGATGTTGCTCTCGCCTTCTCTAATACAAAATCTCTCATGCTCTTACTTTTATGTGTTTCAACAAACACATCCTTGTAAGGCACAATGTCTCCCTTTTTTACTTCCTGTAATGTTAAATGATAAAAAAAGTGATTAATAAGTATGCTGAAATACTTACAAATTTGATATATATATATATATATATATATATATATATATATATATATATATATATATATATATATATATATATATATATATATATATTGATGAGTTACCATTCTCTTCTGGTGGCTCTTAAAAGTCATAAATTCACCTGTGTATAGATGAGCATCGAGCATCTTCGGTCGGTTTTGTGCAGCCTTTGCTGAACGGTTTTGAAATTCATTGCTCGCCCACTTGTTGCATATGCCCTCCCAATAATCTCAACTGATAGTAGAAGGCCTATGGCCCTTCCACTGCAGTGGATCATCTATCTCACTAGCTGCTTTTTTTGCTGCAGTCTTCATATTGTGCAACATGTCGACAAATCGATTGGTAGTCACCTTCTGCCATACTACCCTCGCGTTTTTCTCCTCGTTTACAGTCGCGAAGCGATGTGAAACCTACAAATATTTTCAGAAAGTTAGCACACATAAATATGAAACACTTCTTGTTATGATAAACGATTGCATACCATGAACAAGGATATTAATCTGTCCAACACCTCTCTCGGGTACTCTTTTCATTGTGCTACCTGTCTTGGAAGATGATGCAGTAATGACTTCATAATTTCTCGTATTACTTCTTGCTGCTCAAACCTCGCATTGCACATGAATTGATACACATTAACAATCGGCTGTCGATATACACTTTTTATAAATTAAGTATTGGATAAGTGACAATGAAATACTTATGGTCGACTATCGATATACACTATTTGAATTACTCGTCGTGTGTCACACTGAGAAGACCCTGCATCCGTCGTAGGTGGGTCATGTGTAGGCGAAGCAGCACCTACAAAACAATGAGTTAGAAATTCATACAATGCACATTTAAACTAATCAAGTATACAATTATTTAAATGATATACATGTCGAAGCAGTTCGTGAAGATGAAGGTTGAGATTGACTACCACTGGGTACTCGATGATTGTGACCTCTACGAACCATATTCTAACAAATAAAAAATGTCATACAATATATTCAAACATTGCAATATATTTCAATACGTTCAAATCATTCACATCAAATATTGTAATACATTAAAACATAAGATATCTCCATGGACCTACATTAAAACATAAGATATCAAATATTGCAATACTTATGCTTAACTTGTAATACAATCGGATCAATTACACAACTCTATATCTTAATGGATACATAATCAAATAAAAAAAACTTCATGCAAGACATTCAAATATTGCAATACATTCAAATAATTCTAACACGTTACAATACATTCAATTAAGTAGTTGAAACCTATTGAAGATACATAATCAAATCGAACATTGCAATACATTTCAATACATTCAAATCATTCTAATCATTCAGATCAAATACATGTATATATTACAAGATGTATTTCACTAGCTCGAGAATGATTCTTCATCACTTGTTTGACTTTCATACTCTTCTTCTTCTTCCTCCTCCTCTTTGTCATCATCTTCTTCTTCTTCATTTAGCGTCCATCCACTTGGTATATTATTTGGATCACATTCTTCCATGCATGTGCCATTAAATAATAGAGATATGACATGCATACCATGTGCGACATCATGACCATAAGCGAAGTCATGCATATCATTTGATTGATAGTAATCACCCTCTTCAGCAATCTTGCCTTCCTGTAGTTGATCATATTTGGGATATAGTTTAGACTTCACCTTACAAACTGCCCACCATTCATTTCTATCTGACTTCCTTGTACTCGGATATGTAGTATAGTAAACTTGTTGAGCTTGCGAGGCTAATATGAATGGTTCATATGTTCCAAACCTTGATTTATGATTCACCTCCACAATGCCTGAGGCTTTGTCGACTCTTGTTGTTGTAGGATTAAACCAATGACACTTGAATAAAGTTAAACTATTATTTATGCCTAAGTAAGTCAACTCCATTATTTCTTCTATAACACAGTAGTAGTCATGCTCATTTTCACCATAGCTGCTACCCTTGAAGCACACGCCACTATTCATCGTTGACTTGTTCACACTATAGTCTTTTGTATGAAATCAATAATCATTTATGATGTACCCATTGTAACATTGCACAACTTTGGACGAACCATTTTTGTAAATCACATATTCCTTGGTCTGTAACATCACCATGGCGGACCTACAAGCATAAACAATGACTGTGATCACGACCAATTAAGTATCTTATTGTTGTTTACAAGGAAAGAATGTATACAATCATCCTTACCAACTCTTTCAACCATACTACAAACTTATTTTCACGTTCTTTCTGTACTTTTGCATCAGTGAGATATGAAAGTTTTCTTCGCAACTCTAGATCAAATCATCCGTACTTAACAAAAACTTATTTTATCGAACCATGTACGCACGTATAGAACTTAGTGTTACATATTAAGTATACTTACTCGATGTATGGGTCGATTGCTGAGCAATTAAAAAGGATATAGATTTGTTTTGCGTCTTGCTCTCGATCTTCCAGGAGTCTTGACCGACAACTGCCAAATGCATGCCCAAGTGGTTGAAATATAGACAATTTGTCAGTTACAGTTAATTGTTCTTTATCATCATTACGAGGTGGGCATGTGTAACGTGTTGAAATGTGAGGTTCAAAGTATATAGATGAGAAATTGGAAATCTCTTCTAAAGTGTACACCTCACAAATATAGCCCTCTACTCTTGCTTTATTCTGAACCTTTTTTTTTAGGTCAAACATGCATCTGTCAATAATATAAATCTCGGATTACAATAAATTTCTCAATAGCATTGAAAAGAATTTTTTTAAAAAATATATACCTTTCAAATGAGTACATCCACCGATATTGCACAGGTCCACAAATCCTAAGTTCATATGGCAAATGTATGATCACATGTTCCATAACATCAAAAAATGCTGGTGGAAAAATCTTCTCTAGCTGACAAATAGTAGTTACAACAGATTCCTCAAGATTCTGTACCTCAGATACTACGACTTCTGATGCGCACAATGTTCTAAAAAATCTACTCAACTCTGACAATACCCCTCATATAGGTTTGTCTAACATATCATGGAATGCTAGGGATATCAATCGTTGCATAATGAGATGACAATCATGGCTCTTCAACCCATATAATTGTCCATCGTCTATCTTCACAACCTGAGCAATGTTAGAAATGTATCCATCTGGAAATCTCAACTGTCTCAACCATTGACATATCAACTTTACTTGATCTGGTCCAAGCACGAACCTTGCCTTTGGTTTCAATACTTTGCCATTGTACTCTTTGAGTTCCAATTCTGGTCTTTTACATATTACTTTTAAATCCATACGAGCCTTCAGATTATCCTTCGTGTGACACCTCATTATCAACTATCCTACGATACATCCATTCACGGCTTGCAACCATTTTGTCCTATAATATTACAGATATTATCATTACCAGTTAAAAGAGAATCTTAATAATCCTATGATAAAAAAAATATCTAATTTATCTATTAATTCTTGTTTGGTGATTGTTTGTGAGTAATTTTTTGAATGCATAAATTTTTGTGTGTAACACCATCACATCATATTTATACACATCACGAGGATATTTAGAAATATGAAATCACATTTCATAAAATGATACATTTATTTGAAACATATTTTCAGGATACAATTTTACATGAAAGGCATGATCAAATGAAAAATAATTTTGTGCAAGCATGAATACAGACACATCAAACATTGTAATACATTCAAATCATTCATATCAAAACATATATCAAACATGTACTTGCAGTAAACACACCTCAATATCCCGCTAACTACTACCATGTTGAGCATGAAATCCGTACTCTAAAAATAAGAACACTTTTATTCTCATACATTAAAATCATGCTCAGCATGATCTCCAAACTCCATCAAAGTAGTCTTAGATATCCACAACTAAGTGAGTGTGTGAACATAAAAGTGTTGCATCCAATAAATTAAATAACATGTGATGCACTTACATCACTTACTCACCGCTGGTATTTATCTGATTTGAATTGCTTATGCCTTTGCATTTTTTTCTTATTTCTATTTGCATTGCATTTTTAGCCACATGCGATGCTTAGCACTAAGCATCGCACAATTAGCTCAACAATGTGCCTATGAAGCACAAATATACAATACAATACAGGGAGGCGGGCCGGGGGGTTACCTGCGAGGTCGCCGAAGATGGGGGTAAGGCGTCAGGGATGTTCGAAGCACGAGCGGAAAAGAGGGGAAAAGGGGATGTCCGGACGGGGGTGTCGACCTAAGTCGGGTGCATGGCGAAAGGGGGTCGACAAGGCTGCCGAAGAGGGAGGGGGTAACAGTGAGTTAGGTAGGAGGGTCGACGACAATGTTGCCAGGCTGGGGGCGACAGGAGGCGGGCCAAGGGGCGACAAGAGGTTGGCCAAGGGGCGATAGGAAGCAGGCTGGGGGGCAATGGGAGGCAAGCCAGGGGGTGACGGGAGGCGGGCTGTGGGGCGACAGGAGGCTGGCCAGGGGGCGATCGGAGGTGGGCTTGGGGGGGGGGGGGACGGAAGGCGAGCCGGGACGAGGGGCGATGGGAGGTGGGCCAGGGAAACGCGGTGAAGACGAAACAAAAAAGAGAAAGAAAGGAGAAAAAATTAGGGATTTACGGGAAAATTAGTGACGCATTTGCGACGGCTAAATTCCGTTGTTAAGTCGTCGCTATTTGGTGACGACTTAGCGACATAATAGTTTTGCCGCTGATCCGTCGTTAAGTTGCGATGGATATGGAGACAAAATATAATCCATCACTAATCCGTCGCAAAGTAGCGACAGATTAACGACAAAATATTTTTTGTCGCGAAAATCACAAATAAATGATATTTTAACAGCGAATATCTTCCTCTCGCTAATCCATCATAAATTTACAATGAATTTTATCTGTCACAAATGTCTGTCACTAAATAGTGTTTTTCTTGTAGTGAAATGAGCTATGAGAGCCATGATTATCCTCAACGATTCCTTAATTGAGACAGAAGAAAAAGTCTCATTATAATCAATGTCTTCTATCTATGTGAAACCTTTTGTAACAAGCCTAGCCTTGTACCTCTTCATTTGACCTTTAGAGTCTTTTTGGTCTTATAGACCTACTTACAACCAACAGGTCTAACTCCATCAGGTTGAGGTACAAGATCCTACACTTGATTCTTTGCCATAGAGTCAAGCTATTCCTTTATGACATTAATCCAATATGTTGATCTTTAACTTTTAATGGCTTCTGCAAAGGTGAAGAGATCATCATCAATATCTATGAAATTATTGGACTCTTTCAAATACACCACATAGTCTGCATGGATAGTAGATTTTTTGATCCTCGTAGACCTCCATACTGGTGCTACAAGTGGTTTAAAATAAACTTTTATATTCTGTTGTTGTTGTATATCCTCATCAATAACTTGCTCTATTTGGGATTGATGTTCACTGACTTAAATTCTCTGACATTATTCAAAAAAATAATGACAGAAAAAACTGGGTCTTTATCCTTTGCAGGTATGGAACCTAAATCCTGCATTTTCTCAAAATTAATATTTTGATATGCATCTATCTCAATAAAACCATTTTTAAAAAATCTCAGTTTATCTGTTTTCACTATTTGTGGTGTATGAGATGAACAATAAAACCTAAAGCCCTTTGACCTTTCTGGATAACCAATAAAAAATCTATTAGTCATCCTAGGATCAAAAGCTTTTATATGTGGGTTATACAATTTAGCTTCAGCTTGACATCCCCATATGTGCATATATGATAGAAAAAGTTTTCTACCTATCTATAACTCGTAAGGAGTCTTCTAAACAACTTTCATAGAAACCTTATTCAAAATACACACTCCTAAAAGCTTCACCCCACAAGGTCAAGAAAAGGTTTGATTGATTCAACTTCGCTTGAACCATTTCTTTAAGCGTGCAGTTTCTTCTTTCAGCTACACTATTTTGGTAAGCACTACTAGGCATGGTATACGGAGGTACAATGTCTTTCTCTTTTAGAAACTACGCTAATGACCCTTTTTTGTCTCATCTCAGTGAAACAACTATAATATTCACCACCTTTATCAGACTTGACAACCTTAATAACTTCACCAATTTTTTTTTTTACTTTTTTCTTGAAGTCCTTAAAAACCTGAAAGACTTCTGATTTTTCAAATAATAAGTAGAGATACGTATACCATGAGTAATCGTTTATAAAGGTAACAAAATACTTTTCACCTATATAACACGTTAAAAAAGAGCCATAAACATTCGTATGCACTATCTCCAACTTTTCATTACTATGTTTGACATCTTTCTTATACACATTAGACTACTTAGCCTTTATGTAGTCAACACATGGCTTTATATCCGTAAAATCAAAGGATCCAAGGATTCCTTCTTTCACAAGTCTTTGGACTCTCTTTTTCGATATATGCCCTAACCTTCGATGTCAAAGCAAGTATGATTGATCTTTCTTTAGACCATGTTTATTGCCAATCACTGTGTTCTCAACAAAATGAGATTCTTGAATTTAGAATTCAGTTTTTAACTGATACAAACCATCACACACGTATGCAAAACCTACATTCATAAATTTTTTAACAATAATAAGCTTGGAGTTTTCAAAATTTAAAACTAAAACCAAACTTATCAGGTTTCAAAATTGAAATCAGTTTTCGACTATAGGATGAAATATAAAATGTATCAACCAAATCTAAAATGAATCTTGATTCTAATATAATTCTGCAGGTCCCAACATTTTTGACATGCGAACACATTTTTTTTTCTGAAAAGCTGCTTCTTTCATGCTTTGTTGGTTTTCTTTTGTTCAGAAATACCTGCAAAGAGTTGGCAATGTGAACCGCGACACCATAATCAATCCACCAACTATGCAATAGAACATGAATAAAATTGCAATCATGAGAAATGAATAACTTATTACCTCTATTTTTTAGTCATTTCTTATGCTTCAAGTAGTCCACCTTCTTATGCCCCTTCTTCTTGCAGAAGAAACACTTTATAAAAAAGCCTCTTTCTTGGGATTTGACTTTCGTCATAAAGTTAGAACTCTCCCCAGAGGCCTTTTCTTGTTCTTTCTTTTGAAAGAACTTTTCTCTGGTCCCGACCACTATTTTTTCTTATGAGAGTCCATATGTGCACTATGCACCCTCTCACCCTTTAGTCTCTCATCTTCTTCGACACACTTGGACAAGAGATCATTAAAAGATCACTCATCGTTATGTGTATTATAGAAGATTTTGAAGGGTCCATATTTAGTAGGCAATGAGGTCAAAATCAGATGGACCATGAAAGAATCAGAAATAACAAACTTCATGTCATTCAGCTGAGATGTAATGTTCCTCATTTTCAAAATGTACTTTCAGATGTGGCTGTCACCAGTATATTTCATAGACACCAGTTTGGACATTAATGTACTAGCTCTTGCCTTATTAGAACTAACAAATTGAGCCTCAATGGCTCCCATAAATTCTTTCATTGTCCTACAGTGAGGGATAGTGTCTCAAATATTCTTAGTCACTCGAGATTGCAAAAGCAATAGGCTAAGTTTGTTCGAGCACTCCCACTTATTAGAGGCAACCTTTTGTTCGATTATGCTCTGCTCTTTTAGAGGGGGAGGTTCGTCAGTTCTAAGGGTCAAGTCAAGGTCTATATAACTCAGAGTGGTCAACACTATTTCTTTCAAATCTGAAAAATTAGATTCGTCTAAAAGGGGAATGTTACTTGAACCATCGATAATGAAAGAACTTGATACAATAAAGAACAAAAGAGAAAACTTTATTATTGCTTAAATGAGACTTGTGATGAAAAGGTAAAAGTGAAATTCTTTATTATTCACCTTTTCTGAGACAAGCATAGTTGATCATTCTACTTTGGTGAAAATGATAATACTCATAGTCACTCCATCTCTTCAATTCATAAGAAATTAACTTTAGTTGGTGAAACTAGCAGATCATGTAACCAGAGACAATTCAACATTTTACCTTTGGGTATGAACATGCTTTATGGGCTGAAATACACATCTACTATTACACCCTGTGTGAATTTGGAACACAACAACCTGCCTTTGAGTAAAATTATTGTTTTATAAAGTCACACACAATCATAATAACAAATCTTAATATGATCTAAAGAATCCTTAATCAACACAACTAAGATCACTTTGGTGATTGCATGAATCGGTCAATCAAGATCTTTTATCGAAAACATATTTGTATTATGGAGCATGCTCATGCACACATGTTAACACATGTATATTCTTGATAAAATATACATTATAACATCAAAATACTAGTTCATGCTTCAACTTATATGTATAAACTAATTTTGATGATAAAATATCATGAATTTAGTCATAATTTATGCTTAAAAATATTATGTATAACAACCAATATAAAACACATGAATTAACATGCATAAGTCATGCTTTCTTAACAATGAACACTTATAAAGCATAAAAAATGACAAAAACAAGCTCATATGGGTAAAATCAGGGGTCCTCAAGCTGGAACCGATCTGAAAAGACTCTGAACCGATCATCTAAGGGTCACTGGTTCTGTACCTAATAAACCAATGCAAAATATGAACAAAAGCTCATAAAACGCTATAATCGAATGAGAAAATCCCTGTCTTTTTATGAATTTATGAAAACAGAGGCTCTATATCTCAAAACCGGTGAACAACTGTAAGGAATCGATCCAAAATGGCTCTAAACCAGTCCTAAAAATGGTTGTATCGATCACAGATCTGGTTCAGGTGTAAATAGTGTTTGGACCCTATTACAGATCTTATTTGATTCAATTCGGATCTAGATCCAGTCCATAACAGAACTCGGGTCTGACCTGGTCCAAACAGTACCTGAGTCTGACCCAATCCAAACAGGGTTTGGGTTTGACCTGATCCAAATAGGATCTGGGTCTTACCCAATCCAAACTAGACCTGAGTTGGACTCGATCCAAACAATATTTGGATCAGGCCCGATCCAAACAGGATCTGGGTTAACCCGATCCATACAGGATCCAGGCTCTCCAATTCTGACTCAGACTTGGACAAAACCGGGATATCGAAAGAGCTGATCCACCCGAAATGGATCTGGATCAGGCCTCGATTGATACCGGGTCAGAATACCCAGTCCAAACCAAAAAATAAGCCGATAATACGACTAAGGGTTTTCAATTTTTGAGACAGTTTCTCAGAAACCGAAGACCACTACCGCATCACCCCTTGTCGCCCACATCGTTGTACGACAACCTGCACCGGCAGCCGGCCAGCGAAGGTCACCTTCCCCCGGTGATGCACCCTGACAACACCCAATGTCGTCGGCGAGAGATGAGGATGCCTTGATGTAGATTTGAGAGGAAACTCTTTGAAACAAAAACGGAGAGTCCTCGTCGCCGTCGTGATGTGGACGCCATCGTGAGGATCTCTCCAGTGATGATGATATTTCTAAGAGACCGGAAAAATTGAAAGGGCTTTCAATTTTTTAGAAACCGGTTCACCCCCTGTGTAGTGGTCGGTCGATGAGGCAACCGATATAGTCGACGATGAATGTTCGACCATCGGTGAAAGGCAGCCCCCCTTATTTCGACGATGACCTATAGCAGAAACCCTATGAAAAACCCCATCCAACAAAGGGATTTGGGATTTCGGCCAGCACGGCGGTCCGACGATGGCGGCACTACGGCGGCGAATTAGAGTTTCCAGTGGCATCGACTATCGAAGCCCCTCAACTTCTCGATGAAACACCACCAACGAATATAAGGGTAAACTCTGATTTTTTTTTAATACAGAGTTGTCGATGGATTCATTTGCCGCTGCAGGCGACCAACTGATCAGCATTGCCGGCAAGGCTGGGACCGACTGGATCCCCAACCACCGACAAAGCCCTTCCCCTTTCCTTCTCGGCAAAAGTTGTTTTTGCGAAGGGGGAGGCCGAATTTTCCCTGTTGTTCAAAAAAAGAACAGTAACAGGGGGAGCGACACTTATATTGTCGGTGACCGAATCCAGAATGTCGTCGGTCACGAGTAGCAGAACGGGCACTCACATGCCGGCCCTGATTCTACTACCTGTCCGATGACTGCAACTATCGACGGCATAGGAATGCGACAGTAGGGTTGAGATGAATAAGCCAATGTCGACGAGCATAAACTGAACGCTCTTGATGCACCCACACATGCAGCGAAATTGCGTGATACATGAGCCCATAACCCAATGTTGGCATATTTGCAAAAATAAAGCTAGAATGCAAATACATACTAGTAGATGTCATGGATGCGACGTGCGGGTGCTCAGTGTTCTCCTCAGCCTATCGACGCCCACGATGAGCCTAGAACTTAGGTCGATGGTGAGCAGAACCCTGAACCCAATGAGAATTACTAGAATATGAGCAATAGTGCTAGAGTGTTAGCTTTTGGCTTATAGCTCTCGTCATACATACAACCCAATCTCTCTTTTTATAATAGGAGATAGGGGTGGTTACGTGAATGTGGTCTCTCCATATTTACGTAACCTTCACCCCCCACTAACCCCTATTAACTACCCACTAAACAGCCCACTATCAGTGTCAAACCAGGTCACCTTTATGGGTTGGACTCAGACCCAAAATGTCCAACAAAAAATCCTCGCTTATAGTCAAACTCGGTTTCTAGTATTTTTTGATAACTGGACATCTCAACAGTGTATGATATAGATAGTACGATAGTTGGACCCGCACAGTTGCAACATTACAGCGACTTTACCATGTCAGGACAATGACTTTAAGTATGGCAGGCCGAGCCAGCGCAACTAGGTCTATGATCTTGGAGTGGTTTCTCCTTAAAAAAAAAAAAGGGAATACAAGGTAAAAGAAGTGCTTTATACAAGGTCATTTTTATGCAGCAGCGCTGCAATCTTAGTGTGCAGCTACCCTGCTGATGGCCATCCATCTCAACATTTCTTGAGATAGACACCACACCCATCTTGAGAAATGCCAAGATGGGTGGCTGTCAAGCAGCGATGCTGCATATAATGTGAAGTCTTTTTACAAATGTAATTTACACGATGTGCTGCCGTGCCCATCTGGAAAATGTGGCAAGAGCTTGAGAATGTTTTTTTTATCTTCTTTATTTTTTCAGATAACAGTTTGGACAAGATTATGTACCGATATGACTGATGAGTATTAGATATTCATGTTTTTTTCATAAGCAAGCTGGGGGATAACCTGGCATTATTAAAAATAAAAAATAAAAAAGGGAGAATAATGCTGGGTAGGGTTAAACCCAAGACTCCTCGATTATGATAAATTCAACTTAACCATCTCACTATCTCATTTGACCTGTTGATTTGGTTGTTGAGAATCTGTGAATAATTGGTGCATTCATGTTGTTCTCATTTTATTCAGTGGTGATATTCTATCTCATTTGACCTGTTGATTTGGTTGCTGAGAATCTGTGAATATTTGGTGCATTCATGTTGTTCTCATTTTATTCAGTGGTGATATTCTATCTCATTTGACCTGTTGATTTGGTTGCTGAGAATCTGTGAATATTTGGTGCATTCATGTTGTTCTCATTTTATTCAGTGGTGATATTCTATCTCATTTGACCTGTTGATTTGGTTGCTGAGAATCTGTGAATATTTGGTGCATTCATGTTGTTCTCATTTTATTCAGTGGTGATATTCTATCTCATTTGACCTGTTGATTTGGTTGCTGAGAATCTGTGAATATTTGGTGCATTCATGTTGTTCTCATTTTATTCAGTGGTGATATTCTATCTCATTTGACCTGTTGATTTGGTTGCTGAGAATCTGTGAATATTTGGTGCATTCATGTTGTTCTCATTTTATTCAGTGGTGATATTCTATCTCATTTGACCTGTTGATTTGGTTGTTGAGAATCTGTGAATAATTGGTGCATTCATGTTGTTCTCATTTTATGGTGATATTCTTTTCCATATGATTAAACTGGAGTAAGGTACAAAGTTTTGGAGGTCTGCAAATGTCCAAATTGGGTGCTGAGGTTTGATCTCTTGAGCCATGGGCAGGTCTAGTAAACGAGCCAAAGGAACCAAACACAACTTGTTCGGGCTCGGTTTGTTTACCAATGGACCTAGCTTGGGCTTGGGTCTCGACAAGCCGAGCCTGAGCCTGTGGTGAGCTGGCTCGTCTAAAAGAAATGGTCATCATTAGTGTCGTCAACATCAAGATTCAAAACTAGGGGTGTCAACAGGTCGGGTTTACCCACACTCGACCGGAACCAAACCCTATAAGATCCGGGTATGGTAATAAATAAGACTACCCGATTAAGACCCAGTCTAGACCCAAAGGTCCGATTAATACATGGTCCGGGAATAGTTTGTGAAAACTTATACCAGACCCAGACCCAGACCCAAACCGAGTTCTGATTAAGACCCACATTTTTTCAATGTAAAAATGATAAAAAAATATGGTTTTACCGGGAATGATTTTCTTATAGTAGACTTGATTAGACCCAGGTCCAGACCCAATACCATACCCCAAAAATATGGTTTCACCGAGGTCCGAACCAAACACGACCCGTTGACAACCCAACCTTCTTTGACACAGTCATGCGACCCGACCAACTATTTAAAAGACATTTTTTAATATATTTCACATGCATATTACATATATTCTCTTTATACAAGCTTATTGTTCGAGTCTCAGCTCATTTACACTATCCGAATGCTCGCAGCTCGTCTTGCAGAGCTCATTTGACGTACATGAATGAGCTTTGGACGAGCCGAACCGAACCAAACTGCGAGCAGCTCCGTTTGTTTACCAGACCTAGCCATGGGAATTCGAAACTCTCCAACTCATGCACTCGGATTGGCGACTTTTGATTACGATTGCCATGTGGCAAACCCGAGTATACGGTTCACAAGATAATCAAACCTGTTATTCCGAACAGACTCTTGGGTCAAACCGATTCATTTAGTGTTGGTCCTCATGAATCAAGAATGTCCCATCAAACCAACGGAGTTTCCGCTTGTCCGGTAGATGCAGCTAGTGCAACGTCACCTTGTGTTTGGGACAATGCAGGTTCAAAACCCAATGGTATACCTGTATAACTCGTAGGAGTCTGCCTAAACCCCAGCTTGCCTTTAAAAAAAAAACAATGTCCCATCAAAGTAAGGGTGTCAACTGGTCTAGTTTACCCGGACATGACCCAAACCAAACCCTATAAAATCCAAGTACGGTGATAAATAAGAATAATTGATTAAGACCCACGTCCGGACTTTACATGGATTGAGGTAAAAATTTATTCCAGACTCGGACCAGACACGAGTTTCAATTAAGACCCACAATTTTTTAATATAAAAATGATGAAAAATATGGTTTTGCCGAGTTTCAATTAAGACCCACAGTTTGGTCTGTAGTTCTTATCCGATCCAGGTATAAATTTTATTATAACGGACGCGATTAGACGTGAGTTCGAACTCGATACCATACCTGAAAATCTGGTCTAAATTTATAATCCTGACCCTTAATCCGTCCATTAGTAACACGTGGCCGAATCTGACCGTACAATCTTGTGAGGGCTGCCGCTCCAAGACAAAATGCCGTCACTCTCTCAAATAAAACAAGAAAAGTTGTTCTCCCTCCAATCATCCACAGGAAAACCAAAATCAAGAAGCCCAAAACCGAAGCACCTGGTGGTCAATACCCTAACCCTAGGGTCATTTTCGTCAGACACCAATGGATGGGCTTGACTTGACCAACCCAGTCGGAGTTTGCGTCGTGTGTGGGCTCGGGTCTGAAGACTCTGAAGTCTGAACCAAACATCAGACTCGGACTTGGCACTGCACAAGCCACAAGCCACAAGCCAGTGCTAGCTGAACCTAAGTCCAACCTTGTCTGAATCCATGACCTTGTAATAAATTGAAGGCAGCATATATATATATATATATATATATATATATATATATATATATATATAATCGTGAGCCATTGATTTTAGTACCTTGAAAATTGTATCAAATGATATATAAAAATAATGAAACCTACTGACATGGTGAACAAATCATATTAAACACACTTATAGTCAGATTTAACATTTGGGTGGTAGACCAACACAAACAAGAGTGTGTTACTTCGCCTGTCAAAAGGTCAGGTCGGGTCCGGACACCATATAACTAATAATTGGGTTTGGGTTAGGGTTCAGGGTCACAAAAATAGAATCTCAAACCCTGACCCTCAAAATTAATTTTTTTTATTAAAAATATATATAAAAGACTCAGATGCGGTATCAGCAAAAAATCAAAAACAAAACCCAGCCTGTATATTATTCGGGTAGGCACTTTTCATTTCCATAACAGGAAATTCGGGTTCATGTTGGCTCAGGTACCCAATACAAACAGGATCCATTGACAACCCTGTGTACCACAGTGTGGTATGCTATTGTGGTTCAGAACCATATAATAGTTGAGTTGCCTAGTTGATGGTAGTCTAATGCAAGGTTGTCAGACTAGGAAGCGGAATCGGAAAACGATACAGAAAGTGGAAGCAAGAAGCGATGCATTTTAAAATGTATAGAACACAGAAAGCAAAGAATAAAAAAAATATAATAATTGAATGTGAATCATAATAAAATACAAATAAAAACTAAAATAAAAATGACTAATATTAAATTTCATGATTTTCTAGTCTAAGAATTAAATTTTTAACAAAATCTAAAAATGAGATTATCAATTTAGAGAAAACAGAGAGAGAAAACACATAAAAAAACATGAAAAGTTGAGTAAGAGAACATATAAGATGAATAAATGAAGTGTGCGAAAAGGAGAAGTGTGGGAGAATCTAGGTTCTCATGAAGTTTTGAAAGCAAAAAGTATCCCACTTCCGAAGCGGCTTCCCACCTATCTAAGAAGGTTCCAGTAACTCTGGTCTAATGTCTCTAAGGCAATTCTGTAGTTAGGGAAAAAGATTGCCCAGTGATGGGAATCCATGATCCTTGGAAATCATTGATGTTGAATGATGACGTAGGGAGATTCTCAACAGCAACCTTACGACCCCTTTTGCTGTTAAGATTCTATTCTATCAGAATAGCAATAATACATTGAAAAGGAAAGCAAGGAATCCATTTATGGCATACATTGAATTCTTTTATACACCAAATTTACATGTGGGCAAGGATGGTCATGACTTTGAGACCAACGAGAGTTTGGTTCTATACATGGTACAGAGAGAGAGAGAGACCCTTCAAGAGTATGACTTTATGAGACCCAAATTGTAGAGAAATATTTCTGAACTTGATCTGAAGAGATTACCCAATGAAAACCTTCCACTTTCCTGTGGTATAGATTTTGAGTAGGCATCGTCTTTCACGTGAAGTATGGTCTGGCCTATTTCATTGCGGATTGCTTCAATGGTTTGGCTCCGCACAGGGTGCCCAGATGCATCCTTGACATAGAACACATTCACTGCTTGTGAACCTCGCGTGGTAACCTCAGCTTGCGTGACTGAGAGGCCGTTCTCTCTGAAAATTCGTGTCACATCTGATAGCAGTCCAACCCGATCTTCACCACATAGTTCAAGTCTCAGTCCCTGCACATTGTAGAACCAAGATTAGATGATCCATGTTTCCATGAATCTACAGGGATGCCAGATCAGTCATGCAACTGTTTAACAAAGCTATGAATACCTCAGAGTTGCGCCTTTTAATGGCTGCCTCTAAGCAACGGATCAGACGTTGCCTCTCCGCTTCTGAACTCACAGTGCACCCATCTATATGTCTAATATAGTATTCCTGAGATAACCAGAGGTTGTGTCAAGTGCTTGATTAGTTTTAGCACAGAACAGAAGACGCCCAACAATCAAAGGAAACAGACTTCCTTTATCCATCATCATACATGGGATAATCCAAACATTAATACAAATTAAAATGCCAAATTTCATTCTTGAGTCGTTCAAATTCAATGTCAACAAAGTAATAGACTTAACAAGCATTCAGAACAATTAAATATTTCATGTTGCAGTACCTAATGCTATACTATTTTTCCTCAATGACAATTAAAAAAGATAGCTTAGTGGTTCAAATGAGTTCATCATTAAGGTCAATGTTTGTTTTATAGCTCCAAAGCAGAGCTCCCAATGAATTGGCCTTTTACTAATTCTACTATGCGATACGGTACATGAGAAAACTAAGGTTAAATGATTTGAAAAAAGGTAAAGTTGCATACTTCTAGCAAATAAACAGATGATACCTGAAATGCTTCTGAACCCTCAGCAATGAGGGTTGCATGGAAAACGACATACTGCATGTCAGTTAGAGTACAAACAGCATCAAACAGCAGTTTAGGCCGATCCTTACACTGCAAGCTCACAACCGAATATCCCCTATCCAAGAAATTCTCAACGGTCACGAGTGGACGGCTCCTGCCATTAACATCTTCCTGTTGCTTGTTCATGTAATGTTCGTAGTCACGATCAGCATACAGCATTTGGTGGAGTCGCCTATCCGTATGAGTTATACCAACTGACACTGCTGTTTTGGCACAACGTTTGTCTCGGTCACCCCTAAGGACATTCCTCAATAGCTCCTTAATCTTAGCCAACCAATCTGGGTCATCTATTGGAAATCCAGTGGATTCATCAGTTATGTAAACTAGGGAAGCCATTCGTGTGTTATGGGTCCAAACTTCTGCAGCCACTACATTGCATTTCAGGTTTGAAAGGACTGCAAAAACCTCAGAAAGCAGCCCTGGTCGATCCCGTCCAGTTAGCTCAATAGTTGTATGTTTTGAATCAGCCTGTACACCAATAGACCTTCTCAAAGATGGCAGTGTACATGTCCGAGTTCCCAATGACTGAAACAAAGAAGAAAGACCCAAAAGAAAACAGAGACACATCAGTTTTCCTTAGGAACATGAAACGCCAAAGAACAAGAAGATATCTATAACAGTATTAAGAACTATAATACATCCAAAATGCATATACAGAGAATGTACTTAAGCTTGATGAGTTTTCCTGATTGTTCTTCTTATAAAAATGAAAAGGGAACCAAATAGCGTTATTTTTATCAATAACTGCTCTAAAAGAAAAGGGGGCATGCATGGTTACATTGGTACATATAACTACACCAACAATGATCAAAACAATACAATGAAAATCCTATTTAACAGAAGACATTTACAGTACAACATTTAATTAGCCTCAAAATTTCGCATACCCTAGCCTCGCCTAGAACTCATAAAGAAAAGGAGAACAAATAAGAAGAAATAAATTATAGACAAATAACAGCAAATTATTATTTTAAAACAAGGTCGGGATCTACACATTAACCTGCTTAATTCTGTTGATGAGCTCTCCATCCATGACCTTGTTGCCCTCTTGGTCCGTAACATGAAATACTGGAAAAGAAGAGGAAAAAAAACAGAAATTAACGATGCCTCATATACAGAGTTCCAGTTTTCATATTTTCTTTTATGAACAATACAAGTGAATCGGGCATAAATTCCTTTTAGCCAGAGAGACTAATTACCATCCATGAACCACCCTCCATCAGAGGATATATATGCCCTGTTAATTGTGAGGTTGAAATCTGCCAAAACTTGCACAACCTCAAGTAGGCTCCCATGCTTATTAGCACTCTCAATCTGCACATTTCATCAAGTTTCACACCTTAAAACTACAAAGCACTCTCTACCCAACAACTCACAACTTCACAAAAAACAGAAAACAGGGTATATTGAAACTCCCATACCTTCACTAGAGTTGCATTCTCACAATAACTGTTATCAACAGTAATCCTGCAACACCCCAAGAAACAAAAACCAAAACACAGTAAATACCGAAGAAACATTGCCGAAAACATGCCACCCGCAACATAAAATAGAAACGCTTTCGAAGAAAGAAGAAAGCATAAACAGGCAAACTGAAAACCCCAAAGAAAAAAAATCACAAATATCCTGAAATTTTCACCAGGAATTCCATGTTTCCTCAAATGCATAGATACCCATCTCACGAAAACACAATTAAACACCAGAACTTCAAGTGGGTAAGAACAATATGGACAGATTTTTGGTTTCTTGCACTAGGGGAAGATAAGCCTTACCTGGGCGGGTTCATTCGGATAACAAGTTTCTCGTATTCATCGTCTACGTCTACAGCCATCCATGAGGCATCCATAGCTCACCACACACACTCACAGAGAGAGAGAGAGAGAGAGAGAGAGAGAGAGAGAGAGTTGGTGCATGCCCTGGCGGCTCCTCTACCCTCACCACTTCGGCCTTCTTTTGGGGTTGGTGTGGCCCCCTTCCCCTGTAAAATGTGAGCACAGGTCGGCGCTATCTGGCCCCACCCTAACCTTGTCCCCCATTTATGGGTGTCCACATTTGGAAAGCAGTTGCCTTCTCCCCCCTTCTCTTCCTTCCTGAGGTTCCCTCTCTATTTGGCTATATATTCCCCTAAACAGGAAAGGAAAGCAAACTATTGTCTAAGCCTCATTCACTATTTAAAGCAAACTAGGGGTGGCAAAATCTGACACGACCCGCCAACCTGCCTCTTAGCCGGGTTCAGGTTTGGCTTAAACGGGTTTGTGTCGTAAACGGTTCCACCTACGTAACCCGTTTATTAAACAGGTCAGGTTCGTGTTAGGGGTATGCCAACCTGCCAACCGAGCTGATCCGTTTAATAAACAGGTTAGGCGGGTGGGTCAACCCGTTTACACAAACCCATCAACCCGCAACCCGTTTATTATATATATATATATATATATATATATATATATATATATATATATATATATATATATATATATAACCCTGATAGGGATATGATCAGCATTTTTAAAAAATATGAAGGGGCACTATCATATTTTCACATGTAAAAGTTTAAAAGCATACAAAAAGAGCACGCTTTTCTGAAAAAAAAAATCAGAAGCTTCTCGATGAATCTTCTTTTGTGCTTTTTTTTTCAATCGGTGAGAAACCGCTGATCTGTGTCAGTTCGTTCATCGAAAAAGGAAAGTCGACGATGGTGCCATGTTACTGAAGGGGTGTTTGAGCTGCTAGAGGTCGTCGGAGCGACCTCACTAGTTGTTGCAGCGGTGGAAGATCAAAAGAAGAAAAGGACCTCAGATCTTCGAGCGATGAAGGTTTTTGAGCAACCGGCCCATGCGGCTGGCCGATTGGGTCGCCGGAAATGCAGAAATAATGGCGACAAAAAAAATAAAGGTAATTCCCCCCCCCCCCCCCCCCATTTTTTTGTTTTGTTATTTTTAGAGTTGCGAATGCCAGCAATCTTTCGCAAAAAAATCCGTGGTCGGTTATAGGCCACCCCCTAATTTCTTTGTTAATCCAAGAAAGAAAAAACTTTTTTTCTACTTTTTTTTTGCCTTTTTTTTTGCT
The DNA here is from genome assembly GCF_984573655.1 of Nuphar pumila. Taxonomy (NCBI): domain Eukaryota; kingdom Viridiplantae; phylum Streptophyta; class Magnoliopsida; order Nymphaeales; family Nymphaeaceae; genus Nuphar; species Nuphar pumila. Next base: position 127,897,054 of record NC_143255.1, on the reverse strand, counting down.
GCCTTATGGTGCCTGATGCAGGCCCCCATTCGGGGTTTGTGTTCTTCTTTTGCCTCTTCCTTTTTTTTCTTATTTCTTTTTAAGAACAGGGGTCACCTGGTTATAGTGACCCACTGTTATGTTTTTATTTTATTTTTTAATATTTATCGAGGTCGCCTGATGCCGACAACCTTCTTTTAAAAGAAACAGATGAGAGAGAGGACGTCAGTTACTGGTGACTCAACCTGCAACCCATTTAATAAATGGGTCAACCCGCAACCTGCAACCCGTGTAATCAGGTCGTGTCAACCCGACTCGTTTATTAAACGGGTTAATCGTGTCGAGTCGGGTTACCTGTTTAATAAATGGGTCGTGTTCGTGTTTGCCACATCCGACCCGTTTAATAAATGGGTCGTGTTCGTGTTGAGGTATGTTGACCCGCCAACCCGACTCGATTGCCACCCCTACTATGAACGAGCATTCTATTCAGTATCATATAGATGTTCTAATCTCCTATTGGAATTGCAGATGGCATGATTTTGGGCACCCAACAATATAACTATATCCTTCGATGACACGAGTATCGTCTTAAAGAAGTTGATGTAATATGTAGTGGTCTTCATACATACTTCCTAGCATATGTGTTACACCCATGCATAAGAATTCTTTTTTTGAAAGGCAAGCTGGGGTCAAGCAGACCCCTACCAGTTATACGACTATACCATTGGGTTTTGAACCTGCAATGTCCCAACACAGGGCGAAGTGCACTAGCTGCTCCTACCAGACAGACAAAGCCCCCTATTCTTTTCAGCATGGTATAGATGTTCTAATCTCCTATCTTTAATGGCATGACTTTGAGCTCCCAACAACGGTCGTTTGCCAAAGGCTTTGGTGAGATCTGAAATGATCCTCATTCCAAAGTTCTCACTGATAACATTTCTTCTTACTACACATCTCTATTCTTAGGTTTGTCTATATAGGATCCTCAGAGTTATCAGAAACATTTTGACTATATTATATTGCTCTCCGAACGTCCCTTTGACAACCTCCCATATTTTCTCAACAATATTTAAAAACAAAAAACCATTGGTGATCTTAGGATCCATAGAATTAAGCAACCATGACATTACGATATGGTTGTTTGATTCCTAGTCCTCGTACGCTGGGTAACTTAAATTTGGTTTAGTTTTTTTACCGGTCACATAACCTAACTTTATTTTGCTGCTAAGAAATAAAGTAGCAACTTTAGACTACTGCAAATAATTAAAACCATTCAGAGGTACACTCATGATTTTGAGGTTTGGACTAGCCTGTTCTTGAACAACCACTTTCTATGTAATGTTGGAGGAGTCTCTCTCGATCTGGCTTCCACCAATTTTTGTTGTATTCGCCATGGTTGAAACGAACACCTAAGAACGTTTACCTTTAGCAACCTGGCTCTGATACCATATTGGGAAATAGGTTCACGAGTACTCAAAAACACACGTCACAAACAAGACCAAGTATTTACATGGTTCGAACTCATGCAGACCTACAACCACGATAATGGCTGAGCCACTCTCTCCCTCTCTTTATTTCTTATTATCAACCAACAAAAGTAACATGGTACATATAGATGCGCTTCTCCCAGGCAATAAACTTTACAAATAGAAAATCCACAAATGACAATAAGATATCAATTATAACAACTAGAATATTATGATGGATACACACGTACCCAGCATGACAACAAAAAATATGAATCCATATCCACACAAAGAGGTAACATATGGCATTAGTATCCACACAAAGAGGCAACAGTTGGCAACAACATATGATGACTCAATCAAAGATTACATATTTTCAACACAAATCAAAAGCCTTCAAAAAATCAACCCTCTTATACAATGTTATGAATAGCCTCAGTAGCCAAGATCACACAATCCTTAGCCTTTCTTCTGGGGATAAAAGCACTTTGTGACAAAAAGACCAACTTGCCAATAAAAGGTTTAAGACAATTGGCAGTCTTAAGAAAAACAGTCAGACCACTTTATGTGAGTTTTATGCAAAAATCAAAAGTTTGTAGGAAGAGGTGGACTTGTACACTACAAGTTTTAGTAATATCTTTGATGCTCAAAAACAAAAGAAACAAGAATGGATTTTTCAGATGTTAGGTTGTTTGGGGCCTGAATATGAGAATTTGTGAAGCCAAATTCTCATGACTCAGTCTTTATCTTTATTAAATTATGTTTGCTCATTAATTATGATCGAAGAAGCTCGGAGGCGAGTAATGAATTCTAAAGATAATTCTTATAATTCTGAAAAAATGCTTTTATGACAAACTTTTCAAGCAAGAGTGAATAAAGGCAGCAAATTTTAAACAACAAAAATCGTGAGAAAGGAGTTAAATCTTCACATTGTAAAAAAGTAGGTCATATCTGTGAAAATTGCTGGTTTTTCATTAGAAAACCAGAAAATTTAAGAAACAAAAATAGAGTTCGAGAGGCTTACCCGGTGTCGACTGAGAAACAGGATTTCGAAAATCAAAAAAACAAGTATGCAGCTATATGCAAAAAGAAGGGGTGCAGTGAGACACCTCTCATTGTTGAGAGCCTGACGCAGATGTTACAAAGCTTTAAAAAAACAGTAACAATAATATGGCAACATTTGCAACTATTAAAAATGTCTTTCATTCAACATTCTTAGGTATTGCTTCTAACTCTTATCAATGGATTATAGATTCTGGAGCTTCTCAATATATGGTAAATTGTAAAGAATGCTTACATGGTGCAAATCTTATTAGTGATGGTTCTATTTCCTTAGTTGATAGATCTAAAATTGAAATCAGTGGTTTTTGTCATAAAGATTTTTTCGGTCTCGGTCCTAACAAAGCTCTCATTATACCCACCTTGACATCCAATCTCTTGTCGGTTTCTCAAATTACTAAGGTTATCAATTGCAATGTAGTCATTTCTCTGATTGACGTTGTATTTTAGGATCGATTGACCGGAAAGACGATTGGTGAATGAAAATGCATTAACGGTCTTTATATTTTAAGTAAGAATCACAGGGTCTTGATGACTGCATAGAAGAATAATGGAGAGTTGTGGCATCACCGACTTGGTCATCCGTCAGAAAGGGCGTTGAGATCTCTTATGCCTGAAATTGAATTTGAGAACTTTTTGTGTGATATCTGTTGATATGCAAAGCTTAGTAGGTTGTCGTCTCCTTTGACTGCAAAGTTTTCTAGTAAACCTTTTCAGTTGGTTCATTTCGATGTTTGGGAACCAGCAACAATGGACTCTAATGGTGGTTTTAAATATTATATTATTTTCATTGATGACTTTTCAAAGTGCACTTGGGTTTATTTAATGAAGTCTGAAGATGAAGCTTTGACTATCTTCAAAGAATTTTACAAATTTGTGGAAACACAGTTTGATTTTAGAATTAAAGCACTTTGTACTAATAATGGTTAAGAGTACAAAAATAAGACCTTTGATGACTTTGAAAAAGCTCACGGGATTGACCACCAAACTACATGTATAGAAATTCCTCAACAAAATGGAGTCGCTCAAAGAAAAAATTGACATCCTCTCGAAGTCACACGTGTTATTATGATTCAAAGTAATGTTCCAAAAATCTTTTGGAATGAAGCCATTTTGACAGCCTGCTACTTGATAAATAGGTTGCCCTCTAAAAATCCTCAAGGAAAGTCTCCTTTGAAAATTTTAAAAGGAAGACAAATCAAAATGGAACACTTACGTACCTTTGGATGTGAAGTTTTTGTTTGGATTCCTCCTCGCCATCGAGATAAACTTAACCCTCGTGCTAAGAAATGTGTGTTTCTCGACTACTCTTTGACTCAAAATGGATATAAATGTTTTGATGTTGAAAATAAAAAAATGCTTATTTCAAGGGACATTAGTTTCAATGAAAAAAAACCATATTTTTCACAACAAAGTAGTGAAAATGAGATAGATCAAAGAAACCTGATTTTGCCCAACTTGGAAAGTATGTATGATTCCGTTTAAAGATTTTTGTGAGATTATTAAATCTAATCAAGAAGTCGATTTTGCTCCTGTTCATGTTGAACCTCCTCCTCGAAGGTCTTAACGCACTTTAAGGCCTCCCACTCGCTTTCAAGACTTTGTTACATATTTTGTTGCCCATCCTTTGAAAAAACACATATCTTATGATAAGTTGTCGACTGAGTATGTTGCATACTTAAGTCAAATTGTTCTACATGAGCTTACTTCATTTCAGAAAGCCAAAACTCATAAAATTTGAGTTAGAGCCATGAAAGAAGAGCTAGATGCTCTTCATAAGAATCAAACTTGAAAGATCATTTCATGATCCTTTAGACAAATTTGTAGGATGTCAATGGGTTTATAAAATCAAATATAAGAGTGATGTGACTGTTGAAAGGTACAAAGCCCGTCTAGTTGCTAAAGGGTATACCCAAATTCATGGGATTGACTATATCGAGACTTTAGCTCATGTGGCAAAAATGAATACTCTTAGAATTCTTATTTTTGTGGCTTGTAACCTTGGATTGGATATATTTCAATTTGTTGGTAAAAACTCTTTCCTTTAAGGAGATCTTGAAGAAGTATATATAAAATTACCTCTTGGTCATCCTGATAAAGGAAAACTCAATGTTGTGTGCAAGTTAAAAAAGGCCATCTATGGCCTAAAATAGTCACCGTGAGCGTGGTATTCAAAATTAAGTTTTGCCCTTGAAAAAAAGAGGTTTTCTAAAAGCATCAATGACAACACTCTATTTATCAAAGGAATTGATCCAATGTCATTGCGGTCTTGGTCTATGTAGATGACATAGTTATAACAGGAAATCATGGTGAAGAAATTGCCAAAACTAAAGAATATCTCTACAAAGTTTTTGATATCAAAGACTTGGAAAGGTTAAAATATTTTCTTTGAATTGAATTTGCTTATTAAAAAAAAACAATTTTTTATCCCAAAGAAAATATACTCTAGATATTCTCAAAGAAACAGACAAGCTTGGAGTCAAAGCTATTGAAACTCCATGTGAAACAAGAAATAAGGCAAAAAGGCTTAAGGGGGAGCTTATAGAGGACAATGACAGATACAAACTTCTGATAGGGAGGCTTATTTATCTCACTATGACTCGTCCTGACATAGCACATGCTGTCAACCAGGCAAGTTAAGCCATGCACTTTTCCCACATATAGTGATCTAAAAGCTGTTAAGGGATTTTGAAATATCTTAAAAGGTCTCCGGGTCAAGGTTTATGGTATAAGAAAACTAGGCATTGTAATATTGTTGGATATTCTGATGTAGATTGAGCAGGAAATGTTTAAGATAGAAGATCCACTACAGGCTTCTGTGTTTTTGTAAGAGAAAACATGGTCTTTTGAAAAAGTAAAAGGCAAAATATGGTCTCACGATGTAGTGCAGAAGCAGAATATCTGGCTATGGCTTCAACAACAAGTGAAATCACATGGACAAGAATGGTGTTAACTCATCTGGGTATTTCAATTAAATCTCCTATTGCTATATATTGTGATAATCAAGCAACTATTCACATAGCCGCAAATACAGTCTTCCACGAATGAACAAAATATATTGAGATCGATTGCCATTATATTTGTGAGAAGGTTCAGAACCAAGAAATTCAAACTCCATTTATAGAAAGTTTGAATCAGCTAGCTGACGCATTGACAAAAAGTCTACCTCGTGATCAGTTTTTGAGCATCATAAACAAGGGGGGATGCTATGATATCTTCGCCCTACTTGAGGGAGAGTGTTGAAAATACATAATCTTTGGCTGAGTCATGATCTATTGCGGCCATTGCCTCTTTGTGTGGATATGGATGCCAATTATTGCCTCTTTGTGTAGATATGGATTCATATTTTTTGTTACCATGCTAGGTACATGTTGTTATAATTGGTATCTTACCGTCATTTATAGATTCTCTGTTTGTAAAGCTTATCGCCTAGAAGAGGCGCATCTATATGTACCCTATTACTCTTGATGGTTGATAATAAAAAATAAAGAGAGGGAGAGAGTGGCTCAACCATTATCATGGATGTAGGTCTACATAAGACAGAACCACGTAAATACTTGGTCTTGTTTGTGACGTGTGTCTTTTAGTACTCGTGAACCTATTTCCCAAAAATTTGGTTTCATGGTTATTTCTCTTAGTTTTGGTGAAAAAATGGTGTAAGTAGATCCTGAATACCGTCTCTTATGCATCTGCCACAGTTAGCATCAAAGGTGCCTTGAGAAATTATCAAGAGAGAAGCTTTTTGAGGGTCATTCTAGCCCAATTTCTTCGCTTCTTGTTCATTCATATTTTATCTTTGTCAGTTGCCCTTACCTTCTTGTAAAGCTGGAGGTCGATCCCTTATCGCCCTAAGCTATGCACTCTTTCTGAATTAATAAAATATAGTTCACTCTTTCCTTAAAAAAAAAAAAGAAACTTTTTGTGGTGCGATAAACCGGATATGTTCTCCACAATGCAAGTCAAGCTCTCTTCGACCTGATCATTGTTACCTTTAACTATATTAATAAAATAATTTCTTCCTCTCCCAAAAAAAAAAACACAATTCTGAGCCTCTAAACTGCTCGTTGCTAAAAAACCTTTAATTGTGTGGTGACTTTTATGTCCATATATCAATCTTCGCTTTCTGCATGCAGTGTCTTTCTTTCTCATGAAAAAGTAGGTTACTTTTTCCTGTACTACAAGTTCTTCATACTTTCCTGGTGTGTCTTAGTCATGCATCATTCACTTTCCAATATTACTTTATGGTGCCAATAAAGAGCATGTTGCTTCAAAAGGCAAAATGGAGTATGGGTGTTAAACAAGAAGACCGGATTAAGACCCGGGTCTGGATATGGATCCGGGTATAGTTTGTGAAAATTTATACCAGACTGATACCCGACATGAGTTTCGATTAAAACTCTTAATTTTTCAATGTAAAAATGATAAAAAATAGTATTTTACCGGGTCTGGTTCATGTAGTTCTTATCGGGTCCCGGTATGGTTTTTCTTATGGTGGGTCTTGTTCCACCTGAGTCCAAACCAGACCCGACCCGTTGACACCCCTAATATGGAGGAAACACAAGAATCCGATCCCTTAATTGCAAATATCATACACGAACTCCAACCTAATATCTACCTCATAATTCTTACTCTTTTTGCTCCATTAATCCATTACCAGAGCTGCCTGCTTATATAGGGAGCAGATATGCATAGATATCGGTAATAGTTTGAGAACCCGATACTTTCCCAAAAGAGAAAAGCATTTTCAAAATATCACCTATTCTGAAAATATCTTACTCATCTTGGTTTTAATGTGATAAAGAACCCTTATTCATTTATTTATTGTTATTCTTATTTACAATTTTTACATGAATACTTTTATATATAATTTACAGATATAGCTAGTTTTCCCAATAATTTCTTAAAAAAACAATAATTTCATTTAATACAAGATTTTCCTCAGAGATTTACCCGAGAGATTTATGACATTGGTATTTTGGATGCCAACACATGTTTCCATGGATTTTGAAATGCCACACATCCTGGAAGTCATACATTTTTGGCAGCATACATGTGTATGCATCAATGCAAACTGAAAGGCACAATCCCTGATTTTCAGTGAAGGATTGTTTCTATTGGCTTACAAACTAGGGTGTCAAGGGGTCTGGTTAGTTCCTACCCAGGTAGAACCGGACCCAAATCTGATTTGAGATGATGGTGATGGGTGGGTCTAATTGGACCCACTATAAGAGAAACCATACCCGAATCCTATAAGAATTACATTAACCAGACCTGGTAAAAAAAATATTTTTTAGCATTTTTACATTGAAAAATTGTGGTTCTTAATCGAAACTCGGGCTGGGCTCAGGTCTGGTATAAGATTTTACAAACCATACCCGGCTTTGTATATTAATCGGACCCTTGGGTTCTGAGCCAGATTTTAATCAGACCTTTTTCTTTATCACCAAACCCTGACCTATAGGGTTTGGTTTCTGGTCTGTGTCAAACCCGGCCCATTGACACCCCCCTATTCCAAACACACATCACGCTTGTTAGTGTTTTTGCCTCTTCTATCATAAATTTGTTATCCTTGCCCTCCTCGTCTATTATGAAGCTCCATTGCTACAGTTAGCTGCAAGGGTCTTAAACACTGATTTCCAAATAACAACCAAATATAAGGGGTTTGGTATAGTGGGATGGAGCCTAGTCTGTTAGGTTGGTTGTCTAGGTTCAAATCCCATTGATATGCGCCAAGCTGAAGCGTGGTGTCTCTCTGAGGGGAGGGGTGATGCAGCACGACTAGGTCTATGAACCTGGGTTGGTTTCTCCAACATATCAACCAAATATTTGGATTTAACCCATATGTACATCGAACTTTTTGGGGATTTTAATTTTCCAGTAGAGATTTTGCTTGGGTTAAGCAAATGACACCCAGATAAGTTACCATTAGAATTTCTTTTAAGTATCTGTTTGAATGGCCTTTGTTATCAATTGGTTGTGATGAAGAAAGCGGTATTCAATCCTAAGGATGAAAATGTGCTAGTGCTCTGACCTAGGTTTGACATGGATCCAACCCATATTATCAATTCTTGTTAATATTATTTGAATGTTTTTTTTTTAAGGCAAGCTGTGGTTCGGCAGACCCACCAGTTATTATTCAACCTACCACTGGGTTTCGAACCTGCAACGTCCCACCACAAGGAGGCATGCACTAACAGCTCCTACCAAGTATTATTTGAATGTGATTGAGCACCATTTGGTGCAATCGCCCATTGCAACCACTGATCATAATTTCTTGCATCCTCATTTTGATTTCTGAAGGACGATAATGCTCTCAGCCACATGCTTCCCAAGTGCGAGATCGCCAACCCTCGGGTTCCATGACGAAAATGAGATAAATCAGGAGCACCATATTTATCATGAAGCGAACAAGCACATGGAGAACCTGGTTGATGGGCCATCCAATATTGCTTGGCCACAAGAGTAATACTCCTCTGTCTTAGAGCAAAAACACCTAAGTCAACCATACGCCTAGGTAACATCACCGTTCGCCAACCAACCAAATAACACTTACTCTTAAGTTGACACCCAGACCAAAGAAAATTCGTCATTAAATGACAAATTTGCTTCTCCACGCCCACAGGCATCACAAACATTGACATGAAGAATTCAAAAATAGAAGAAAGAACATGTCTGATTAAAGTCAGACAACGAGCAATAAAGAGATAAGACACCTGCCACGAAAAACACTTATTTTTCACTTTTTGAATAGTTGGAGTCCAAGCAGTGGAAGAGAGACGCTTCACTTGTAACGACAGACCCAAATACGTCATCGGCAACTCAGAGATTGCATAATTAAAAATCTGTTGACCCGCTGCAAGCATAGAAGACTGAACATTGAATATAGTAAGAGAGCATTTGTTATCATTTAGGGAAAGCCCAGAAAAAGAAAGAAAGAACTGGAGAATAAGCTTGAATCTAAGCATTTGCTGCACGTTTGCTCGCCCAAAAATAATCATATCATCAGCATAAATAAGAATATGGTCCAAAAAATCTGGAACATCTAGAGGATCTATCAGGCGCTTCTCCACAGTACGCTTGAGCAACACCACAAGACCCTCAACAATGACATTGAACAACAAAGGTGATAGAGGGAAGCCTTGCCTTAATCCATGCCCCAACTTGATCTGGCCACCTCTAGTGTCGTTAATCTTAATCATGGCCTGAGCATTAGAGACAAATTCTCTCACCCACCCAGAAAAATGACGACCAATGCCAAAATTAGATAACATTTGAAATAAGAAAGGCCAATGCACAGAATCAAAGGCTTTATGAAAATCTAATTTATGAGAAAAATATGGCCGACCACTAAGATGTAAGGAGTAAATGACTTCAGAGGCCAAGATGAATGAATGGAGAATCCTCTTATTGTGGATAAAGGCGAACTGGGAGTTTAAAAAAATTTGGTGAGCCACGACCTTCAACCTATTAGCCAACACCTTGGCAATCATCCGATAAAGGGCACTCATAACAGAAATCGGGCGAAACCTAGAGATATCAGTTACAACATCATCTTTCGAAATTAAAAAAATAATTGCCAAGTGGGTTTGAATAGACAATCAGGAGTTGTGATAGAACTCATCAAACATGTTAATAACATCAGGCTTTACACAAGACCAAATTTTTTTGAAGAAATCCACATGAAACCCATCAGAACCTGGAGCTTTCCACCTCGACAAACCTTTGATGGTCCTAAAAATCTCATCTTTAGAAAACTTTATTTGCATAATTCTGGCTTGATCTTGCCTAATCGAACCAACAGAAACAGGACCAATGACACCCTTCGCAGTAAGTGAAACAGAATATAAATCATTAATATATTGAGTGACAACTAAAATAACGTGTTGATTAAGGTACGAAACACTCTCAATGGTGATTGATGGGCCGACATTCCTCCTATGACGATGAGAAGCATATGAGTGAAAAAATTTAGTATTATCGTATCCGGCCGCAAGCTATTTCACCCTTACCCGTTGCTTCCATCTAATTTTCTCTTTGACCATCCAGTTCTTCAAAAGCGTTGATAACTCAATAGATCTGGCCTGCAAACTCTGCGGGTGTGAATCCGATAGAGACTCTGGGGAAGACATAGTTTGATACAATGCTGAAATCTCTTGCTCTCAAGTAGTCATTTGCTGAAATTTAACCACATCTCGATTATGGAGCCAAGCTTTGATATCCTTAGCGAGACGAGACAACTTCTCATGACACCGGATAGCTGCCCACTGCTCATTGGAGGGCTTGTTTCAAGAGTCTGAAATAATAGCCTGAAATAAGAGAGAGAGAGAGAGAGAGAGAGAGAGAGAGAGAGAGAACTTAATATATATTAAGACCTATTTCTCATTCTGCCACATAGTTTTGAAATGTCTTATGATAGATTTGAACCGTTAGTGAGAATAGACTCTTGAATCATATTTTTTAGATGGAAAAAACATCTTTTTATGAACCGAAAAAATTGATACCTTTGTAGCCATTGATTTTGGATTACCGAAAAAACCTATATTCAAGTCAGATTCCAGTGATCGAAAAGCGAGTTCCCAATAAACAAAACCTATAGATCACATCTATGATGTTAGATGTGAGAAAAAATTGCGATTTTGAGGAGGCAGAACAAGAAAGTAGGCAGAACTAACAAGAGACCTTGTCCCCAGCCCCTACCCCGTCCACTGCCATCCCTAAATCCAAGTGAAAATGACAAAAACATAGTTTTGAATAATTTAATTTAATTGTATTTTTAACAATTTTAAAAACTTAAAAGTGTCCTTTTATTTAACGGAGGAGGAAGGATCATGTGTAATCACATTGTACAAATGCAATGTGCTGCTGAACCTGATCACCTTCCATCTTAAGTTGTAAGCCTGTCACAGTGGGTCTCGACAGCAAATGGATGGTGATCAGGTACAGCAGCACATTGCATTTGTGCAGTGTGATTGCAATTGATTTCGTCACTTGACTGTGATGTTCTTGTTATCGATAAAATGACTCCAACTGAAGGCATTAACCCTAAGTCTGCCCCAACCTGACCGAACCAAAAGCATTGCCAAGCCCTTGGCATTTTCGGGGTGGCTAGTCTCCTTACCAAACCCAAGATTCCTTGGATGGCTACAAATTTGTCCTTGGCTAAGTCATCCATATTTTTTTTCATATTCACAAGGAGAAACCGCTTCATGGTTAAGCTGGCTCTGCCTGCCGTACTTAGAGTCGTTGTTCTGGCAGCATAAAACTCCATGGGCATACTTCAACTCGCACAAGGAGTGACACCCATAGAATTTGAACCTAGCATTTTAATGGCATAAATCTGCGCCAATATGACATTTTCACTGGCGTAAAGGTTTGTGCCAGTGAAGCTTTCTCTACTGGCAAATTTGCAGGCTTGTGGGGCCCAACCACATGAAGGGCGTTCAATGTAGGGGGTGGCAAAATCTGACACGACCCGCCAACCGGCTTCTTAGCTGGGTTCGGGTTTGTGTCGTAAACGGGTCGATCTGCCTAACCCATTTATTAAACGGGTTCGGTTCGTGTTAGGGGTATGCCAACCCGGCTGACCCGTTTAATAAACGGGTTAGGTGGACCCACCAACCCGTTTACCCAAACCTGATCCATTTATTAAACGGGTTAACCGTGTCGTGTCGGGTTACCCATTTAATAAATGGGTCAGGTTCATGTTTGCCAGCCGACCCGTTTAATAAACGGGTCAGGTTCATGTTGAGGTATGCTGACCTGCCAACCCGCCAACCTGACCTGATTGCCAGTACCCCTAGTTCAATGGAAAGGATTTTGGGTGTTCATCATCTTGAAAATGAGTGGCATCCACAGTTCTTTGGGCAATTTTCTATCCAAGGAACCTTGGACTGCAGATGTCTTAATTCTAGGACCAAGCACAAATTTATGGCTGGTGAACGAGACAAACTTACAAAAAAAAAGGGCTGTTGAGGCTTGTTTAATATATAGGGATGGCAATGGACCAGAGGGAAACAGGGGCCCGCCGTGTTTGGACCGGAGATGGAGGACATGAAACGGGGATGAAAATGACGATGGATGTTAAAATCAAAACCCGTGGGGGGATGAACTTAAGCTTTTTCCCGCCATACCCCATCTCTGTCCTCGATCCCCGCCCTGCTCGGTCCCCAATCTTTCTTTAAAGATAGCAATTGACCAAGGAAAAATGGGCCCCACACTGCCTCGCCCCCATTTGAGCTGAGAATGAAGGGCATGAAACGGGGATGGAGGGTAGGATTTTGAGACAGTGGTGAAGACCTTGTCTCCCACCCCCTCTCCAGTCTACTGCCATCCCTACTCGTATACAGTCAGGCAGTGCATGTTTAGGCTCTGCTCATCTGACTCGGAACTGAGCTCAGCTTGCATAAGCACGAGCCCAAGCTTGCTGGTTCCAGTATAAAAAAATAATAATAATAATATTAATTAATTTGTTTGTTAAACAGTTAAATTGAGAATTGAATCTAGACATAGTAGAAGTATACTCATCGAATCAATTGAGTTATCATGTCTTTTCTTTAACAAGCACAATACATAGATACCATATAAGCTATCTGAACAAGGTTACGTGGGCCGAACCCAGACTCACCTTTTTATAACTAACAAATCAAATACGAGCGAATCGAGGTTGAACCAAACCGAGCCGAGCCACGAGCTGCTCGATTCTTTTTCCAGCTCAGCATATGCAATGTTGGCTGCCTTATATGTCCAAGATAGTCTAATAAGAGCAGTCTCTTTTACAACCATTTCTGTTCTCCCTCACATCAGAGCCATGCATCACTTTCTTTTTTACTTATTAGCGGTCTCAGTCACATCAACACAGTGGTTTAGCATGAGCTTCTTTTTTTTTCACTCGGAGAAACTGCAACAGATAAAGAGACCTAGTAGCGCTAGCTCGGTTGTTCATGTCAGCATAAAACTCTAAGAGCTTACCCCTCGGCTCCAAAAAGCCGCCAAGCTTCGGCTTATGCAAGAGGTGATGCCCATGGGATTTGAACCTAGACTGCCGGTCAAACGGTCTAGGCCCCATCCCAATAAGCCAAACCCCACCAGACTAGCACGAGGGGTTTTCTGTTGCACTGACTTTGACAAGAACATATTAAATGATACAATTCATTGGTCAGTATATAGGGATGGCAGTGGACCAGGGGCTGCCTTGCCTTGCTCCGTTTGAACTGAGGATGAAGGTGGGGATGAAGGTTAAAATCTATCTCCGTGCGGGGATGGACTTACTCTTTCTCTCACCTCGCCTCATCCACGTCACAATCCCCACCTTGCCCTGCCCTGCCCCGTCTCCAATCCTTTAATGGATGACTATAGACCTAGGGGAAACGGGCCCTGCGCTGCCTCGCCTCCATTTGAACAGAGGATGGAGGCCGAGATGGAGGTTCGGATTTTGAGATGGTGCGGAGGTGGAGATCTTGTCCCGGGCCCTCGCCCCAGTCCACTGCCATCCTTATCAGTGCATGAGTTTTTTTTTGCCCATTCCTCGGCTCACAAAGATGCTCTGTTGTCTTTCCTTTTTCAAGTCTGAGAGAGGAGATGGAATATAAAAAATCTGAGAGAGGAGATCATTGTCCAAACCAAGGACTTTGTGCTGATCCATTATGCCCATAACTATGGTGCACCCTTTTTGTCAAGACATGTGGGACATTCAATGTCATCACACCCCTTCATCTGACAAGAATCAGGTTCCATCTTGAATCCACTTCCCTCTCTAATTAATTGGGCTTTAGGATCCTTTACCATTCTGCCACGTTGGCAAACATTTTTTTATTTTTACTTGGAGAAACTGCTTGAGGCACAGAGACCTAACCGCCCTCGCACAGCCTGCCGTCTTAATGGTCTCTGTCCATGTCGGCATAAAACTCTGAGGGCTTACTCCTCGACCCTAAGGAGTCACGGCTTATATGTAGGGGTGACGCCCATGGAATTTGAACCTAGACTGCCTGTCAAACGGTCTAGGCCCTATCCCACTAGGCCAAATCCATTGGGTCTATGTTGGCAAACATTTTGCTTCTGAAAAACTGGGTTTATTTCAATTCACCATGGCACAAAATATTCAAGAAATAAGTCCATGGCAATCTTAGATTTGCCTGATCTTTAGACCAATATTGTCAAAATCAGTTCTAGGTGGTATCTCATGTGTTAAGCGGGATCCTGTGTCAAGCTGAAGGCCGAAGATCGAATCCCTCTGCCACATGGGAAGGTTGTTGTTCTGGTATGGGTCGCTTAACCACAGCTTGCCTATCAAAAAAAAAAATCAGTTCATGGGGGTAAATTGTTTTTTTTTTTAATCTAGAAAAATAAGAAAAAACAGTTTTTTTTAGAAAAATAAATACAGAAATAACAAAATATTAAATGCTAATATAGACAAATTCATAAAGATGTATTTTAAAAGAGTGTTCATCAAGTAGAATCACAATTCACGACCCATTAAGTAACACATTTTACACTTTACATAAAATGTTCCAGCCCGATTCTGAACTGAGTCTACTTCAAATCGTCTGATTCAGATGATTTGAGCCAAAATCGGTCGATTTTGGAAGGGGGGGTCGAATCGACCCCTGTTCTGGATGGGTGAAGGGACGATTTGATCTGAATCAGCAAATTTTGAGAAAATTGATTTGGATTACCAAATGCATTATTCTTCTTGTTATTCTTACTACAATTTTTTCTTTCATTCTGTCTTCTTCTAATTGTGTTTCTTCACTTCAAATAATCCAATTCAGATATTTTCAACAAGTGTTCATTTTTTGCATCCTAGAAAAACAAAAATATTAGACCTTTTCTTATGGGTCATGATTCATATAATGTGGAAGATACTCTTTGTAAATTTTTGTACTATGTGTTTTAATCTTTCTACCTCTAGAATGCTAGCTATGACTGGTCTTGCCATATATAGTGCATCCACTCTGAAACTTGCTATTCCCGAGGCAAGATTTGGTAATGGAGTTATGGGTTGACTGACGGGTCTGACCCTTGTAGCCATATTTAGATCCTAGGTGGGTCAGTATTTTAAACCATGGTTTAAAAACCAGCCATGTCAACCCAGTGAATTGGTTCGATTGGGTCAACCTAGTGAATGACTGAGAAATGAACAAAACTCGGACGAGTTATATATATATATATATATATATATATATATAGAGAGAGAGAGAGAGAGAGAGAGAGTGGTAAATGAGTTTTTCAGTGTTTTTTTTTGTTTTATTTTTAAATTCTGACCGTATGAATGTGATCTATGTACTTTATTTTATAGGAATCAGCTCTTGGAGCATCCGATTCTACACATAGGTGGATTTTTATAAGGTTCTAAAACTCAACCTTCCAAAAATCTTTGTAAATTTTTAAGGCTCCAAATATCATTTTTTTCATCGAAATCTCATAATCTAGGTGTGGATTCCTTGTAAATAGACCATACCCAACACTTTTTGGGGGTCGAAACTGCAAAAAAAAACACCAGAAAGGCAGAAAAATCCATTTAGCATATATCAATTTCTCACCTACTCATTTCTTTATATATATTATATTTTATATATAATTACATGTATTATATGAAATATAATATAAATATTATATATACAAATATAGTTATACATATATTAATAAAAGTATACATTAATATATTATAAAAATTATCATATAATGCATATTATATACAATATATTGGTAACATACTAGAAAATATTATATATATATACATATATATGTATAAATGTATTTACATATTTTATATAAAATATAAAGTTAACATGTCCCGGGTGAGTTACCGGGTAGTTGGGGTAAAACTTGATGAGGATGATGAATACTTTGCTAGGTACTCAGCCCTATCATTGGATCATGCCTCAAATGACATTGTTTTTCCTTGTTTGTATTTTGCTGATGTTTGATGGGCATTAACCATAACTTATGTGTTGGAGTGTGGAGCTTGTTTTTTACTTGAATATCAATCTTAAACTTTTGTGGATCCAACTAATAGACTTCATGTAAAATTCGTAAACTCTTCCTATTTAAGGAGACATCCTCTTTTGTTTTGTATATCCCAATCAGTAAAAGAAGAAGGCGCAATGCATAAGTAGTTTTTGCCGAATCACATAAAAACTTTGTTTTCATGTGTGATTGTTTTTTTTTTTTTGTGTGTGTTTCTTCAATCCATTGGTAAGTCGAAAGGTCGTTCCCTATCATGATGATCGGTTATATACATGATAACTTGATCAGAGGGTCTTATACACATAAAGAACATCAGCTGATGTATCTATTGTATCAGATCAATTTTGAGCATAGATGCTACCTTGAGGCTTTGCAGTCATTATAATACTCATTTCAATCCTGATTGTTAACTTAATCAAACGTTATGGTTTGGAACACACATAGATGTATATATATAAAACAACATTTATAGTTCATGGTAGAAGTTTTCTCAAAGGTATTTTAAAAAGATATTTTCAATAAAAATTGTTTGTGTAAACTGTGCACCAAATTATAAATATCGGCTCATACTAATGGTAAAGTCCGGGTCAAATGCAAAAAATGAGATAAAAACTTTATACTGCAAATATAACACACTCTTTATTGCCTAAAAAGTAAAATAAGAATTGTAAAACAAACGTGCAATCAAGCTTATTACAAACATGCATGCGTAAATAAAAGTTAATACAAACCAAAATAATAATTTGGCCTAGTGCCCTGATATAAAAAAAATAAGAAAATAAAAGCAGTATTCTACTACTCGAGGACAAGCTCATGATGCCCGTGTGTATAGAAATGTTTTGATGCGTTCACCTCAATCTACACTTCACCTATATTTTTTTAAGCTCGAAGTCACTACATGTTAACTACAAGAAAAACATAACAAAAAATACAACTTAGACTAGACTACTTGACTACGGTTAGTAATAATAAATCAATCAAGCTAATCTATGCTAAGACAATGAACCAAAACAACTATTCTAAGTAAAACATTTTAAAATAAGCCAATCAAGTAACATAAAAATATTTAACCTAATATAACATAGCTTTAACTAACTTAATCAGCATCAAATTACAACAACAACTACCAGCTATTAAACTAAAGACTAATTAAGAACAATCAAAACAAAACACCAACTTAAACTATATATCTACTTGCCCCAACTATACAAAACTTAAGAGAAACTGGAACTTACCCATTGTTTGTCTAATGAAAAATAGATCAAACACACACTAACGTAACCTACAATAATCTGAAATTCAAAGAATAATACAAAACATAACCGAAAATGCAAGAAAAAGACAAAACTACCCTAATGATTTCTTGGTTGGACTCCTTTTTGGGACCTTCCAAAAATGAATTTAGGTAAGTCCAAAAAATACAAAAAAAATATCCACACATTCTTAAAGGTATATAATTACTTTTAGGAAAGAAAAAACTTGACATTTAATAAAATAAATAAATTCCAAAAACTACTTATCCCAAAATTGAAGACCGGATTTCTGCAGGGCTAGAAAACCAACATTGGTAAAACAGCCATAGAATCCAAACCTCTGGTCGGATTGAGCTAAAATTTGGAGGGATTATTATAGACACGTGTAGCTATGATATACTAAAATTCAGCCTCAAACTCTTTTTAGATCGACCAGAATCTTCTGTTTATCATATTGAAATTTTTAGGTCTCATAGAAATCCAACCGACGAAGAAAGGAGTTTTTTGGCCAAAATAAAAATTCAAAAATGACAAACAAGGAGTCTGAACGATCCTAGATATCCTAGGTACCTATTCTAAACTCAATCTTAGTCTAACCTACTGAAATAAAATGGAAAAGACATGGTTCTTGGGTCAAATTTGGTCTAAAAAACAGTCTTGGCCAATTAACCAAAATCGGCCAAGCACGTCAGTAGCTAGAAGTTTTCCAGCCAAAAGCACTATTGTAAAACACAAACCAAGAGGCTGGACGACCCTAATTTTAATCAAAACTAATAAAAACAATATTAATCTGACGGAATTTGGGAGAGAAGAGAGTGATCTTACCTCTATTAAAACGTGGTGCTTTCCTCTTGAGTTTATGCTACAAGATGTTGCCTCCACCTAGCGATCAATCACCTTCTTACCAAGCTACAAATGGGGGAGATGGGTGTGGCAGCAAAGAGAACACTGGGTATGGAGATGAGAAGCAACACTGAGTGTTTTAGTGACCCAATGGCCAGAAAAAGCTTAAAGGCTAGCCGACGTCTAAGATGTGGAGTTTGGGGAAGAAGAAGAAGAGGAGGGTTAGGCGGCACCTTGGGAGAAAAGGAGGGGATGGCACAAAGGATGGAGGCAAGATGCTCCAATTTTAGTCTAAAAAAATTTATATATACTTTAATCTAAGGTTAGGGGGTATTTTTATAAAATTTATAAAGAAAGACACAATTTTTTAAAATCACAAAACACCTCAACTTATCATCTATTTTTAAAAGCAATGTTAGGACCTAGGTTAATTCCAAAGGGTGGTTGGCACCTCTTTAGGGGTGTTTTGGACTTTTTGGGCCTTAAAAAATGAATCAAATATGAATCTTAACATTTGGATCAGTTCGTTTATCGGGATTCGATCCATAAGCCTTCAAAGCACTCCAGATTGCTCATTTCAACATCATTTTTTATGAAATTTGAAATAGAGCTTTCCTGCATGAAAACATGTCAAACTCAACTAAACATGGACATTTAAACCTTAAATATTCTCAAAATCATGCATAAAGGCATGTAAAAATATGAGTAAAATATGCATGATTGAATTTCCCTATGCTTATTGTTTGCAAGTCCTCGAGCAAACTTATTTCTAAGCTAGAAATAGAACAAGACTTTCATGATAAATCATAATGCAAAAAACTAATATATGACACCTAACTAGTCTAACTCACTTTTGTAGGAATCACAGTTGCATTTAGCGTATGCAACAAGCCCTTTAAATCCCTTAGTTACCCCAGTGGATGAGTGTGGTCTCGTGAGGGTTTATTGTGATTCTACCCACAAACATCTTTGTCATGTATATATATAATCTTTTCAAAAGTATTAGGCATTCAAGAAAGCTAGTTAAAACATATATTTCATGAAATTGCATTCTTATAACATGTTAGAGTCACACACGCCTCCACACTAGTGAATTTCTTCTTTCTACCTTTTTAAAATTTGTAACTAGATATGTTTTTTTCTCAGAAAATCATACATATTCATATTATTGCCCATTTATCCTCACATATATATTTTGTTCACAGATTTTCATAAGTTTTCTTAAGCAATGAATTTTCATTAGGCGCTTTTTTTTTTTTTTTTGAGCACTATATCAATTTTCAAGCTTTTGTGACTCACATAGCAAGCTTTGGGCCAGTGGCTCCCAAAACAGACGACCTTAAGGCACTAGATACGAAGTATCCCTCAAACTTAATCGCTCGAGTCACTAGGGCCTAGATTTTCATAGCTACGCATAGTTTTCTCCCTACCGTGTGCAATGCCTACACCTCTTAGGCTTTCTAATGGGTCCATGTAGCGAGCTTTAGGCCGGTGGCTCCCAAACCAATTGACTTTAGGATGCCAGGTGTAGAACACCCCTCAGGCTTAATTGATCAAACCCAAAAGGCCACATGTGTTAACTAAACAAGAAGTCTGGCCATCCTAGTTGTCCTATTCGCGTGAGTGCAAAAAATTTATATTGTGCTTGAACCTAGCTATTAAGGATCAACTAAAACAATCAAAACAAACTACATGTGTGCTCTTTTCTTTCTTTATATATTCATTGCTTCATTCTTTTTCACACAAAACAAAATTGTGCATATGCATAAATATGGTTTAAAACAAACCTTAACATTCATATACATTTCTTTTCGTTGAACTCCACATAAATAACCACTAGCTCTATATTGGTTTAAGAAAAAAAATGTTTCACATGGAGCTTAAAAATCCTTTAAAATATCAAATCCTGCAAAAATCACTAATATAATGATGAAACTTGTTTTCTCAAAGCCTAATTTCTATGAGTTTTAACAAAAATAGATTCATGGACAGAAATTTTTTTGGGTGTGCATACCATACCCTCCTCCATGCTTAAATGACAATGTCCTCAATGGTACACTATAATGCAAATGCAAATGCACACCTAAGGAAGGTAAGGATATGATTATAAGGAAAAGGATAGATACGATCTGTTTATAAGCCGGAACCCACTTGAGCTAGTTATTGTCGCGTCCTTGCACTACCACCATGCACTCTCAGATGCATAGTTTTCTGATAAGTTGGCTTTGCAATTGCTCCTACGAGACTCCCTTTTGTCTTATATATGCAAACTCATAAACATTAAAAGCACATAAGATCCATATAGACATGACATTATTCAAACCCTATCTAGAAAAGAAAGAACAAAATGCAAACCACACAAATCCTAAGCTATGATACAAAGAAAATTACTTGCACTAGTCTTGGAAATCAATGAGTTTCACAAACTCGATATCCTGCCCCATAGTGAGATTCGAGATGTAGGGCTTTAGTCTCTGCCCATTGACCTTGAATATCCTCCTCGTACGCAGCTCAAACATTGTCACAGGACCATATGGGAACATTTCTCTAATAATGTAAGGTCTATCCCATCTTGATCTGGGCTTGCCTGGGAAGAGTTGTAACTGGGAATTGAAAAGCCAAACTTTTTACACTCGAATGAACGACTTTCGCTGAATGTGCTTGTCATGAAAAACCTTCGTTTGTTTCTTATAAATTTTGGCAATTTCATACACCTCGTTACATAGCTCTTTTAACTCGCTCAACTGCCATTATAGCTTTGCTCCTCCCTAGGCCATGTCGAAATTAAATTTCTTAATTGCCCAATATATTCTATGCTCTAGCTCGATTGACAGATGACACAACTTCCCAAAGACCAACTGATAGGATGACATGCCAATGGTTGTTTTGTATGCAATGTGGTAGGCCCAGAGCTAATCATCTAATCCTTGTGACCAATCCTTGTGGTCAGACCTAACCATCTTTTTCATAATGCGCTTGATCACCCTGTTTGAGACTTCTGCCTGACCATTCGTCTGTGGGTGATATGGAGTAGTAATTTTATGGTACACCAAGTACTTCCTTAAAAGGGAATCCATGTGAATGTTCTTAAAATGCTTGCCTCCATCACTAATAATAGCACGGGGCATACCAAACCTACTAAAGATATTGTGCTTAATAAACTTAAGCATCACTTTGTGATCATTGGTTTTGGTGGCCACCACCTCTACCCACTTTGAGACGTAATCCATTGCCAATAAGATATATAAATTTCCAAATGACTGTGAAAATTGGCCCATAAAGTCGATTCCCTACACATCAAATATCTCCATGACCAGAATAGGAATCAAGGGCATCGCTTGGACAAATTGCCCATCTGTTGACAGCGAACACATTTCTTGCAAAATTTTGCTGCATCTTTATGCAATGTCGGCCAATAAAATCCAGATTGTAAAACCTTAGCAATTGTCTTGCGATTGCTAAAATGACCGACACAAGCTAGGGAATGGAAAAAACTAAAGATCAATTCCACCTCCTCTTCTGGCATACATCTGCAAATTACTTGGTCTGCACATGCCTTGAATAACTCTATGTCCTCCGAGAAATAGTACTTTGCTTCAGCCTTAAAGCGTTGTATCTCACTTTTAGACCAATACTCAGTTACATATCTAGTCACCAAATAATTCATAATGTGTGCAAACCAAGGAACACATGTACTCTAGACAACCAATAGCTGATCATCAGGGAAAGTCTCGCCTATAGGCATAGTATCCACAGTGAACTCAACTGTCAGACAAGATAAGTGGTCTGCCACAACATTCTCACTCTCATTCTTGTCTCGAATCTCGAGATCAAACTCCTGAAGTAGCATAACCCACCTAATGAGTTGGGGCTTGGTGTCTTTATTAGATAACAAGTATTTGAATGCTTCATGATCTGAGAAGACAATGACCTTGGATCCTAACAGATACGACTGAAACTTCTCTAAAGCAAAGACTACAACAAACAATTCTTTCTCCATTGTAGTGTAGTTTAATTAAGCATCAGAGAGTGTCATGCTCTCGTAGTAGGTAACATGGGGGTTTTTGGTCTATCCTTTGGCCCAAGATCGCTCTTATGGCGTAATCTGACGCGTCACACATGATTTCAAATGGTAGTGACTAGTCAGGAGGTTAGATAATTGGTGTTGTAGTTAAGACCTTTTTCAAGTGCTCAAAGGTTGCTAGACACTCTAAATCAAAGGAAAATGGTTGATCTTTGCTCAGCAGGTTGCACAACGATTTAGATTTCTTACTAAAATCTTTGATGAACTGTCTGCAAAAACATGCATGCCCCAAAAATGATCTCACTTGCTTAACCGATGTCGGCGGAGACAACTTAGAAATAGACTAGACTTTCGCCTTGTCTACCTCTATGCCTCTTGCCGACATAACATGCCCAAGTACTATCCCTTGCTATATCATAAAATGACTTTTTCCCCAACTCAATATTAGGTTTGTCTCAACATGTCTTTGTAACACCTTTTCAACTTTTTGAGACAATGCTCAAATGAAGATCCATAGATAGAGAAGTCATCCATAAAAATCTCTAAGTCTTTGTCCACCATGTCAGAGAATATAGCCATCATACAACGTTGAAACGTAGTTGGGGCATTACAAAGCCTGAATGACATGCGTCAGAATGTAAAAATTCTGTAGGGATAGGTGAATATAGTCTTCTCTTGATCTTCTGGGTGTAAGGCCACCTGATTATATTCTGAATATTCATTTAGGAAGCAATAATAGCTATGGCCTGAGAGTCTCTCCAAGATTTGATCAATGAATGGCAACAATAAGTGATCATTCCTCGCAGAAGTATTCAGCATTCTTTAATCAATACAGACTTGCCACCCCGTGGTCATCCTCATCGAGATGCTTTCTCCTTTTTCATTTTGAACCATGAGAAGCAACATCGAGTGTTGTAGTGACCCAATGGCCAGAGAAAGCTTGAAGGCTAGTCGACGTCTAGGATGTGGAGTTTGGGGAAGAAGAAGAAGAGGAGGGTTAGGCGGCACCTTGGGAGAAGAGGAGGGGATGGCACAAAGGATGGAGGCAAGATGCTTCAATTTTAGTCTAAAAATTTTTATATATACTCTAATCTAAGGTTAGCGGGTATTTTTGTAAAATTTATTAAGAAAGACTCAATTTTTTAAAATCACAAAACACCTCAACTTATTATCTACTTTTAAAAGCAATGTTAGGACCTAGGTTAATTCCAAAGGGTGGTTGGCACCTCTTTAGGGGTGTTTTGGACTTTTTGGGCCTTAAAAAATAGATCAAATATGGATCTTAACATTTGGACCAGTTCGTTTCTCAGGATTCGATCCATAAGCCTTCAAACCGCTCCAGATTGCTCATTTTAGCTCCATTTTTTATGAAATTTGAAATAGAGCTTCTCTACATGAAAACATGCCAAACTCTGCTAAACATGGGCATTTGAACCTTAAATATGCTCAAGAGCATGCATAAAAATATCTAAAAATATAAGTAAAATATGCATGATCAAGTCACTATACTTAAGAGCATCAAATAATGAAATTAAGTTGAAATTAAAATATAATATATATTTTAAAAGAAAAATAACTCGTGAATATAAAATAAGTAAATAAGATCATAAAACAAAATTGATAAAGTTAATGATTGTGCATGAAATTGCTTTAGCTATGTTGATGAAGTATCATATCATGCTCGTGAAGTGTCATAGTGTCATCGGTGGGGAATATGCATGCTCAGTGTGAACTTAATTTTCTTGCTTTTTAGAGGTGGTGGGTAGGGATGCAAACAGATTGAATCTAGGTGGGCTAAATACATAGCAAAGTAAGATCTGGATTAGGTTGGAACAATAAAAAAATCATAAAAATGGCATACTAAATCTGATCCGTTTGCAACCCTAGTGATGGGCACTGGGCAATGAGTCTTATGTTTTTGTCAGGAAATAACGTCCTAGGGTCTTGAGGAACAGTTCAAATGAACAAATATGATGCATTCAAGGAAAAATCCTTGCATTTACTCATGATAAGAGATGGCCATGTTTTAACTTTACATTTGTTCATATATATACTAACTATTCTTGCATTATAGAAGTTGCAGGAAAATGAATTTGTAACAAATCAATTCTAGAAGTTTCTCTTGTCACGCAAATGATAATTTTTCTCCCTTAAAATCTCCATATTTTGAGTTGGTTTCAAAAATTTTGTTGTTCTCATAGTGGTAGCATGAAATTAGAGATGTAAATGGTTTGAATTCATGTCAGTGGTAGTCGACACCAAATCCAACTAATTGAATATTAGCTCAATTGACTCGGACTTGGATATGGATTCAGATTGAAAACAGCTAATACCAATCCAAAAAGATGTAGGTTGCATGGATATTCAATATAGCCTTGCATAACTTTTGATGAAATTCATGAATATTCAAATATACTATTATGGTCTTGCATGCAATTATGACTTATGCAAGTTTTTATCATGGTTTTACCAGTTTTGGTAGCAGGATGAGCTTATTTGAAAACTTATATAAGGCATGTCAATTTAAACACAAAGAAAACCCCAACCTCAAATCTTTGGATGCAATGTCTTTGATGTCTTACAAATCAGGTTAGGGGTATACCCTTAGTGAGTTGGGATGATGCAATGTATTTTATCTCTTTTTTGCAATAAGATCTCTTCAAGATAAGGCCTTCAAGAGATAGACCTATTCATGGCGTCAGTATGAAAAAATCACCCAAGGACCTGGCAAAGACCATGGAACATGCAACACACATGTTTGCAGTAAACCCAACATTGTCTCTCTGTCAGTTAAGCAATTTGATATGTGCGGGGCAGATAGTCCTATTGAGAGGCAATATTTAATAACCACACTTGTTAATAGTCTTCGAGATAAGATTGAATATGTAAACATTGGTCTTCGACAATCAGTGTGTTTATGTTCTAAGTGAGTATAGTTTTCTCGATGCTTATAATGGTAACTAGCTTGAGCACATTATATTAAAGTTACACCTTTAGTGCATCTTTGAACTATGGTCTTAGTTAATATACTAATAAATATACATATATTAAGTCAAAGTCGCCAAATAAGAATTTTGTAAATCATGTTTTGGAGATATTTTTTAATTATTATATTTGTTAAAATTTATTTTTGGTTTATCTAAAATCTTTAAAACTTTTAATCTTATTTTAATTATAAATATTACTTCATAAGGGATGACCTTGTCAATTAAAAAAATATAGTTAAAGGTTGGCATCAATTGGAACTCCTTTAAATAGGAGACC
This sequence comes from Nuphar pumila, assembly GCF_984573655.1. Classification (NCBI taxonomy): domain Eukaryota; kingdom Viridiplantae; phylum Streptophyta; class Magnoliopsida; order Nymphaeales; family Nymphaeaceae; genus Nuphar; species Nuphar pumila. The sequence goes on along the minus strand of NC_143255.1, from coordinate 127,871,201 downwards.
GGAGTCCTCATACTCTATAAATAAAAGGTCATACTCTAAGGAAGAGTAATAGAGAAATATTTTTGAGTAGCTTTGTGCCATGTAGCCAAATGGCAAGCCCAGGTTCATCCTATTCACTATGCTCATAAACCTATGGTCGACACAAAAGCTTGAGTCGGGTTCTATTTTGATGGTGGTTCAAGTTAAAGTAAGTTGATCTAGCCTTGTGCCTTATTTATTCTTTTTTTTAATCAACATAGATTTGAAAACTTTTGTTGGTAAATTATATGTTTTCTCTTTATCTCTTTCTTAATGTTATTATTAATTTTGTATATTATTTATTCAAATTTATGTTTAGATACTTTACATATATTTGGGTCGGATTATATTTGAAATCAAATAACACTTGACATAGTCAACTTACACAAACCATAACTTTGTAAACATTCAAATTTAATGTTTTTTTTGATGTGTTAGAAAGCTTATCCAATTCTCTAAATTTTGTCGTTTTAAGTCTAAAGCAAAATCCTCCTCTATTATGTCTGGAGTTGCATGACAATCAAACAATTTTTATTTTGATAGATGTGATTGCTTATTTAAATAAGCTTGATCTTATTTATGATTGTTGATTATGACTACATTTTTGTTTTTTATTTTAAGTGTTTATTATTTAAAATTTGATCAATCTAAATAAGTTTAGATATTTTAATTGATTATTTATGATCATATATGCTAATTTAGAACATTGATTTGTTCACTAAGATTTTATTTGCATATTTAAAATTGACATATTATATGAATCATGTATAGAAGTGGATATTAATCTTATTACTATGATTATTTTAAATAAAATAAAATAAAAGAATGTATTTGTTTCTTATAAAACCAATAATTTTTAATAAAATTTATACTTAATTTTAATCATATGGGTCATCCATGATCGATAATATCCCTTGTAATATTTGAATTTCATAAAGTTTGGTCATTTTTATATCATGTCCCACCACAGTTTTTAACTCGAGTATGAATTAAAGGCGCTAGTACCAGATCCAGACACAAGTCTCTTCAAGTCTGTCATAAGAAAAATCATAATTCAATTTACTTGAACCAGACTTGAATATTCATTATCTTTTTTTTAAACCCCTAAGTGCAATCACATTGAGCAAAATGCATACTGTGACACTTGATCGCCACCCATCAGACATTGGGGCCCCATGGCTCATATGTCGTACCAAAAGATGGGTGGCAGTCAGGTGCAGTGGCACATGCATCTTGTGCAATGTGATTGCACCTGTGTGTTGCGTTTGGACGGCTAGCTAGGTAAGTGTTTTCAAAGTTGAGATTAAAGGAGAAGCTAAGGGACATAGGTACGTGACACTAGCCAATCACATGACAGTATTGCATGGGGCCTACAGCTACATAGTGCAGGCCCCACATGAAATGCTTTCTTGTGATAGACTGTCAAATGGCCATGGCACTTATCCGCAATCCGGATCCCTGCTCAGTGTTTTTATGAATACCCTACTTTTAAGTCCGTCAAATATTGCCCAAGAACAAAAAATGTCCTAGGCCACAAGAGGGGATACGGGGATCTCTTAAGTGCTTGCCTGCGTGACACTGACCAATCACATGACAGGATTGGCTAGTGTCACACAGGCAAGCACTTAAGCGATCGCTGGATCTCTTTTTGCCTAGCATTGTCCACTAAGTGCACATTCCCTACTCCTCGTCATGCTGTGCGCGAATAGCAGCACCATGCTGAAAACAGCCAATAAGTGATGGTCGGACGCACCAACAGGGAATCTGGCCATCTGGTAGGAGCAGTTTGTGCAAGTCACCATGCGATGAGATGTTGCAAGTTTCGAACCCCACTGGTATATGGGTGGTTGAATAATTGCCTGGTAGTTTGTGTCTGAGTTGGCTTTAAAGGCTGTTTGTAAAAGGGAGGGGCCCTAATTCCCCCAGCTCTGTTATGGAAAAAAAAGAAGAAGTGATGGTCGGACGCAGAATCGAATGCAGTGCGCGGAGGTGATGCCCCCATGTTCTTGACATCCTTTCATGCTTTTTAGCAAACAAAATGGCATTCACGGTGAGCACAGATCAGGTCATATTGTATATAACCAAACAGTTATATCCAATCTCCACAACCACATATATCACTTGTTGGAGATGCGTGTTGGCCTCACTTTTACGAAATCCAAGCAAGATGCATGATTCCCAAGTGAACTGTGCGATGGGAATTGAATATAACTGGCGATGGGTTGTGTATGATATATGACCTGGTCTGCTCCCATTCACAGTAGGCTCATTATAGGTATTATTATATTTTTTTGACATAATGATTTAATTTTGCACACACACAACTGTTACAGTTTACTAGAGCCACCTCATGAGATAATTAACCACAAAGAAAAGTTTGTATATATATATATATGAGAAATACATATTGCAAATGTCTGTACTCTTTTTTCAAAAGGTTTTTGTATTTATAAAATATTTATTCATTATTTATTTTTAAACAAATTAAGTAAAAAAATGTGACTTGCCCGAATCACCTATTTGACTGATCACCCAAGAGATTGAGATCAGGTGCAATGTGATTGCACAGTTAAAGTATGCTGTTACAATTGATCTGCTATATATTGGGCACCACAGCTGACATGCTGTACCTCAAAGATGGTGGGTGATCAGGTGCAGCAGTACACTAAAAGTGACCAATCACATTGCACCCGATACTCCCTCAAGATTGATCGCGGAAGTCAATTCTCATCGAGGTAGAGTTGCTTGACGTCAAATTCTTGCAGCTTCAGGATACCTTGTAATAAACGAATTCCCATCACCATGTTTTCACTCAACCTAATGCCATGCTTCAATGTTGTGATACAAGCATCTCATTACAAGGTCATGCAGTTGAAAGGTAAAGGGCATATTGAGATGTGTTAATAGCCTAAAACATGTAGCTCATAGGGCATGTTTGGAAAAGTGAAAAACTCTCATAAGGAAATAAATAAAGTTTTTTGCTTGTTTGTATAGCATGAGAAAAATAGAGTGGAAAAATGTGAAAAAGTGAGAGAGAGGAGAAGGGTTGTGGTGGTGATGGTGGTGGGTGGTGATGGTGGTGGTGAGATATGGTGGTGGGGTGTGTAAAAATAAATTTTGTCTTGGTAGGAAACATTATTCCTTCACTCTCCTCATAGAGGAATGTTTCCTATAAAAAAGTATACTTTTTAGAAAAACTTTTTCAGCAAAAAAGTCTCTCTCGTTTGGAATGGTTGGAAAATCTCTACGGATTTTCCATTTTGCATTACTTTTCCTGCATTTTTCTCGCTTCCAGACGTACCCATAGTGAGGCCAGAGGTGCACCCTCACAATATGACAATGAGGACAGCAGACCAGGTGATCTGCTAAATCATTGACATTGATAATTTAGCATCATCACCATCCATCCTGATGATCAACGGATACCAATGAAGCCACTTTGTTTGCATTTTAGCTTTGCAAAAACGACTCACTGGTTGGACACACACGAGAGAGATGAACCAATGCAGGTATGCACTCATGGTTCCGGTTCCGAGAGTATCCACCGAAAAGAATGGCAAAAAGAAGTTGGAGGATTATTGTTCATCAAGGATCTATTTGGATCCAATTCATTTATTTATTTATCAGTTTTGAAGTCATTATTGGACATTGGATCTATCCGAGATTCAAAAGTATGATTAGAGTTTTTCTTAACTATAAATACTTGTTATGTGGTGAGATTTAGAGTAGTTGATTGTTTGAGACCTTGCTTAATTTCATTAATCTTATGAGTTAGTTTTAATGCCTATTCTTCATTGTATTTCCTGCTTTCCTTTGTAAATCCGATCTCAGGTTTACACCAGCACAGTTCAGTACCCAACCTCTACTAAGCTAAAGAAAAGGTGAGAGATGCAGTTTGGTACCACTCATCCCTTATGTCCAAGAAAATCCTGCAAGTCAGATTTCGAAGATTTAAATGTCAATCTTCGCTAAATGAATGATGAAGATCACATCTATGGAGACCAATTTGATCAAAGCAACTTGCATCAATGAAATCCCAAGAAGGGATATGAAGATAAGGATGACCTTGAGGATGAGCGAAACCGATTTAGTGAGAGATAATTAAGAAAGAACGCCTCTAGGTCAGGTCCGATTCCTTCTTGGTCTTCCAGCACTGCAAGGATTAGATCCCGAAAATAAGCCAAAATCTCTTATTATTTGAGATGGGAAAAGGTGGTAATAGTTATCAGGTTTGGGCAGGGTCCAATTGGCCTATCTGGACCTCAATGTGGATCTAATACTTTATAAGAAGTTGGGTTGGATCAGAGGCAACCATTATCATGCCTGACCAAACTGACTTTATTATTTCAGGCCCTGCAAATATGATTTAATTTAATAGAATTTGCATAATTTTATATTTTTAAGCTATGTCTTTAATCTATTGCAGGGCAATAGGGTTGTATGTCAAGTCTGGCACCAACTTATAGGCTTGTTCTTAAAGACTGAATAGGCTAGGCCTGATTTTGGTTGGGCCTGAACCTAAGTGAATGAAGTGAATAGGGCCTATGATAGCTTCATAGTTCATCCCACTATGAGCCCAAGCCAATAAATTGGATTAGGTAAACGTTGGTTCAATGATTCGATCCATGCCTAGTCTATTGCAAACCTTATGAGTATACCTCAAAGGTGAGCAAGTTATGTCCTTTTCTTAAATATGCTTTAGCACAATTTGGAGCTAAAGATAGCCCATAGTTACCAGGAAGCTAAATGGATACGGGAAGCGATGCGTGAAGTGGAAGCTGGGAAGCATGTTAAAAAGTAGTGTGAAGCGGGAAGCTGGATTCATCTTGGAAGCGATTGTGGAAGCAAAAAACGAAACTTAAAAACTATGAGTGAAAAGCATGAAGGAAGCGAGCTGAAAACCAGGGGAAAGCAAAAAAGAATAAATATTAACATAAAAAACACAAAAAACAAGAGAAAAACTAAGAAGCAAGCGGAAAACGAAAGAAAAGCGAGAGGGAAGCAATTTGATCAAAAGCAAGCCAAAAGTGTATTTTTCATAAAGGAAAAGCGTGTTTCCCATAAATGAAAAGCGAGTTTCCATCATGCTTGCCTTTTGGGAATACCGTGAATCAGACTTCCTCCCTGTAGAATGTCGGGGCTAGAAATTAAATTTTCACGATATTATGATCCTCTCGCCACTATTCTACAAATCTACCATGTTGACTGTAATATTCTTGCACTACCGGGTTGGTAGTGACTTAATAATGATAGGAGCATGGGTCAACTTATTACATTAAATTGTTTGCATTTATTTTAATGTTAAAAAAACCTTTTTGCCAACGGATTTACTTCTCCAAAGTCTAAACTGAAGCAATGCTGCAAACAATTGGACTAATATTTTTTCTTTTCATTTTTTTCCCTAATCCTAGTGAGTGACTTCTTGCAGGTAAGAACTGATTGGAATGTGGTCAAGAATATAAAACTCAACATTTTTCTACATTTTTTATTAGCACTGAGTACCATAGTTCTTGTCCAAGTAATTAGCCCTTTTGATCTTTTACTTCTTTTTCTCTTATTCTTGGCCGTTCATGGGGTTACATTGGGCTGGGAAACGAGACGAGCCGCTCGATCTCGGTGGGCCGACCTATGAGCCAACTCATTTAGGTAAATAAGCCGAGCACGAACATGGCAAGCTCTGCTCGTACAGGCTCATGATTTTACATATTATATACATATGCTATATATTATATATAATATATGTATTATATTTTTTATCAAACTTAAAAAATAACTTAAAATAATTTTTTAAAGAAAATGAGTCGGCTCGTGTTTGGCTCACCAAGCTCGGCTCGTTTACCAGCCCTAGGGTTACATTATATTTTTAGTGTTGGTTGACGCCTATGTTGACATGAGTGTCATTTTTTTTCAATTTCTTGCAGAACAAGATCAAAACGTTCCAAGTAATAAGTTGGATGGACCATTACCCGAGAGTGCCTCTTCTAGATAGGGGTGACAGTTAGAATAAAAAATAGGATCATGTTATAGAACAGATTTTCATCTAATATGATATGCAAATAGAACATTTGATTCAAATCATAACAAGGTTCAAGCATGTCATATACGATTTTAAACCAAAATTCAGACAAGATCAACAGATCAAACATATGCATTGAACAAAATAAAAGCAACAAAAAAAGCATGTTATTATTCTGCAAAATGCTAAGGCGTATAAAAATATTCTCCTTAGAGAAGATTCACCCCCACATATGGTGCAAAAAGGTCCAGCATCCATCCCCTAGGACGCAGTAGCCTCGATGATCTAAATCGGTGCACTCCGACGGTAGATCGTCCTTCGAAGACAACCTCAGCGAACAACTGATGCAGCTTTTCTCTTTCAAGGGAACACCCACAAGGAAAACAAAACGAGAGAGAGAGCAGGGAGAGAGAAAACAAAAAATGCGAGAGTCACTTGCGTCTCTGCCTATGTAACCCCAGCCCTCTAACCATGTTTTATAACCCCTAAACGGTTACAAAACGTGGAAGAGACCTGTTACAAATTATGAAGTAATGTGACTCAATAACGAAACGATCCGTTATCCATTTCTCTTATCACATTATTTAATCCAAATAAAAACAATAATTCGGGACAAAAAGAACATTGGACTTAGAATGGATATGACCCTAAAGGGCCAATTACCCAAACCCGAACCCGACCCAACCCAACCCAACCCGGCTCGGCACGACACGGTGGGCGGGCATGCGCATGTGTGTGGTATCCATCTCATCCCCTTGTTCTTTGGAACAAGTGTTAGAATCTCCATGTACGTTATAAAGCCCACAACCTTTTTGAGATTCTTCAATATAGGACTATTCTACATCATCAAAGTTCAAAAGCACTCCATAAAGAAGTGGTTCTCAATAGTTTTCTTTATTTGAACTACTTTATCATCTCTTCCTACATCCAACATTCTCCTATAAATTCAAAGAATGAAAACAAAAGGAAACAAAGATACAAGATGGTGTAATCTGCAACAGGACATATCATGCTTTTAGTAATGGTACCTTCCGGTTTGAACCACTACCTTAGTTAACTAACTTTATCCTTATAGGAACAAAGTGAACTAAAGTCTTGAACTTGAACCTTTGGTGTAGGAGTGTCCATTAGCAACAACATGATAAAGGTTCTGGTTGTAATATTTAAGGGTGGCGCGTTAATGGCCATGTGACCGAATCCTGTTTCAAGAGTGACTTTAGGAATAACCTAATTTCTTAAACTACGGCCATACAGTTACACTCACATAGGTGGGCTTCTCTAGAGATACACTGCTAACATCTCGCCAAAAAGGCTTTGAACCCATTCAGAGTTTTAACTCTTCCTTAACTTGCAACTAAAACGCATTTCCAAAGTAATCAGGGAAACAGACACAGATACATAGTATCACATTAAGAAGTTGTTATCCAGTTTACCCTACAACTTGTTATTACCACATTGAACCTACTTTGTAGGATCTTCACTCAGATAGGTTGGGTTGCCACTGTAGATGAACTACTGATAGGTTTCAGTCACATCCCCTCTCTGAATTTCAGAAGTAATGACTTATCTAGTTCTTTTGTTAATGGATTAGTTGTGTTCTCTTTGGATCCAACATAATCCACGACAACCACTAACTGGGACACTAGTTCCCTTACAGATTTTATTCTGACTTGCATGTGACTTCTTTGTTTTTTATTATATTTTATGCTTTTGATCTTAGCAATTATGGCAATATTGTGACAATGCACAGATATTGCAGAAATTGGTTTGCTCATTAAAAGAACTTTCTCTAGAAGTCCCATTAACCATTCAACTTCAATTCCTGTGATATCTAAAGCACATAGCTCAGCCTCAAAAGTAGACCATGACAAGATGGTCTGATTGACTGATCTCCAAGCGACTGCGCCGCCACCCAAGGTAAATATATATCCTGTTACGCCATAACTCCCAGAGTTCATGGCAAGCCAGCTCGCATCACTATATCCCTCAAGAATGGCAGAGAATCTCTTGTAATGCAAAATCAATAAAATAGTTCATTTCAGATAACTAAGTACATTGTCCAATGCCTTCCAATGAGTGCGATTTGGATAACTTGTGTATCTACTTAATTTTGTCACAGAGAGCGAAATATTTGATCTCATGCAATTTGCAAGATACATCAAACTTCTAATAATCTGATAATACCTTAATTGAGACATAGGAACACCAGTTGTATTCTTATAAAGAGGAGTAGAAGGGTCATATGGAGTTGCTACAGATCTTTCCTTTTCATAGCCAAAATTTTCAAGTACTTTCTCAATAAAGTGAGATTGAGAAATAGCTATTTCATTAGCTGAACAAGTAAGCTTTAAGTCTAAGATCACATTAGCAATTTCTATATCCTTCATATCAAATTTACTACTAAGAAACAACTTTGTCTCATTCACAATTCACATATTGGAACCAAACAATAGAATATCATCTACATACATGCATAAAATGATATATGCATCACTTTTAACTTTGCAATAAACACATTTATCAGATTCATTGACAACAAAGGCAAATGATAAAATAACTTTATCAAACTTCTCATGCCATTGTTTAGGGGCATGTTTTAATCCATATAATGACTTAACGAGTCTACAAACTTTATGTTCATTACCAAGAGTCACAAAACCCTCAGGTTGATCCATATAAATTTTTTTTTTAAGATCGTTATGTAAAAAGGCAATCTTCACGTCCATTTGATGAATTAAGAGATCATAAATGGAGGTCAGTGTAATAAGCACCCTAATTGTGGTCATTCGAGTAACCAGAAAATAGGTGTCAAAATAATCTATTTCTTTCTTTTGTTTGAACCCCTTGACAACTAGTCTAGCCTTGTACATATCAATGGATCCATCTGGTTTTAACTTCTTCTTAAAGATTCATTTGCACCCAATAGTGGAGCTACCACGAGGGAGGTCAACTAGTTCTCAAGTGCTATTAGAGGCAATGAAGTCCGTTTCACTCTTTATGGCTTCTTTTCAATGCCTTACTTCAGGTGAAACCATTGCATCTCGGAAACTGGGATGATCACCCTCAATCAGGTAAGTGATATAATCACTTCCCAAATCCTTGGTAATTCATGGTCTCTTACTCCTTCTTGGTTCAATCATTTTCTCAGGCTCAATTGGTCTAGAGTGGAAACAAGATGACTCAACCTCCACATTTATCATCATTTCTACATGTTTGAGAATGAAACTAGAAGTTGAAGGTACATTTGAAGAAGAAAGATTCTGAGGTACACCAACTTTCATGAGAAATACATCCTCAAAGAATATAGCTTTTCGATGCTCAACAATAGAGTTTACATCTATGCCAGATATCTCAAACTTAATTACTAAAAACTTATAGGCATAGTTATTCTCTATATAACCCCAAAAAATAGCATCTACAGTTTTAGAACCCAGTTTCATCCTGTTGTGCTCTCGGACAAGTACCTTTGCAAGGCACCCCCACACTTAAAAGTATTTTAAGCTAGATTTTCTATTTCTTCAGAGTTCAAATGGGCTATTATCCTTATACTTATGGGGAACTCTATTGAGAATATGACAAGCTGTATTCAAAGCATCCCTCCACATATAGGTAGGTAATCTAGAACTTCCAAGTAGAGCATTTATTATGTCAGTTAGGGTTCTATTCTTTCTTTCTGCAATCTCATTAGATTGAAAAGAATATGGAGCAATAAACTCATAAACTATGCCAACGAATTTACAATATTCATCAAGTTTGTTAGACATATATTCTTTTCCTCTATCAGACCTCAATCTTTTAAGTTTTCTACTAGTTTATGTTTTTGCTTCATTCTTAAAAACAAGAAACTTATCAAAAGTTTTATCTTTTAATTTTAGCAGATACACATAACAATATTTAGTGTCATCATCTATAAAAGTGATAAAGTACTTTTTATGATTTCTAGTTAACACTCCATTAAACTCACAGATATCTGTGTGCACCAGATCCAATATTTCAGAATCTCTAACAACCGTATGAAATGGTTTCCTACATTGTTTTGCTTGCACACAAATTTCACACTTTTTAGTTTTATCTATGAAATGTTTAGGAATCATCTTCAAGTTCATCATGCGTTTTAAAGAATTAAAATTTACATGACCCAATCTATTATGCCACAAATCAGATAATTCTATATTATAAACAACATTAGACAATGAATCAAAAGAAACATCATTCTCTAATTTATTACTGCAAACATGTTCAACATAAAGTTTAAACAAACCACCATTTAAATACTTCTTGCCAATACAGGTTTTAGAATATAAAATAATAACTTTATTATATTTAAAATTAAATTTATAAACCCTCTCTAACTAGACATGAACCACTTAAAATATTCCTTCTAACTACAGGCACATGGTGCACTCGGTCTAGAGATAGAACTCATCATGAAGGAAACTTCAAGTCCACACATCCAATCCCTAATACCTTTACAGTCGTTGAATTGCCCATAGTCACAGATCTGCCTACAACAGCCTGGTAGAAGACAAAGACAGACTTATCAGCACAAATGTGCACATTAGCCCCAGTGTCAACCAGCCACTCAGTTGGCTCATAAACATGATAGATTTGCGGGTTAACAGAAACATATCCAGTACTGGTCCCAATGACCCCAGTCACCATATTGACTTGAGGCGTACCATCTGTGGTCCCATGAGCCTTGGCCTTCTTGGAAGGATATTTCTTAGCCTAGTGCCCAACCTATTCATAGTTCCAGCAAGGTTTGTTCTTTGCCTTCTTCTGGATTTTGGCCTTAGGTTTAAATTGGTTTTTCATTGCAGGTTTCATTTTTTTTCCCTTGCCTTTAAAAGATCCGGTCATCATATTCACTTTAGGCTATTCAGTTGGCATCATAACCTGTTTCTGACTCCCATGCTCTTTCTCAATGGCTATGACTACCATAAGATCATCCAAAAAGATCTTTCCTCTACGGTGCTTGAGAGATATGCCAAAGTCTACCCATGACTTAGGAAATTTTTCTACGATGCTCATGACTTGAAACTTCTCAGGAAGTTTCATATCAGCCTCAACCAAACTATGAAGCAACAACAAAAACTCGTATGCCTGTTTAGTGACCGACTTGCCCTTAACTATCTGATATTTTAGAAAGTTGGCAACTGAGTACTTCTCAAGACCTTGGTCTTCGGTATTGTACTTTTTGTCAAGTTGATCCCATAAGGCTTTAGCAGTAGTAAATGAGGAACAATATTAATCGAACAAAGTGTTAGACAAAGCTAACAGAATGCAACCACGACATATACCATCCTTCTCTTTCCACTCTACAACTGCATTAACAACAGCAAGATCAGGATCAGTCTCAGAAACTGAAGGGCATTTGAGTTATAGAACAGATAACAAGCCAATAGTCGTGAACCAGATTTTCATGTGTTGTTGCCGACGCTTGAAATTTTGACCAGCAAAATTTTTAGGCATACCGTACATGTCTACTTTCGGTATAAAACCTGATGTAATCAACATGCTTAGAATATTTTCTAAGACTGTTAGAATAAAAAATAAAATCATGTTATAAAATAAATTTTCATTTAACATGATATGCAAATAAAACATTTGATTTAAATAGTAACAGGGTTCAAGCATGTCATATACTGTTTTAAACCAAAATCTAGACAAGATCAACAGATCAAACATATGCATTGAACAAAATAAAAGCAACAAAGAAAGCATGTTATTATTCTGCAAGAGGCTAAGGCGTATAAAAATACTTCCCTTAGAGAAGATTTGCCCCCACATACGGTACAAAAAGGTTCGGCGTCCTTCTCCCAGGATACAGTAGCCTCGACAATCTGAATTGATGCACTCCGATGGTAGATCTTTCTTCGAAGAAAACCTCAGCAAATGACTGATGCAGAACTTCCTTTTCAGGGAAACACCCACAGGGAAAATGAAACAAGAGAAAGAGAGCAGAGAGAGAGAAAACAAAAATACAAGTCACTTGTGTTTCTGTCTATGCAACCCCAGCCCTCTAACCATGTTTTATAACCCCTGAACGGTTATAAAACATGTTTATCTCATTATTTAATCCAAATAAAAACAATAATGCAGGACAAAAATAACATTGGACTTAAAATGGATATGGCCCTAAAGGGCCAATTACCCGAACCTGAACCCGGCCCGGCTCGGTACGACGGGCGTGTGTATGTGCGATAGTCATCCCATCCCCTTGTTCTTTGAAACAAGTGTTAGAATCTCCATGTAGGTTATAAGGCCCACAACCTTTTTGAGATTCTTCAATATGAGACTATTCCACATCATCAAAGTCCAAAAGCACTCTATAAAAGAGTGGTCCCCAATTATTTTCTTTTTTTGAATTACCTCATCTCTTCCACATCCAACAGCGACTTGTAAACATCACCAAGCTAAAGAGACATCATGAATTCGAAGCTCATAGGGGGCATCCCTTGTCACAAGCTAGGTATACTCCCCTGTGGGCAGAGAAAGCCTCTAAGAGTTTTACCAAGTGAAGGCCTGCCAATGTGTTGTCATGCGTGGGAGGAGCAATATGGACCATTCAGTCTACACCAAATTTGTTGTGAATTTTGGAAACTCATAAAGGAAACATCCTAACTAAGCTGCCAGTAGATCGGACCAGGACTCTCTCATATGGACCTTGGTTTAGATCTGGCTGCAGGGTGGCTTAGTCAGTTCCACTTCTGAGTCCAGATGCAGGTTGGATAAGGGGTGACAAGGGCTCAACCTGATTGATCAAATTGAATTCCACCTCCCCCCCGCAAAAAAAAAGTTACTTATATGTGGTCAAAGAATTGTTTTCTTTTCTTCAGATGCAGGTTGGATAAGGGGTGACAAGGGCCCAACCTGATTGGTCAAATTGAATCCCTCCCCACCCCCCCGAAGGTTCCTTATATGTGGTCAAGGAATTGTTTTCTTTTCTTTGATGGTGAGCTATTGAATGATCAATTTTCATAATGGGGGTCATTTTCATGTTTTGTCAATTTCTTTTTTTTAATGGAAAAATGATGCTAACAGCACTGGCCTAGTAATATATGTTCGCTAGATTGATGTAACATGCTCCATTTTTCAAGATGGCACCCACTGTCACGGGCCTATTTCCTTCAATGGGCCAGCGCGGCGCGACGGTCCTTCCTTACCGCCGCAAGCCTACTCGTCAGCTCGCTTGCCGGTCGCGGAAGCTTATGATCAGAGTGCAAGAGAGCAAGAGAGAATAGAGGGAGAGAAGTTGCAATCACAAGAAGCAATCACAACGAGGGTGAACAAAAGAAAGCTCAACGCATTTGATTCATTCACAATTTTGCCCGCAGGCTATTACAGTTCAAGTATACGGGCTGCCCCTTCGGGGTATTGATTCACCTGAACCGGGCAGCTTACATCAGACTCAACAAAAGCAAAACAGACTCTAGCGCAACTGTACACTGTAAGTCGCAAGGGAACATGCTCCCCCCTTCAAATCATGCGCCGTCCTCGGCGCCATCTGTTTCGTGGTAAGCCCTGACTTCAGCCGGGTAGCGACTGTTCATTCGAAATGCAGGCTCCCACGTTGGTTCCGTTGTTTTCTCCCACTGCACCAAGTATTTCTTCGCTTGCCCCAAGTAGTTGACCTTATGGCGAAGGATCTGACTGAGGTGCTTCTCAGCCCGTTGTGCTGCTGGGGCCCTCTGCATGATGGGAGCGCGTTGCGGCACATTGCGTTCCAGGTCTCCATCATCTGGATGGAACTGCTTGAGGTTGCACACGTGGAACACCGGGTGCACCTTGAAGTCTGGGGGCAACTCCAACTTATATGCCAGCTTGCCCACCTTCTTTGTGATGGTGAAGTGTCCTTCATACTTTCTGAGTAGTCCGCGGTGCCGCCCGCGGAAGATGCCTGTGCGACCAGGATATAACTTCACCAACACTTGGTCCCCAACCTGGAACCCTGCGGGCCGACGGTGTTTGTCCGCCCACTTCTTCATTCTCTTCGCCGCTTTGTGTAAGAATGCCTTCGCCAACTCATTCTGCTCGTGCCAGTCGCGAACAAACTGATAGGCGAAGGATGGCCTTCCCTTTTCTTGTGCGGCAAGAGTGTGCGGGGTCAGTGGCTGCTGCCCCGTGGCTATCTCAAACGGGCTGTGGCCTGAAGATTCGCTCTTCTGCAGATTATAACAAAACTGTGCCACATCAAGGAGTTTCACCCAATTTTTCTGATTGGCACTAACAAAGTGCCTAAGGTACTGCTCCAATATCCCGTTGATGCGCTTTGTCTGCCCATCTGTCTGCGGATGGAAGCTTGTTGAAAACAGCAAATCAGAGCCAAGTAACCGAAATACTTCACGCCAGAACTTACCCATGAAGCGAGCATCGCGATCGCTCACAATGCTCTTTGGTATGCCCCAGTGCTTCACCACATGCTTTACGAACAACTCTGCAGTCTTCTCTGCAGAGCACTCCTTGGAAGCTGAGATGAAGGTGACATACTTTGAGAAACGATCCACCACGACTAAAATAGAACTGAGGCCCTCTACCTTTGGCAGACTAACAATAAAGTCCATAGAGATGCTTTCCCAAGGACGTTCTGGAATTGGTAGAGGCTCAAGGAGACCGGCAGCCTTCTGGTTTGTCCCCTTATATTGCTGGCAGATGAGGCATGTCCGCACATACCCCTCAACATCGTCTCTCATCTGCGGCCAATAGTAGCCGCGCTCAAGGAGTGCTAAGGTCCGCTCCTGGCCAGGATGGCCGGCCCATAGTGTATCATGGCACTCCTTGAGTAGCTCTCGGCGAAGGCTTCCCCACCGTGGTATAAAGATGCGTCCCCCTTTTGTTACAAGGAGGCCATCCTGTAGCCAAAATCGCCGAGTCTTCCCTGCCTGCGCCAGAGAAACAAGGTGTTGTGCGGTCGGATCCTGCTGTGTACCCTCGCGGATGCTGCTCAGCAATGCACCCTCTAAATGCACTTCAGGGCATCCGCCACAACATTGGTTTTTCCAACCTTGTACTCTAAGGCAAAGTCGAACTCAGCCAAAAACATCTGCCATCGAGCTTGCTTGGGCGTCAACTTCTTTTGCGTCTGAAAATAGCTCGTGGCCACATTGTCCGTCTTGACGACGAACTTGGCACCCAAAAGGTAGTGCCGCCAGGTCCTGAGGCAATACACAATGGCGGTCATCTCACGTTCGTGCACTATGTACCGCCTCTCTGCATCCTTCAGCTTACGACTCTCATATGCGATCGGATGACTGTCTTGCATAATAACTCCACCAATGGCAAAGTCTGAGGCATCAGTGTGGACTTCGAAGGGTCTCGAATGATCAGGCAGTCGCAGCACTGGCTCCTTCACTAAGGCTTTCTTCAAGCCGTCGAAGGCATCTTGGCACGCTCCTGTCCAAAGCCATACCCGATTCTTCTTTAACAAATCCGTGAGGGGCGCAACAATAAGGGAATAACCTTCGATGAAACGCCGATAATAGTTTGCCAAACCAAGGAATGACCGCAATTCTGACACTTTGCTTGGCGGAACCCATTCCTGGATGGCCCTTATCTTCTGCCCATCCATACGCAGCACACCACGCCCCACAACGTGGCCAAGGAAGCTGATCTCCTCCTGCCCGAAGAGACACTTCTCTCGTTTGACACAGAGGTCATTATCCTTCAGCACCTGAAACACTGTTCGCAAGTGCCCGGCATGTTCCTCCATGTTGCTGCTGTAGATCACGATATCATCCAGGTAGACTACCACAAACTTGTCTAAGTAAGGGTAGAAGATCTGGTTCATTAAAGTCGTGAAAGTGGCTGGAGCATTTGTCAACCCGAATGGCATTACTAGAAATTCGTAAGCACCATAGCGAGTGATGCAAGTTTTTTTCGGCTCATCCCCTTCGGCAATCCTCACCTGCCAGTAACCCGATCGCAGATCTAGCTTGGAAAAGATACGGGCACTGCCTAGCTGATCGAACAAGTCTGCTATCAATGGCAATGGGTACTTGTTCTTCACCGTGACCTTGTTCAAAGCCCGGTAATCCACACATAACTGTTTAGAGCCATCATGTTTCATCTGAAAAAGGACCGGGGCACCAAATGGGGCTTTTGATGGACGAACAATGCCTGCGTCCAACATCTCATCTAACTGCCTGCGCAGTTTCTTCAGCTCAGCTGGCCCCATACGGTATGGAACCATAGCAGGAGGCTTCGCTCCCGGGGTCAACTCAATCTTGTGGTCGACCTCGCGTCTTGGCGGAAGACGCTTTGGCAATTCCGAGGGCATCACCCCCCGAAACTCCTCCAACAGTGGGGCTAGGGTCGGTGGCACTGCTGCTTCGACCTTCCCTTCCTCTGCGCGCACTGCCACTAAGAATGTCTGCTCCCCATGCTTGACACCCTTCTTTAGTTGCATTGCTGACAACACTGAAGACTTGCCTTTCTGCGTAAGGCACTGCACTGTGTGGGACAGGTCTGACTCCATGATCGTCAGCGTGTTGAATTTTGGCAACATCATGACATTCTGGCTTCGCAGAAACTCCATACCCAAAATCATCTTGAAATCGTCCAGGGGCACCACAGAGAAGTTGGCTTTACCGACCCAACTTCCCACTTGAATAGCCACATCCCTTGCTTCACCAAGGATGGGCTTGGCCTCAGAGTTTACCGTTTTAATGGTCCTCTACTTTGGCCCATGCTTCAAGCCCAACCGCTCTGCCTCTTCCCGCGAGACAAAGTTGTGTGTGGCCCCGGAGTCTATCATTGCTGAAGTAGACTTTCCATTCATAATAACTTCAACGTACATGAGTTCCTTACTGACCTGCATGTTTTTAGTTGCGCAACTTCTAGCTGCGTTAATCGATTGCATGGCGCCCATCCTCGATTGCATGGTCTCAGTGTCACTGCCTTCAGTATCACTGCATTCTTCCTGTGCAGCATTGGCTTGCCCGTCGTCCTTTACAAGGCGCTTTGGGCATTGCCGGGCGATATGTCTATCACCACAGAACCAACATGTCACAACTGCACCCTTGTTGCTGTTGTTATGCTTTGTGTAGTTCTGTTTCTTTTCGGATTGATGGCGTGTCGACGCCTCACCTTTATCGTTGCGCTGCTCATCATTCTTGCCTCTGTGGTCAGGCTTCTTCCCAGCTTTGGTTGATGGGGTGAAAGGCTTGCGCTGAGTGTCAACTAAGCGCTCAGCCGCCACATATGCATCTTCCAAAATACGGGGGTTACTCCTTTCCACTTCAGACTGTGCCCATGGTTGAAGTCCCACAATGAACCAGTTGAGCATGTCGTCTTCTGGCATGTTAGGTATCTTCAGCATAAGCTTCTGGAACGTTCTGACATAGTCTTGCAACAAACCAGTATGTTTGAGTTCACGAACCATCCGGTAAGCCTGTCTCTGCGCATTTCTTTGCATGAAGTAGTTGCACAACTCTACTTTGAAGTCGTCAAAGGTGTCTATCACACATTGACCCCTCTCCATGTCATTGCGCTTCCGCCTCCACCAAGCGATAGCATCACCATCAAGTAAGGCCGCTGCAGCCTTGATCCTCAGATCTTCGAGGGTCACATTTTGGATATTCAAGTAGTCTTCTACTTGGAACAAGAAGTTCTCAATGGCTTTGCTGTCGCGAGAACCATTGAATTTTGCGGGTCTAGGTACATCAATCCTTGATGGTCTCTCACCATTTCCGCCATTCAGGGTCACCGTCCGCTGCAACGTACAGTTCCTCAACTCAAGATCGGTCACTGTAGTCGTCAACGAAGTGACCTGCCCCATTAGTAAGTTCACCTGCTCTTGCAGGCTCGCCACCACATTATTCAATCCATTGAATGATTCACATGCCCGTGAAATCGCTTCATCATGCGAAGTCACATTTTCCACCAACTTGTTAACAGTTGCAGCCAACTCTTCTTGGCCCCGAGGTGAACCCATCTCCTCAGCTTCGGCAACTGCCTTGCCTCTGGTGTTGCGCAAGTGTTGATAAGGCGCCACGATGTCTTGCTCACAAATCGCAGCCTGTCGGCGTGTCTGTCGACACCGACTTCGGAGTCCCTTCCCCAGCACGAGAACGGGCTCTGGTACCACTTGTCACGGGCCTATTTCCTTCAATGGGCCAGCGCGGCACGACGGTCCTTCCTTACCGCCGCAAGCCTACTTGTCAGCTCGCTTGCCGGTCGCGGAAGCTTATGATCAGAGTGCAAGAGAGCAAGAGAGAATAGAGGGAGAGAAGTTGCAATCACAAGAAGCAATCACAACGAGGGTGAACAAAAGAAAGCTCAACGCATTTGATTCATTCACAATTTTGCCCGCAGGCTATTACAGTTCAAGTATACGAGCTGCCCCTTCGGGGTATTGATTCACCTGAACCGGGCAGCTTACATCAGACTCAACAAAAGCAAAACAGACTCTAGCGCAACTGTACACTGTAAGTCGCAAGGGAACACCCACCATCTGTTGGTTTAATTTATGTCTATGGACAAGCCTTCCGACTATAGTGGAGGCTCGCCATACTGCATCATGAATACAATGAATTTACCTCATTCATTTACAATGAATTTAACCACGCAATTACATTATATAATGAATTTTCGTTATTCAAAATTATAAAAAAAAAAGAGAAATTTATAAGAGTTGTCTTTGAAAAATGTTTGTTGCCTTAAAAGTCATAATTTTGTTAATGATTTGGTAAACAACGATTCAATCATGTACCAACGGACATCGATCTACACATTTTTCTGAAGTCCCTTGATCTTAATTGATTAGTTAGATATAAATCTTCAACATTTGTTGCTGCCGTTCATTCTTCTCTGTGCAAGAATTCTTGTTTTCTTGCAAAAACTTGCATTTATTGGCAGGTTTTGCAGTTTGAAGGACACAATTTTGAGTTAGTGAGAACCTTTGTCTGCACTGCAATCAAGAGTAATGATTTGCGGCTAAAGTTTCGGTGTGGACAACAATGTCATATACCAATCATAAGAACCTCCATGAAGAAAATAATTCAGTTTGCAGAAATAATGTGCAATATTTTTCGACACATTTGAGTCAGCTTTCAGTTTGGTGCAGGTTAAAGCCCAATTGAACTTAGGTGTTTGTCTGCCGCGGACTAGCGGCAGCACCTGCCGTGCGAGCGTCGTCCGTGGACTGGCGGGGCTCCTTCATATTCTTCCACCATATAGTCATTATTAGAAAAAAAACAATAAAATTTCAAGAAAAATAACACTTTTTACTGTCTGGTAGGGCTGGGGAAAGAGATGAGCATGCTCCACTCCGCTTGTATAGGCGCGTTTTTTACATTATAGATCACATTTGTAAGGTCAGAATTTAAAAATAAAATGAAAAAGAGCTGAAAAACTCATCAAGCACCAAACGCTCAAGTATGTACTAGTAGTGTCTAGGTGCTTGAGCGTTAGGTGCTTGATGGATCTTTTGGCTTCTTCGGTGTTTTTTATGAGGTTTCAGCCATATAAATGTTGATTTACTAAGAATCCATACGATGAAAAAAAATAATGTTTGGAGCCTAGAAATTTTACAAAGATTTTATACCGTTGATTTTTGGAACCTTATAATATTATATATGTTTTATATATATTATATGTATTTTTTACATATTATATATTTTATATATTATCAAGTT
Source organism: Nuphar pumila (assembly GCF_984573655.1). Classification (NCBI taxonomy): domain Eukaryota; kingdom Viridiplantae; phylum Streptophyta; class Magnoliopsida; order Nymphaeales; family Nymphaeaceae; genus Nuphar; species Nuphar pumila. The sequence continues at coordinate 127,851,533 of NC_143255.1, read as the reverse complement.
AAAAAATACTATTGTGTAGCATAGGCTCCAGAGGCAGGGGTCCTAGCCTCGGAATTTTACGCAGCCAGGATGACTGTAGGTATTGCAGGATGAGCTAGCAACTAGATCTTCATGTTGGGTGTGGTTTCTTCAGGTTATAAATTAAAAAAAACTTTAAAAATAAAGAAACAAATTTAAAAAAGAAAAATTAGCCAGCTTGTGATCAGTTCACGAAGCTGAGTTCAGCTTGTGACAAGCTCATGAGCAGAGCCGTACCTGTGTTTTATGGGGCCTGAGGAGGAGGAAAAAAATGGGCCCCCTATTAATAGTAGGAGTTCGGGAGCAGCGCCTCGGATTTTTTTTTAAAGAATCAAAATAACAATAAAATGGGACCCTAAATTTTTTTTTTGAGAGCTCGGGCCTTAAAAATGGGCCCCTAAATTTTTTTTTGGGCCCAGGGGCCCTGAGGCCCAAGCCTCATAGGCCTCTTTACAGGTCCGGCTCTGCTCACGAGCCATGGCCCAACAGAGGTGTATGCTTGCCGAGCCGAGCCTGCACAGCCCAAGTTCGGCTCGTTTACCCACTCTGGTGGCAGGGATCATTATATTTATATGAGAACTGGACATATTAGGCCTCATTTCTCTTTTTGCCCCGTTCTGCCTGTGTGAGAAAAAATACTTAAAACTATATTTTTGGAAGGGGCCCAATGAGACCTAACAAAAAAATAGGCCTAAGGAATAAATATATATATATATATATATATAGAGAGAGAGAGAGAGAGACTAGAATATGAGAACTAAAAATATAGGAACTAAAAATCTAGAAACTAATGTGTGAACCATAATTTTTATGAAATTTTATTCTTTTCTCTTGAATCTAATAGTACAGATGTGATCTACATGCTTGGTTTCATAAGAACACACTCTTAATCATCCAATTTTGATGCATAAATGATATTTTTAAAAGGCTTTAAAATCAATGGCTTATATTCTTAATACATATTCAAGCATTCAAAAATCATATTTTTATTTTATCATCAAAAATATAAGATCCAATGGTTTATTCTTAGCAAATTCATCATGCCAAGCACATCCACATGGTTGGATTTGCAAAAAAGTGTTGGAAATGCCCATTTTTTCAGTTCTCATATTCTAATGATTATATATATACAAAAACTCGTAGGTGCATGATCACTTTTGAACATGACCAAATCGAATTCGCGCGGAGCATCCATCGTGTGCACGATGGACGCTCCACGTGTTGTTCTGCCAAAGAAGACCTTTAGCGGCGACTTTTTGTCGCCGCTAAAGGTCTTGCATGTACGATACTTTTAGCAGCCACAAAAGTCATTGCTAAAGGTCTGAGACCTTTAGCGGCATGACGGACGTTCCGCGTGAGTTAGTTTTGGTCATGTTTAAAAGCAATCATGCACCTACATGTTACTTTATATATATATATATATATATATATATATATATATATATATATATATATATATATATATATATATATATATATATATATATATATATATATATATGCCCCATTTCTTGTTCTGACCCATACTTTTTTAAGTGTTTTATGATAGATCTAAACTGTTAATTAGATGTGTTTATCATGCTTAATTCAGTGGGAAACGACTCTTGGATCATGTTTTTTAATGAAAAAACATGTTTTCCTTAGATACGAAAATTGGTACCTTCATAGCCATTTACTTTGGATCACCAAAAATGTGTATACAGGTCACCTATACACGGATGATCCAAAAGTGGGTTTCCACTAAACAAAACCTATAGATCACAGCTACAGTGTTAGACGTGAGAATAAATGCTTAAAACTACGATTGTTGAAGGGGCTTAACGAGACCTAACAAAAAAGAGGCCTAAGAAATACATCTCATATATATATATATATATATATATATATATATATATATATATATATATATATATATATATATATATATATATATAGAGAGAGAGAGAGAGAGAGAGAGAGTAATGATACATGCTTAATGGTTTTTATAGGGTATTTTGTTTTATTTTTAAATTCTGAGATGTGATCTATGTACCTCTTGAAGTATTTGATTCCAACACATGGGTGGGTTTTATAAGGTTAAAAAAAAAACGGGTTCAAAATCTTTGTAATTTTTTTAGGTTGTAAATATCATTTTTTCCATAAAAGTACATGATCTAAGTGTGGATTTCTCGTAAATCGACCATGCCCGACACATTTATGGGGTCGGAACTGAAAAAAAAAACACTGAAAGAACATAAAAACCCATTAAGCACGTATCATTAAGCACCTCTCTCTCTCTATATATATATATATATATATATACATATATAGAGAGAGAGAGAGAGAGTAGTGAGTAGGTGCCTGATGAGCATGCTTGATCGGTTTTTCGCTTCTCAGGTGCTTTTTATGGGGTTCTAGCCTTATAAATGTGCAAAAGAGTACTCATAAAGTTTACATTGCAGACACAGACTCAAGTTCACAATCAAAGTGACACCTCTTGGCTTTTAATGGGATATCGAACTAGGGCTGGCTGGTAAACTATCCAGGGGCTCAGGTTCGGCTCATTTACAGCCATATAGTGTTTGGACTCTTCTCTTATGGCTCGTGCAAGCTAAGCCGAACCATCTAAGCCTGAGCTGGCCTGCCTAAATAAAAATTTATTTTTTTTGAAAGGGTTCATAGTGAGAATTGAACCCATGCCCTATTAGATGCAAGTATGCCCAACTAGGGGTGACAATGGGTCGGTTTTATCCAGACCAAACCATATAGGGTCTGGGTATGGTGACAAATAAGAAGACCCGGGTCTGCTTAATACAAGGACCCGGGTATAGTTTGTGAAATTTTATACCAGACCCAAGTTCCTCTTAAGATTCATGTTTTTTTAATGTAAAAATGATAAAAATTATTATTTTACCGGGTATGGTTCATGTAGTTATTATCGGGTCTGGGTATGGTTTCTCTTATAGTAGACCCGAGTCAGTACCCGATACCATGTCCAAAAATTTGGTCCAAGTCTGGTTTTACCTGGGTCCGAAATAAACCCGACCAGTTGACACCCCTATGCATGCCCAACCACCTAGTTAAACTAACATGCTTTTTTGATATTTATTGGGCAGTAAATTCTACAAAACCTATTTAAACGAGCTTATATTTACCCATCCGGGACAAACACCCCTTGTTAGTACTCCACTTGGCTACATATAACAAACAAACTGAACATGAACGAGTTTGGGACGAGCCTAGCCACTAGTTGTCCCGTTAGTCCAACCATATCCGTCGTTAGTCCATGCTAAATCAAAAATAAAACACACACATTTTTGCAAACAACATATACCACAAAACAAAACAAAACAAATCCCTTTTAACTTTTAAAGCCCCAATAGTGATAAAAAGTGTAGATATTTTTGCGTGTATTACTTCTAAAGAAAGCTAAGCATCCTTACAAGGTGTACACTTTTTTGCTATCAAACCCAACGTTGCTAGTGTAGGCCCATATGTATCGTATCGGCAGAAAATCATACGATACTAATCTGAATCGGCTATTTTTTTAGTAAGTGTAAAAAAATGCTTACAATTATTTTAATGGTTTTAACATGTGTCACATTTTGATTGACGTGAAATATTTTTAAATTATTTGTTAGCCGATTCAGAACAATTCACTTGAAAATCCGTATCACACTACAAGAAAAATGTTAATTAGCGACGGAAATTTGCGACGGATTTTTTCCGTCGCAAATTAGCGACGGATTAGCTAGAGAAAACTTTCTTCATGAATCCGTCGCTAAGTAGCGACGGATTAGCGATGAAAGTTTTCTCTAGCTAATCCGTCGCTAATTAGCGACGGATTAACGACAACAATTGTTTCGTCGCTAATTCTCAATACCGAAAAAACATTTTAGCGAGGGATTTAGCGACGGAATTTTTCCGTCGCTAATTAGCGACGGATTAGCGACGGAAAAATTCCGTCGCTAAATCCCTCGCTAATTTTCGATTTAAACCGAGCGCGAAATTTTCCCTCTCTCCCTTTCGAAATTTAAATCGATCACACTCGATTTAAATCGATCACACTCGATCTCTTTCTTTATTATTATTATTCAACAGATCGCTTTCCTTTTTGTGAAGTGAACGAGGGCGGACTCATCGGCGTGTTGCATTCAACGAAGCAGGCCGCGGTGTTGAAAAGCAGGAAAGGGAAGGAAATCGTGCTTGACGCCCACGAGCTTCTCCATGAGCTCAACACCACGCAAAATCGCCTCGTCACGACCGAGGCCCATCTCTCCGAGGTGCAGAACCAGCTTCACTCCTCCAACACCCTCCTCGAGAACCTGCTCACGGAGCTGGCTCGGCTGAAGGAGTCGCTGCCGGAACGGGGGAGCAATAGCGGCCAGAACGACCCCGTGGTCCTTGAACAATATGATGGTGCCAAGACAGATCACCTGGCTGGTTGGGGCCCCGATGTCCCCGACGAGGTGAGGAACGTGGTGGGTCCGCACAAGCTGCCGCTGGGTTTCTCGCCCACCTTCGGCTCCGAGGAGATCTACCCACCGGTGGGTCACGCCTGCCGACGGTTCCAGGAGGAGCTGAAGCAGTACATGTCGTACGACATCGGGGGGACGTGCCCGGCGGACGACATCTTTGCGCAGCGGCTGATGATCAAGGGGTGCGAGCCCTTGCCCCCGAAGGCGGTGCCACGCAAGGTCTGCCTTCGGCGGCGTCGTCCTCCGGTTCACGGAGGACGACGACGCTAGTTCACAGAGGACGACGATGCCTGTCGGGTGCGGTATAAGTCCGGCTTATTGCTGCCGGAATACCGCCCGACAGGGATCATTTTTTTTTATTTTTTATTTTATATTTAGCGACGGATTAGCGACGGATAATGTCCGTCGCTAATCTGTCGCAAATTAGCGACGAAATTAACGACAAATAAGTTTTTTCGCTAATTAGCGAGCAAAAAATCGTGATGGCCTCTATCCATCGCTAATCCGTCGCTAATCCGTAGCTAAACTGTTTAGCGACGGCTTAGCGATGGATTAACGATGGATATAAGCCGTCGCTAATCCATGATTTTCTTGTAGTGTCAGCCGATTCGCCCGAATCATTGGCCAAACGATTCAGGGCCGATACAGATTCTGACAACATTGATCAAACCACACAAATTTGTACATGATATATGCTTGATTGACTCCCTCTGCGTGGTCTTATCTATTGCCATCTATTGAAAGCAAATTCTTTGTTCTTCTCTGAGGAAAGACAAGCTAATTAGGTGATATATACGTTCGTCTTGTGCTTTGTGCTTGGCTCCATATGTTTTGCATGCAAAGATCTGGTTTGCTAAGGTGCATTTGAATATTGCACTAAAGTACTTGCGACCCTTGTTTTTTTTATCTTTAATACTGAAATGAATGCATAAAATTTAGAAAATTTCCAAATCTTCAGTGGCATTGCCATGCATCCTTTGACTTTGCTGGAAAAAAAAACTGATTTCCCTAGACCTCTGAATTCCTAATAGGGATCTCTTCATATTAAAAAAAGCAGAGAGTCAAATATCACTGCAAAGAAAAAGAAAAATACTCTAGCTTCACATGTCAATGTAATGGGTCCTATTGGGTTACAAGCAAGCCAAATTATAAATTGTTATAATCACAATTGTTTTATTCATCTTATACTGCAATCTCATCTTATACTCCAATCCTTTCACTAATTTTTCAACCAAGAAGGTTAAGAGTTTATTCTAAGGAGCTAAATTGAAGGTGTTGAGATCATACATAATGTTATACCATCAACTCAAGGGTTTAATTAACGGTCGAAATCTAACACCCCAAAGTTCTTGATTTCATGCCATGTAAAAGATAATGATGTTTAGCCCACAAGGGCTCCACTCAATTGTTAGGGATGACTTGTGAATGTCACCAAGTTGAAGGGACATCCCAAGTTCAAAACCCATGGAGGCCTTCCCTTGCCGCAAGGTTGAAGCAGGGTGTACTCTTGGGTGAGCAAGGTGGACCTCAAAGGCTTTACCAACTGGAATCCTGCCAACATACGGTCAGTGATAGGGGGTTTTTCCTTGGCCTAGCAAAAAAAAAAGATAATTTAATGATGCTTAGATATTGAATTGGATGAATCGAATGGACTGTTTGGGTTCACTGAGTGGTATTTTTAGCCAAGCATTGAAACTATGCTTGAAATCAATGACTAAAAGTATACAAGATTGAGTTGAGCCACAATATTGGTCTATCTTGTTTTCAGAAGGTTTTGGCTTTATCATGTGTCAGAAAAGGTTGGAGAAGGCCAGAGGATGACTGGGACACTACTGTCCATCCTTGGCGTCTTATACAATTAGTGAAGTGAATGTGACCACAGCTTCAAACCACCACATGTAGAGAGTCAACTCAACAAAGTCTTCTAATGCTCACCAAACTGTGGTGAAGAATTCATTGATTGATGCTGAACCACTTTTCTTGAATTGAATGATTGTTAAATGAGGCCAAGTTTGTCCTCTCTCTCTCTCTCTCTCTCTCTCTCTCTCTCTCTCTCTCTCTCTCTCTCTCAGAGAACAATCAATTCAATGGAGACTTCCAACAACCGGCAATATTTGACAAATGAGCTACATGTTGGCACAAAGCATGTTCACAACTCAATAATCATCAACTTGTTCTATATGATCAACTTACGTTATAGACTGTCTATCAGGAAAGAAAAGCTTATATATTTAACCACTCTTTTGCGGGGTTAGGGTCTTGGAGGGAGTTGGGTGTTGGAGAAAAGAAGGGGAATCCAAAATTGATATCTGCAATTATCTCCTGTTTAGGTGTTTGGATGCAACCACTTATCCAGATGAATGAGAGAAGGTGGGTCTTCTAATAATGTGATTTCCCAACTTATCCTGTTTATCTGGATAAGTGGGTGCACCCAAACACCTTAGAAGAATTTGTAAACTCCCACTTAATGTTGTTAAAATCGGTTTGAATTGGCCCTTAGCCAATTCAAAAAGGTCCGACTTGGCTGTCACTTCATAATTTTTTAAATATGTTTAAATTGTTAAATTAATTATTTCATTTTTTATATTTTTATTGTTTAATAACACATGTCATCTTTTGGTAAAAAGTTGTCGATTCTCAATCAATTTGATTTTATTCAGGGTTTTTTTTAGGAAAAAAATTCACCTAGTGAATGGATTTTAACAACATTGCTCGTGCTAATAAAAGTGTAAAGGGAAGGGGTCTAATGTTATTGCTGAATGATCAAGCCTCGATATCATATCCAAGGGGGTCTAGGGTTGGAACCCACATGAGTGTTTGTGCTCACAGTTCATACATAACTGAGAAGTCTCGGGTTCAAATCTCAAGGGTTTGTGCTCACAGTTTTTTTATATTTACCACGAAGAAACTGCCCCCAGGATCAGAGACCTAGCGGGGATGGCTCTACCTGTTGTACTTATGATCATTGTCTTGGCAGCATAAAAACTCCGTGCCTTACCCTTTTCTCCCAGAAAGTCGCCACGCTTCGGCTTGCGCAAGGGGTGACTCCCATGAGATTTGAAACTAGAACGTCTGCCTGCGGGCGGCCCCTTTTGGGCATGCTCACAGCTGGTCTATAAAAAAAAAAAAGAAAAAAGAAAAAAGTAAGATCAAAAGCAAATGCAAGTCCAAAAGCTATCCCCCATGGTTCATCCCCCAAATGGAGTGATTCTTTAGGCTTGAACAGTTCAAGTTGCTCCTAGGACAAGTTATTTGCTGATCGAGAGCAGATCAGATAATCTACAAAATCAAGGTTGGGGAATGCTGTAATATCCTCAACATCTATTATGAGTTTACAATGTACCAAAACACGTTTAAATGCATGCCCCAACACAAGATGAAAATCAAATACAATCCTCTCTTAACGTGGAGAGACTTGTGTATTATTTTAATAATTATATATGGAACCTCTCTCTTGAGAAAATCTTTGAGAGTGTGTGTACTTCACCGAGGATGTAGGTTCATCTTAACTATGTAAAACTTTGGGTTTCGTGGTGTGTGTGTTTGTGCTTGAGTTCATTGGTCCCTTAAGTTTTAGACATATCTGACAATTAGGGGTGTCAATGGGTCAGGTTTGGTTCAGAACCAGGTAGAACGAGACCCAAGCCTGATTTGAGATTACGGTATCAGGTCTGGACCCAAATCCAATCGAACTCACCATAAGAAAAACCATACTCTGATCTTATAAGGGCGGGTTACATGAAGACCGGAACCATAGCCGGTAAAATAATATTTTTTTTATCTATTTTACATTGAAATATTGTTGATCTTAATCGGAACTCGGGTGGAGCATGGGTCTAATAGGGAATTTCATAAACCATAACTGGCTCTATATATTAATTGGACCCTTTGGGTCTGACCTCAATTCTAATCGGACATCCTCATTTATTACCAAACCCTACAGGGTCGGGTCCTGGTCAAACCTGACCTGGTGACACCCCTACTGCGAATCATGACATCATCAATACCTTGCTAATGAGACCGTAATTTGACTAATGTTGTCAGTATCAGTATCGGACCTGTATCGATTTGGCCAACGATTCACCGGCTGATACCGATTCTTAAGTGAATCGTTATGGATTGGCCTAAAAATAATTTTAAAATATTAAGTGTCAATCAAAACATGACATAATATTAAAATTAATTTTATGTTAATTTTTACATTTATTAAAAATAACTGAATCATGTCGGTATCTTATGGCTTTTGTGGCAATACGGTATGTATCGGCCGATACGCACCTATACTGACAAACACTGGATTTGACAGATCACTCGTGTGCTCTCGTCAATAACTCCAGGGGTCCAATTAACTTGGGAACTCGCACTCAATACTCAAATCATAATTAGAACCATTTCTCTATTAATAAAACATGAAATTCACAAACTCTTTTGTGTTGCGTATATTGGAGTACGCGAACTTGGACACGTCTTGTCAGATTCCCAAACGCACTATTTAGCAACGAACAATCCATATACCCGAAAAGAGAGAAAAAAAGGCTGTCGAATTGCAGAGCACAAAGTGGTAATCAACCATCGTAAATACCTTATAGGGTATACGTAAGGCAATCCCACACCTTAGGTTGGTTTTACATTTAGCCCAATGTTCATAAACAAGTAAGTTGTAACTAGGAGAATGATAAGAAAGTAAGAGCCTTCTCTCTCTCTCTCTCTCTCTCTCTCTCTCTCTCTCTCTCTCTCTCTCTCTCTCTCTCTCTATATATATATATATATATATATATATATATATATATATATATATATATATATATATATATATGAATTGGAGTATGAACCTAGATTTTCATAGGTTTTTTTTCTTTAAATTTATCACACATGTCATCTAATTCCTTGGTTTTATAGAAATGGACTCTTGGATCATTTGATTATGATGCATAAGGAAGATCTTTTAAGGCTTCAAAATTAAAAACTTAAAATTTTTGTACATATTCAAGCATCTAAAAATCATTTTTTTCATAAAAATATATGATCCAATGGTTGATTCTTATCAAATTGACCCCATCAAATGCATCTACAGGGTTTGATTTGCAAAAAAAGTATTGAAAATGCCTAGTTTACACTTGGATTCACATATTTTCAGATAACATATTCTAGGTCTTTTAAGGCTTGAAAATTCAAAGCTCAGTTTTTTCATACATATTCAATCATTCAAAAAACATTTTTTCATCAAAAATATATGATCTAACAGTCGGTTCTTAACAAATGGACCATGTCGAATGCATCCAAAAAAAGTGTTGAAAATGCCTAGTTCAAACTTCGATTTACACATTTTCGGATAACATATTCTAGATCTTTTAAGGCTTGAAAATTAAAAGCTCAAAATTTTCATACATATTCAAGCATCCAAAAATCATTTTTTCATCAAAAATATATGATCCAATAATCGATTCTTAACAAATGTACCACGTTGAATGTATCTACAGGGTTTGATTTGCAAAAAAGTGTTAAAAATGCATTGTTCACAATTCAATTCACACATTTTCAAACATATTCTAGTGACCCATATATATGAATGAAAACCTACCCACTAAAAAACATGCCAAACCTATCCACCACACATTTTATTGGATTTTGGGTTTTTTTCCAAAATTTTGACTGTGTAGATGTGATCTATATGCCTCTTTTTAAAGGAATCAGTTCTTGGAGCATTTTATTCTGATGCATAGATGGGTTTTTATAAGTTTCAAAAATCAATTTTCATAAATTTTTTAGGCTCCAATTACCATTTTTCTATTCAAAATTCATGATCCAAGTGTCAATTTCTAGTAAATCAATCATGCAACGGTCAAAATTTTGAAGAAACATCAAAAAAAAATCATTTGGTAGGTTTGGCATGTTTTTTAGTGAGTAGGTTTTCATTATTTTATATATATATATATATATATATATATATATATATATATATATATATATATATATATATATATATATATATATAAAAGGAAGACTGTTCATGCAAAAAATGTGATAAATAAGAAGTACTGGTTAAGACTTGAGGCCTGATATAATTTGTGAAATTTTATGCCAAATCAAGGCCTGACCTGAGTTCTAATTAAGACATATTTTTTAATGTAAAAATGATAAAAAAAATTATTTTATCGGGTATGGCCCGGGTTTAGTTCATGTAGTTCTTATCGAGTTCAAGTATGGTTTCTGTAACGCCCCAAAATCGTGGACTTGAAACCTTTTATGAAAAAGGTTGAAAGCTTTGAAATCAATCATTTATCAGAGTTTAAAACAGAAGTTCAGCGGAAGATCAGGTTCAAAACAACAAGTCCCTAGACTTTGGGCACATTACAACCAAAAAGCAGATTCCCCCTTACAAACCGATTTGCAGTTCAAATATATATTTTATTGAAATGAAAAGAAGAACCACATTTTGGTAATACAGTTTTAGAAATCCTGAGTTATAATCAAAAGAGATGCTTTCAAAGAAACCTTATACCGCATCTATTAACAGTATCCCCAGGAGCGCAACGTCAGGAAAGGGCATTGCCTTGAGTGCATCACGTCATCATGCCATCGCAAGCTGTCTCAACCTGTTCACCACCTGCCCATGAAAATGGGTCAGTCACACAACAGACTAGTAGGGGTGCAAAGGACAAGAAAGAGTAGAAGCTGCAATAAGTAAGATAAACGCTAGCTCAAGCAGGAACAAGCAAGACTAGCAGATCTAACCAAATGTGCTGTGGAGTAAGCAAAGCTCTAGTAAAGCAGACAGCTACGTAAAAGAGCAGGAAGGATCAGAGTGTTTGAACAGACCATTATAGCAACCTCACAAATATAATAGGTGAAGAGTAACTAACTCTATCCACCAGCCAAGCAAAAGCAATTGCAAAAGACAGGTATTCATAACAACATTCGAAATAAATACAAGTACCATTATATGGTTCAGCCTATCGGCCAGCAGCTACATTGATCGTGAGGCACAAGCTATTGCATCACAAGCAATTTGTAAGCTACACAGGATAAGCAATCAACTAGTATGAGAAGCTAGTTATCACCAAGCACAGAACTGCGTAAGCAGTTTAACCAACAAGGGTAACGCCTCGACAGGCGTACCTGGCTCAACGAGTAGCATACCTAACTACCGAGCTAACAAGCAAGCAAGCAATGCACGTCACAATATGCATATCTCAAGATCATGCGCATAAGTTATATCTTGTCTCATTACTGAGCAGGCCGTTGTGGGTACGCACAAGGCAAAATGTAGAAACAACCGAGATTGATTCGGGGGTCCATTATGCTATGTATTTTATTATACCCCGAATGACTGACTGAGTCTGCTTCCTAAGGGGACGGTCTGTGACTAAGAGAGTAAATCCCCAAAGGCAAACAAAGGCCCAATGGATGCGCATCCGTACTTCTACAGAAGTGGCCCGAAGGATTTCCCCTAACCTCCGATGACCGGGGAAGGTCGGATCTTTGCCCGAGATTGCCATATATGACTGTCCATCGGAGTTTTGTACCATCCATCCTCTCTCTTGATGAACCGTTCCGAATGAGCGCGACGGAGGGTTTCTTAACCGCCGTCCCATTCTCATGCTCTGGTCTTTCAACCCAATCGAGCATCTTGCCTGTAAAGGCGCATGATTATTATTTAGGTGAGTTATACGCGCCATTGCGCGTTCGAGACAAGCACACAATTCACATCTTACTCACAGCAGTACGCATCGTAACTAAAGGTATAACTACAAGAGGAAGAACATGGATCTCTTATAAGAGATCCAGCAATACCTTCACGAAGGAAGATGCTACAATCATGGTTGAACCAGAAAGCCTAAAACTAGGTCTCGCATCAGAGGTGAGGTAACGTCGGTCTAGTGATGACGCAAGTACCTTGCTAGGATCCCCACCCCTATTCGTGCACCGGATCCTAAATAAGGTTATCTAAGTCGTATCGAATAGGCAAACTAAGGTTGTAACACATCTATCCCAAATACATCAATTTGGGAGGTCTGACCTCTACCTCTGATTTACAAGCTATACATCTTGAAAATAGGTTTGCACCTAAGACGATGTCTTTTGAGAACTGAAGTGCATAAGTGTATGTCGTGGCTTGTAAGCCAAGTGAGACGATATACACTATGCACTCGGAGTTGCACTCAGAGAGTGCAAGCTGACAAGAGGCAAACTCATGCACATACTAATACAAAGGTACGACGAGGGACAAGCCTCGGGGGTGAAGCCGCACCGCGAGGGCAGAACGCTAAAGCTCCACACGAGGTATGAGATCATACCTCGATCATCGTAACGCACAAGCAGGCAACTACGCAAGCGACTCGTGAGGTAGGAGATCCTATACTGACTACGCAAGTGTAAAGGATGACTCATGAGACATAGGGTTGCACCTCTATAGATCGATAAGCGTAAGCAAATAAAGAAGCACACGACAACAATGAAATACATGAATGAGCAAGGCATATGCACGAAGCGCGGCAACAAGGTAAAGACAAACGCATACAAAAGATAAGGGCAAGAGCAGCACGACAGCACAGGAAGGTAAAGCGCGAGAAGTAAAGCAGGAGCAAGGCCATGGCGCATAAAGCGCGGGGCAACAAATAAATGCAGGAAGTAAAGTGTAAGAACGTAAAGAAGGACCAGGATCTACATCCTGGAGAACAAGGCAGACATAAGCAAGTAAATGCCAAGTCGCAAAGCGCGGGGCAACATGAAAGTAAAGTGCGGAAAAGTAAAGAGAACAAGGATCGCGAAACCGCGTCCTTGAGTTAAAGACATGGAATGTAAAGACAGGAATGAAAAGCCTAGGCACATATAGCGCGGCGGCAACAGAAAGAAAAGTGCGGAAAAGTAAAGAGGACAAGGATCGCAAAACCGCGTCCTTGAAGGTAAAGACATACGTATATATATTATACGTATACATATATCATCCTCTTTTAGTTATCTTTCTTATTTTAGCATTTATCAGTTCATTGTCCTTTCACGCAAGAATCCCCTACCTTAAGGGGTTGCGGGTCCTCGTACGCATGCAGCGTAGGCAAGCAAGAGCTCGAGCCACAGAGGGCGAGCCGGATCCACCATTCAACCTAAAGATCTTAAAACATTAGTATATGCCATATAAGAAAAGAGAAGCAAACACAGTCAGGTCTCCTGCCTGCAGAAGGCAGAGGCATGAGCTCTGCATCCTGCAGACAAGGGTGCCAGAGGCAGGGGGCTCAGCCCTGCTTCACAACAATAGCAGAAGCAGGGAGCAGGAGCTCCCTGTCTGCTAGCACAAGGAAAGGCAGGGGAGGGAGCAGGGGCTCCCTGCCACACCTGCTACAACAAGGCAGGGGGGGAAACACCCCCTGACAGAACAAGAGACAGGGGCGCAACCCCCTGCTGGCAGCAAGAACAAGGCAAGGGGGCAAAGCCCCTTGCCGAAAAATAGCAAAGATGCAGGGGGCAAGCCCCTGCTCGAAAACAAGAAATCAGGGGGGCTTCGCCCCCTGCTGGCACAATGCAAGAGGCAGTGGGACAGAACCCCCTGCCGAGGAGCAACAGAAGAGCAGGGGGGCTCCGCCCCCTGCCGAAGAGCAACATGCAAGCAGGGGGCGAAGCCCCCTGCCGAAAAACAAAAGCAAAGACAGGGGGATAGAGCCCACTGCCGAGAAAGCACAAGGACAGGGGGACAGAGCCCCCTGTCGACAGATCCTCAAAAAGGAAGGCAGGGGGCTCAGTCCCCCTACCGACCCACAGCAAAAAGGCAAGGGGGGGTAACCCCCTGCCAGCAAGAAGCAACAGGGGGCTCAGCCCCCCTGTCGACCAACAGCAAAGAGGCAGGGGAGGTAACCCCCTGCCAAAACAAAAGGCGACAGGGGGCTCAGCCCCCTTGTCGACCCACAGCAAACAGGGAGAGTGACAGGGGGCTCAGCCCCCCTCCCCCTGTCGACCAAGAGCAAAAAGGCAAGGGGGTAACCCCCTGCCAAAACAAGAGGCGACAGGGGGCGAAACCCCCTGTCAAGAAGAGCCAACGACAGGGGGCCCAGCCCCCTGTCGACCAAGAATAAAGGGAGGCAGGGGGTTTAGCCCCTGCCAACCGACGATGATGACAGGGGGCTCATCCCCCCTGTCGATCCATCCTGCACACAGAAGAGAGAGAGAGGAGGGTTATACCTCCAAGATCAGGGGAGTCGCCAGGCCGGAAGATCGAGGGCTACCGGACGGAGGGTGGTGGTGTTGCCGAAGTCGGAAGGCTGTCGCCGGCACACGGGGTCCCTGGCACCACCGATGGCCAGACAAGGAGGGGACGAGCGGCGATCGGCGGCGAGTCGCCGGCACTCGGCGACTGCAGGGAGGAACAGCAGAGGGGTGACCGATGGCGACGAACCCTCGCTCGAAGGGTGAGAGGCGAAGAGGTGGTGGCCGTGCTTGCAGGATACCGGCGCTCGGGGGGTCGGCGGCGGCTCCCACGACACAGGGAACGAAAAGGGGGGTTCTGTCGGAGCTAAAAGGCCGTCGGTGGCCGGCGTAGGGAGCAGAACAAGGGGGATGCTGAGGCTGCCGACTGTCGAAGGTCGCCAGCGCTCGAAGGCCACTGGGTCGCCAGAACTCAAAGGGGAGGCGAAGAGGGGAGTGCTCGCACCATCGGGAGGCCGCAGGGAGGATCGCCGGTCGTCAGGGAGGCTGCCGGACGGAGATGCGCACCGGCGTCTCCAGTCACCGGCGGCCGCGGCGTGAGGGGGGAGATCGGAGCAGATGAGAGAGAAGGGGCGAGGGTTTTGCCCCTCGCTCGAGACACTGTGTCCTTTTAAGGACACCGGCTTCTCGAGAAATCGAGAAGCCGGGGCGCGGGTCGGCTCGAGCTCGGATCCAGCCCGGATCCGGGTCCGACACAGGGGGCAGACCCTGACTCGTGTCCGACACGTGTCTGACACGAGTCGGACACAATTTTTTTTTCGGGCTTTACAGTTTCTCTTATGGTGGGTCCGATTAGACAATACCATACCCGAAAATTAGGGTCAAGTCCGGTTCCACTTGGGTTCAAACCAAACCCGACCGGTTGACACACCTACTCTGAAGTGATGTAATGGATGTATGAAGACATGTGTTAAATGTAGAACCATTGAGATGGCATGTGAAAAGTCTTTAAGGAGGTTATATGGGTCATATGTTATAAGAGTTAAGACATGCAATCATACTAGTGTGGGGGCATTAAGTTAGAAATTTGTAATTAAATATGTGGTTCATAAAATAGACGTCAAAAGTAGTCATTTATGCATGAAAAGTGTGTTAAAAGGGCTCCGACTTTATATTATATTTATAGACTATATATTTTGAGTATGAGGTAAAAGTATTAGCCAATAGATAGATGTTTTTTTAGTGATATACTACTTTTAAGCCTTAATTTGTGTAAGATTAGGAGCTCCTTTAATTTTTTTTAATAAAAAACAACTAAAAAAAACTTTAATTTTTTTCACTAATATTAGTTTATGGTTTTCTTTTTCTAAGGGTGATATATATATATATATATATATATATATATGAGAGAGAGAAGGAGATACAATGTTTGGAAAGCAAAATAAGAAACAAATAAAGAAAAAACCTTCAAAATTTCTCACTAATATTATTTTATGGTTTTCTTTTTTAACTTTGCTTTCCAAGGATGTGGTTGCTTGTCGAGGAAGGAGGCTCTGCTGCATGTCAATGTTTAGGGATGCAAATGTTTTGGATCTATCCCTGGGGGCAAGGGGTAAGCCCACAGAGTTTTACCTTGTCAAGACAGTGATCTGATAGTAAGAATGGCAGGCAAGGCCAGTGTAGCTAGGTCTATGATCTTAGGAGTTATTTCTCTGTATAAATATGAAAAAGGGTTTGAATCCAAAACAACTAAATACATGGGGATTTGGATCAAAATGGGAACAGCTAAAAATTGCAAAAGCCCATCCTGGATCCGACCCATTTGCATCCCTAGTCTTGGTGCTGAGCCTATGTCTGCAGAAAATGGCCCCCTTTTGCGTTGCCATAGTAGAGGCTGCAAAATTATTGTTCTTTTTTTGTGTGTTTCTACGGAAAACCCACTAGTTTGCAACATGAGAAACATCATAAAGCACAAGATTTGGATATGGATAAGAATCTTTATCTCATTTGGGTTGCTAGAGATCATATGCACAATGAGTGAAAAATGTGGGAGGCCAAGATGCAAGGTTGGGATGGATCATACTTCTTCATTTGCCATATAGTGCTGGACCCTTTTTTTCTTCTTTTTTTGAAAATAACAAAATAGAGTAGGACACTTTCAATGATCGATGTCCTACGTATGATTTTGATTGATTTGATCCCTTTTAGGATAAACTTTAATAATTTTGTGTGGTCTCCACCTTGAGAAATGTTGAGATGAGTGGTTGTCAGCAGCGCTGCATAGAAAATGGCCTCTTTTATTTTCCCTCTTACACATGTTTTCTTGATGATCAAGCAAGTGTTTATTACCGCTCCCCACCAATTTATTCAGACCCATCAATTATTACCTACGTTACAAGGATACGCCATTTTGGTAGTGTGTGCTTGGTGACACAAGTACACATACTCGGACACGACCACTGATACATATGGATAATATTTTAATATTATTTTGCTATTATCTTAAAGCTTATTTTAATAAAATGTATTTTTTAACATTGAATATTAAAAAATAGTTTTTTTATTTATTAACGTATTTTGTATCATCATGTCCTATTTTTCAAAAAAGAAATTGAACTTGCAAGTCAAACCCGCGTCATATGTCCTTTTGTCCACGTGTCTTTGTGACATAGGTTATTACTCTAGTGGAAAAAACAAAAAAGGATTATATATAATTACTTGGTAGACAAGCTCACGGAATCGAACTCATTAAAATTACAATTTTTTCCGGTATGCGTAGCCTATGAAGGGCAAAGGCTTGTGGTCAGTAACGGAGGGGTTTTCGCTTGGCCCAACCGAAAAAAAAAAAAATAATTGCAAAAAGCACACCTAACTTTTTGACCTAATTACAAATAACTGTACTTGTAGCGATTTAAGGGGGTCAGCAGCCTACCCGACCCGCACCCTTTTGTTCATACAGGACTCTAGCCCTTAAATTTTTTTTTTCATTTTTTATAATTGTAAGATTTCAATTATGATGAATTATATCTATTTCATACCAAATTCTTGTAAAATAGTAATTTGTAAAAAGGATTTCAGTTGATTTCATGTTGGATTCGGGTATGTCCTAGTTTGTATTGAACTAACCCAAACAAATCGGTTCCTTAAAATGAAAATATTTGTTTGGGTTGGATAAGTTCTGGATTGATGCAACTGATCCAATGCTATGTGTGCAAGTGGACCAGATTTGGTCAGGACTGCAATATGAACCCAACGCATTATTCTCAGATATGGATCTCGAAATACTCTCCTGATATAGATTTGGATCAAATTTGGACGTGCATGACCGGAAACTTTGGATTCAGATTCAAATTTAGTTCTGTGGTTTCTGTCGATTGACATTCGGATCTAGATCAAATTTGATGCATTTGCACTGTTTACATGTAAAACCCTTATTTCCAATCTTTTTTTTGTGTGGCATCCTTGAAACTTTGTGTGGACTGAACTTCACTACGTTGGATCTTGTCTGGATCCAGTTTATGATTCTGACCTGCTGCTCAATATTTGGAATCGGATTTAGGTCTAATATGACCCGAGCCGTATCCGAACTTGTCAATTTCGGTATTCGTTCTAGAACAAGAAACAGTGAGTGGTGAGGGGTGGAGGATGGAACAGTCAATTTGGAATTCGGGTCTAATATGCTCCACAATTGCTGATGCAGATTCCATGTTTTCCATAAGGATGGTGAAGTCTTAATTTGTGGAGATCATGTGAGGACAAAATTATGACAATCACTAGGCTCCTTGTGCATTAATGGACTTTGGTGGATACCAGCCCGTTTGGTGCAAGACATCAATGCATCTCTCTCTCTCTCTCTCTCTCTCTCGGTTAAAGAGTAGTCACAAGTCTTATTATCTGTATTTTCTCGATCGGCAAAGGAAAATCTGATGATCGATAAATTTTAAAAAAAAAATCTTTTTAGGAAAACATCAGCATATTTAAAATTTTAAATTATAAGAAAACCATTAAAAATATAAAATATTGTGTTAATAACGCAAAATTTGGGGATATTTTTTAAATAAGAATATTTTGAAAATATCGCATTTGGGGGGGATTGTATTTGTTTTTGAAAGCCTAGCTAATGATAAAATCGTGAGATTTTTGCGGGAAAAAAGGTGATTTGTGGAAGATCTCTCTCTCTCTCTCTCTCTCTCTTGGTTCAAGAGAATAGTCACAAGTCTTGTTATCGAGATTTTATCGACAAAGGAAAATATAAATTTAAAAATAAAATTTGTTTTTAGGAAAACATCAGTATATTTAAAATTTTAAAATATAAGAAAACCATTAAAAATATAAAATATTGTGTTAATAATGTGATAATATGGGGACATTTTTAAATAAAAATATTTTGAAAATATTGCATTTTTTTTAAAGCCTAGCTTACGATAAAATAATGAGATATTGAAAAAAAAAATGATCTGTGCAAGATCTCTCTCTCTCTCTCTCTCTCTCTCTCTCTCTCTCTCTCAGTGCGTTAGCATCGTGGGCGAAGGAAATATCGCATTAATGGATACAAAAGACGGTTGGCTATATAATGCTCAACAATTTCTTGTGTTCTTATTTTTTGTTTCAACAGTAAATATGGAAAAATAACCAAAACAAATATTTGATTGGCCTTTCATAGAAATCTAGACCTAAATTTTACATCTTCTTTCTTTATATACATAGAGACTCATGCAAATGTAGTCTTTTGGTTCAACAAATTTGGCCTTTTTTTATGTACACATTATAGATGGGGCCCACTAAGGCTTAGCTCATTGAATATAGTGGGGTAAGGCGTTTGTCATGAGCTCGTAGATGTCTTGAGCTCAAAACCCATCGGTGTACATGAGGCCGGGTTAGCTGATTGGGCCCAAGTACTTTACAAAGTTATCCAGGCCATACAAAACACAGAAAATCGCTACAAGCACAGTTATTTTCTGTGTTTTGTGTGGCGAGTATTTTGCAAATTACTCAAGCACGATCATTGGATCTACTCTAGGGTGTTCATCCCTTGTCGCAAGGCCAAAGCTGGGTGTAGTCTCTAGTGGACAAGGGGGATATAGGGGCTTACGTCAATGGGCTCAAGGGTGTCAACGTACGGGCCTGTTTTACCCGGACCCTACCCGAAGCAAACCCTATAGGGTATAGGGTGCGGGTATGGTGATAAATAATAAGACCCGGTTCCAAACCCGAAGGTCCAATTAATACATTGACCCGGGTATGGTTTGTGAAATTTTATACCAGACCTGGACTTGACCCGAGTTCTGAATAAGACCCGCATTTTTTCAATGTAATTTTTTTTTTTAAATTTCACTGTATGAATGTGATCTAGATGCTTGGTTTTATAGAAAGACTCTTAGATCATCCGGTTATTATGCATAAGAACAATCTTTTAAGGCTTGAAAATCAATAGCTTAAAATTTTTGTAAATATTCAAGCATCAAAAAATCACACTTTTTTTATCGAAATACATGATTCAACTGTCAATTCCCAGCAAATGAACCATGCCGAATACATATGCAAGGTTATATTTGTAAAAAAAAAGTGTCTGAAATGCCTAGTTCACACTCTTGTTCATATATTTTCAGTTAACACACACACACACATATATATATATATATATATATATATATATATATATATATATATATATATATATATATATATATATATATATATATATATATATATATATATATATATATTCATCTCTTTATGTATTGCACTTAAAATATATATCACACATAAAAATTATATATATTTTTTTATATATACAAACTCACCCAAGCCCCCTTCCTAAAAAAAATGGACGTGAAGGTTTCATCTCATCCGGCTTCATCTTGGCAACATATTCCAAACATTTTCTCATACACGCATTTGCATTTACACATGCACAACACATAAATGAGCCATATCGCAAAGATAGGGGTGCAACTAGGCTCATGAAGAGTTCAATATTTTCGATTTTTTTTTTGGAAAAATAGGATATGGCGACAGATTATTTTTTTATCTGTTAAGAGTAATTTTTTTATATTTTCATAAATAAAATCTATTTTTTATTATAATATTGTTAAATAGTGTTAAAATAATATTAGAAACATTAAAATAATAAGTGTTAGAGTCCGGTCAGTTGCCCTCTAAGTTACGTGTCAATGTGACATGGTATGTGAACACGCTCTACAAGATATTAATATCTAGTGGGTAAATATTTGCTACTATTGAATGTACCATAATTTTGAGATGAAAATCATAGGGGTAAGATGTATCAACTCAATTTTGACAGCATCGTTTGTTTGCTATTTTCCCATATCTAGTATACTTCATTAACTAGCATCAGTTGTGCTTTTAAAAAGTATATTAGCCCGTAAATTGCTATTTTTATGACTCATTTAACTGCAGGATATTTGTTCGATAAAGTGCTATGATATCAAAGGTTAAGGTTGGAAAACAAGCCAAGCTAATCATGCCTCCACTTGGCTCAAATGAAGCTTTCTAGGGCTTACAAACTAAGCTCGATGAGTGAAGCCACGAGTAGCTTGTTTAGCATAATGAGTCGAGCATGAACAAAAGGTACTCGGCTCCGCTTAGGCACGTGTAATTATGAAATATTTGTAATAGAGAAGTTTTGGGTTTGGTACTCCGCATTGAATAAAGAGTAATGCTACGGTGCTCCGGGCCGAGCACCTACTAGAAATCAAAGTTGTAACTTGCATCTTCTCAATCAGACCTTATAGATGAACTCAATTAACACAGTTTATTTGATATGAATCATGTTTTTTGGAATTTTAAATAGGTTTTCTCAAGTCATGAGATTTTGTTACATTGTGAGCCCTTGATTTTTGAAGACTTTAAAAAACCTACACGTATGCTATAATCACATGATCTAAAACCTTTTTTCACTAAATAATGATTGTAGATCATATCTATATGTTTTGATCAACAAAAAACCACTCAAGTTTTGAAAATTTGAAGCTTCTATTAGGTTTAGGTGGGAGTAGGTGTTCTTGGGGCACCCTATCATTACTATTACTATTGAATAAAAAACTGAGTTCGGCTTATCACAAACCAAACCTGAGCTTGAACTAGGTCTGGACTTAAACTAGCCTACCCTGAACAGCCCCAGTTCAGCTTAACCAGCTCAGCTGCTAGAGAAGCTAACCAACTGAGACTCTGACCATATGGTAGGAGCAGTTTGTGCAAGTCACCATGTGATGGGATGTTGCAAGTTCGAACCCACTGGTATACCAGTGGTTGAATAACTGCCTGGTAGTTTGAGCAGGCCACTAAGTAATCAAGAAGTTAAAAAAACAAAAAATAAAAAAAAAAGAGTAATCAAGAACATTGTATGTTATATAGAATTCTGGTATGCCTCATACTGGGAAGAAAGTAAAAGATAATATGGTAGGGCTAGTTTTTGTTTTTTTTAGAGGAAAACAAATCTTTTCATTACCAGTTGAGCATGGTATACATCATTCATGGGATAATATGGTAGGGTTAGTTAGTGCCTTGATCTAGAAGGCTAAAAGTGTCATGAAAAAGACAAAAAATAAAAGGGGTTTTGAGATATCATGGCTTTGCAGTCATTTAAATATTCATTAACCTTATTTAATAGCAACTGCAACTGCAACAAAGAAAACGAAATAAAAAATAAAAAAGGAAACCTTGTATTAAGATTGGAGTGGTTAAGTCTAGAAGGAACTAAGAAAAACTTTTTACATGGATGGAAGAATAAAAGAGGCAGTGATAAATCACATAAAAAATTGTAAGTAGGCCCAAAGTTTATCTTTTTGTGTCAACACGTCAGTCAAGCTCTATAAAGGAAAGCATATTATGTATATTGGAACAAAAGCAGAACAGTGAAAAAAATAAACAGTAAATGCATAAAGCAACAGTGAAAAATAAAATGTAAATGAATAAAAGCTTATAACCCTAGTAAAAGCATGATACAAGCCATATAAATGGAAGTCCTTTTTATTTAAAATTTGAATTTCATGTGATTCACAGTGAGATGACAAAGAAGTGGGGGGCCTCATGTCCCCAAGGTGGGAAGCACAATTGACAAGCAATGCAAGCACCAATACACACCTTAGCCACGCCTGTCATTATTATCAATACCAATAAAATCAGACTTCAACACACTAAAGCAAGCAAAATAAAAGAAGGGAAGAGCCCTTACCCACCACATCCCTTGTGTGGTTCAAATTTTTAAAAACAAACCAAACCTGCCCCAACATGGTGAAAGCTAGGGAACTCGTGTCAGTACAGTCAATTCCTCAATTGTGCTGTTTCTGACAAACAGGATAGTAGGGACCTTACCATTATCCTTCCTCACAGTAAACAACAGAAACCCCAAACCACAAAACCACATTTTCATCGTTTTCTTATGATGCAGCCTTTGTAAGAAGAAAGTGAGGCTGTGGTACTAGTTTGTCATTTTTATGGAGGCAAACAGCTTGTGTTGTTATATTTGGGGTTGGGGGTTGTTATTACTTAGCCCCTTAAAAAAATCCAAAGTACCCATGAGATAGGGGATGTCATACAGTCATAGCCCCAAAAACATGATCCTGTCTAACCCCTATCAATGATTTCTTAATTCTTAGGACTATATGTTATAGCCTAAAACATGATCATGTTTCCAACCCCCTATGAATCATTTTTTAGGATTATCAGGTCCACTACCTCATACATGCAGCTTTGGATCTGAAAAAGGAAAAGAACAAGCAAACAGCTCCTTTGTAAAGGGTTCATTCTGTCAGAATCTACTCCAAACACTCGAAACCAAGAAAAAGCAAACTTTGGTTCTTAAGAAAAAGAAGGGATAAAAAGAAAGAGATGTGAATATAGAATAAAGAAAAAAGGTGAGAAACTAATGTGAATGCAATGACCATCCATCTTATTTTTTTGAGAGGTGGCTCGTTCATTATTTCTGCCCCTCTGTAACGTTACTGGCGTACAGCAGAAGCATAAAAGAGAAATTAAAGGGGTAAAGGGAAAAGAGGGGCAGTGGCAATCAAAGCTACCTGTTACCACTCTTTCACCAGCTGTACCATTGGCAGGACGCCACGTGGGGATGTTGAGTTGCTTGGAAGAGATACATGGTGACAATAATGGCAGCAGCCATGGGAGATGGGATGAGGGAAATAATGAGAGAGAATCATCCATGGATTGTGGGGAAGGGGAAAGGGGGGAGGGGTGGCGGTTAAAGTTGATTTTTTCCGAACAGTCAAAACCCTTATACCCCAAACGGTCAAAAAGGTTCCATCAGCATCAGCAGAAGACAGTTAAAAATAAAAGGTCTCTCTCCATGTGGTGACTTGGGAAATCTAGTCTCTCTTTCTGACTCGTAGAGAGGATACTCTCTCCTAGTAACTTGGTAAAAACTAAAAACCTCTCTCTCTCAACTTGAGTAGAAAGACTGAAATAGAAGTTTTCTCTCTCTAGTAAATTAGTACATCTCTCTCTGACTTCGGGTAGTTCTACTTCTACCATTTCTCTCTCTTTTGTAGCTAGGTCTCTCTCTCTCTCTCTGAAATTGGGTAGAGCCTTGGGTCTATTTTCTTTGTCTAGGAGCTCTCTCTCTCTCCTGTTTCCTTTCTTCTTCTTGCTTTTCCTATTCATTCTTTTGAAACCCTCCTGCCTTCGTCCTCGTCACAGAACTCTATTGGTATAAACAAACAGTGAAAACTCATGAAAATTTAAAACTTTGAGGGCCAACTTTCATAGAAAAGGACCATCTTTCTTTTACTCACGATGGATCCCAAGGGTTCTTCAAAGGCCCCATCTCAAGAGGTGCCCAAGTTCCATCAAGCCCTGGGTCTCCAGAGGGATAACAAGATGGAGTCAAAGGATCTGCAGATAGTGGTGGCCGAGAAAGAGGAAGGTAAGAAGCAGCTTGCTCCCAAGAGAAGCTCTAACAAGGACAGGCACACAAAGGTGGATGGAAGGGGAAGGAGGATCAGGATGCCTGCTCTATGTGCTGCAAGAATCTTCCAACTCACAAGAGAATTAGGCCACAAATCTGATGGGGAGACCATACAGTGGTTGCTGCAACAGTCTGAGCCATCCATCATAGCAGCTACGGGGACAGGCACCATCCCTGCCTCAGCCCTTGCAGCCGCTGGTGGCTCCATGTCTGCACAGGGGAGCTCTGTTTCTGCTGGGCTTCATCAAAAGATGGATGAGTTGGGTCAAGGAATTGGAGGTGGGAGGAGCAATTGGGCCATGACTGTCGGTAGATCTCATTCAGCTACTGGTAGCTTCTGGCCTAGTGTGAGTGGGTTCACCTCTGGGTTCTTACACTCCTCTGCTCCTTCAACATCAAATTTGGGGTCTGAGAATGTGAATTTCATACCAAGAATCGGGTTTTCGGGGTTCGAAATGCCGAGCACTCATCTTGGTCCTGTGAATCTAAGCTCAATCTTGGGTACCCACAATCAGTCTCTTCCAGGGTTGGAGCTTGGGCTTTCTCCTGATGGCCATATTGGAGTGCTGACCTCCCAGGCGTTGAATTACTACCATCAGATTGGGCAGAATAGAGGAGCTCAAATCCAACAGCAGCAACAGCAACAGCAGCAACAACAACAGCAGCAAACTAGTAAGGATGATTCGCAGGGATCACGACATTAAGAGAGAGGCTGTAATTTTTATGCTGAGTTAAGGGAGGTTTTCTTGCTGGTTTTGAGAAGAAACAAGCTGAATATATCCTTCTAAAGCAGTGGAAAGAGACCTTGATGATCCAGTCTTTGTGGAATTGACATAGATGCTGGAATCAAGCTTGTGTTGTGCTCTCTTTCCCTGCAAAGGCTTCATCAAAGTCTCAAAATACAGGTAGTTCCCTGTTTCTTTGTGCGTTAGTTTACTGTTTCTTGAATAAGGTATACTGGTTGCAGTTTATGGTCTTCTCTTTCTTCAGGCTTGGTAACCACATGAATCTTTTTTTCTCGTGTCAAATTTGCAGGTGGAAGATTGGAAAGATAGATTGCTTCTTGGGATTGGAACTCTTTTCCTTTTTGTCTTTGATCTTTTGTGTCAATGTGTGTTCATAATAGCATAAACCATTGTTGATTATTTGTTCTCAAGTGTTGGTGGATTGGTGATTGGCTTGTCATGAAAGAAGTTGGGATTCAAGACTGCAGAATATGCAAGTTATATGATTTTTATGGTAGAGTTTGTAAAATACAGGAATACTATGATATTCTGTTTTGCATTTGATGTGGGAGTTGTTTTAAAAAAACCAATAAGCAATACTTTCGCTGGTTTGCCTTTTTCATCTTCATCATCCAATCCATCTAAGCAGCTTGAAGAAAAACTCATGATGATGGTAAGCCTAGAAATTGACTCACATCTTGCCCCAAAGGTTACCATTTAAAATAACCCTCCTAGTGATCTTTAAATTCTGTGGTTATCATTATTTTGATATTTCTTTCATTACCAGAGAACTGAGCTAGATCCGACAGAGAACAAGGTGTATTGCCATAATGCAAGTCTTTCTTCATTAGCATTATTAAGTCTAGACTGATTGGTTTTTCATGGAAGCAGCAGGAAATTACACTGCAGAATGAGCGAGCTTCTGTAAAAAAAAATTTTGAGGTTGCAGAAACTCGGAATGTATGATATTTTTAGTTTTGCTTATGATAATGAATTTCAGCCAAAAATGAATTTTGAAGCAATGTTTTCATTGTTTTGAGATTTAAACGTACTTGAAATCCTTTATGAGAATGCTAAGCCTTGAAATTTATCCACATATCGTTAACTATATCATACTAAAAGTTTATCATTAATCCAGTAAGTTAGTAACATTAATTGATTTGCATATCATTTAAGTGTTCTGTTCATCATCAGAGCAAGATTTATAATCGCTGAAGCAAATCAGACCAGCCAGCAGGCATTTCCCCGTGAAGTATTTCTGTCATAACATATTTCAATCTACGGATTCTTATTCCAAAATATTATTGTTGCTTAAAGGTTCTCTTTTTGCTGTTTCTTTTCTTGATATTTAATGTATCCCACCATCATCCAAAGAACAAGTTTGGTCTTACAGGTCCGGTGGAGAAGAAAAAGTAAACATTTTATGGTGTACATTTGATTCATCTTCGTCCTTGTCAGTGGATCTTTTGCCTCAAGCTTTTCCTTCTCAGGATCATATTCTTTGTCATCCAGACAATTCTGATGCCTCAGTTAGAAAACATTACTTGCTACCAAGTTTTGGTTTCCTGTTGGAGAATCTTGCAATTGATACTGAAATTAAGTAGGCAGCTACCAATGAACAGATACGTGGATAAGAAATGATAATCTTTTTCCTTTTTTTTTCCTCCTCACAATTTGCTCATATCTGTAACATAGTCTTGCAATTTATGAGTTTATATTTAGTTGCACTATCCGAGGGATCTTAAGGTTGTTTTATGTGTAGGACTTATTTATTGAGATCTGGAGTTGTACAATGCATGGGCTTCTGCATCTTGTGTTCTCTGCCTTTTACATTCCATGCTCGTAAAATTTATTTTAGTGGAACTAATTGAACAACTGTGTTGCTTTTTTATTCTAAACTGTGATGCAAAATTTGCATATTTTCTCACAGTACAACTCAACAAGACCGCTAACATCTTGAATCTAGCTGTACACTGTTTGTAAAAGTTTGTGCACTGCAAACCTTAGTGTGGAACTAAAGCCAGGAGGACACGGAGCATCATTATCATGAATGAACCAGCTAATGTTCTCTTCTTGAAATTACTTTGACTACGTTAAATGAAAGGAGAACTGCAGATATGAATCACTATTTTCCTACAGTCATTTTACCTAGAGCAAACAGTAAAGCTAACTCTATATTCTTTCTTTTACAGAATTTTGACCTAAAAAAAGTGGGGAACATCTGTTAGTTGTCTGGAAACAACCTATTGATTATCGAATGAAAAAAAAGCAGTTTGGGACAATTGAATACGTTTTTGAAGTGCACATGATACCCTTTAAATTATTATTTGCATTGTTGATTTTATGGAAGTTAGCTTGTTTGTTCTTATGTTATGTGACTGAAAAGTGAAAACTGTGGGCGCCTTCAAAAGTAACCATTACCAGCTTATTTTTATACTCTAGAATGAATATGTGCCTCAGGGGAGAACTTGTGGCTGAATGGTATGTGTGGAAAGAAAAGGCATTTTATGTACAACAATATCAAACACTTGGTAATTTTATGTACAACAATATGGAACAGTTGATAATGTAGTACGGAATCATTCTTAGAATATCAGCACTTTCATGATTGCAACGTGGGAACAAGGATACTTTATGGCAATTTTACTAATGGGATCAGATTTGATTTGTTAGGCCTCTAAGTTATCATATTAGCAGTGCTAAGATCATGTGATTGCCTCTTGCCCTTGTAAAAGACAAGGCATGTGAGGAATAAGTCTTATTATTAGCTTTGTTTTTCAAATAATGTTGGACCACAGTGGTGAAAATGCTATTCTATAAATTGGCACAAGCCATGTTCAGTTGAAGCATAATGTTAGGATTTTCCTATCTACTTGGTTATTATCAAAAAACACAAATTTTGAGATTTACTCTGCAAAAATTGGCAATATGTGACATTTTTAAATATGCAAGTCAGAACTGTAGAGGAAGATGGAATTTTATTGGAAAAGAATTCCAATTGCTTTCGCAAGAGCCTCATGAGTTATGAACAACCGCCTGCTATTTTCATGGCTAGGCTAGGCGCTATATGTTGGGGAATGATTTGATTTTCCCTTGTGGTCTCTAAATGCTTCTTTCTTCTTTTTTATCTTTTTGTTCATGCACTCCATGTCCAGACAACGTTATAAACCAGAACTCAGACCAGACCCCGGCACACACACACACAAAGGGGGTTGTTGAGTGGGGTATTCATGTCAGCTATTGTCTATGATTTGGCAACATTTAAGCCTCGTCACGTTCTACTCATTATGAAAATACAACGGAATTTGACTGTGGGCTCCCTGCTTCCAACTTCTAATTTTTTGGCGCATTTAGGTTGAAATCCTTTATGTGATTAAGAGATTACACTACTGATTGGCTGTAAAACTTATTTGCGACAGAGAACCGGAAAGAGATGGTCACAGAGAAGAAAGAAAAGATTCATGTGTCTCAATTGTGCTTTAACATTCCTAGTTAATGAATGCATGATCAGATTAGCCTGCTAGAAAACGAGTCATTTAGACATAGGCTGACAAGATCTATCGCCACACTGTCTATTCCAGCATTGATCTTGCTTCATATGTTCACCATCTGTCCAGAAGAGTGGAAGTCGGTGTGTGTGCACTATATTGTGCCAAGATTGAAATGGCCATATATGGTGACTGATCATCGTAATTGCACATTGGCATTAAGATTATCTAGCATAAATCACAATAATGCACCATTAGCTAAGAATGAATCATTGGAGGGAATTGATTTGGTATGAATGCTGATCATCAATTTCAAAGAAGTGCCACAATAATTTGGTGGTCTTACCCATTGAGTTGTGGCTCTCAAACTAAGATATTAGATCAGATTTCTTATCCAATGAAAGAATGATACACTTGTAAGAATGATTATGTCTCTGATTCACATGAATTTTGGAGAATGAAGTTTTGGAGAAAAAGCTTTAAAGATATGCTATCAACCATATGCTATGTCTGGACCAGTGAAAATCCTAGTGGAGTTCATTTTTATCTATGACCAACTAGTTTGAACTATCTAGATTCTGCAATTTTGGCTTCCAAATCATGGAGGCAGTTATTTATTTGAATTGACCAGCTGGTTTCATAGTAGAATTTTGTTTCCAAGAACTTTGTTAGCAAAAGATTCCATTCAAACTGAATTTCCGTTGTGTCCATTCTCTGGAATATCTTGCATAGTTAACTGTAAATAGGCTTACACTAAGCGCAAATGGGTGATCTCCACCTACATAATGGCAGACGAAATTGTTGAAATTGTGCCTGCCGAAGTATATGGAGTATCCTAGAACTAGCACAGCAACCAAGCAGGCAAATTATGAGATCTTCTTTGCATCGGCTTTCATCTGCACAATCTAGTGTCAGTCATGTTGGTTTCTTAATTGTGCCTGTACCTTCAAGCATTTCAGTCTAGAGATGTTTGGCGCCCACATATCTTCCTCATATTGCAAGGCATCCACTGAGATGGGGTGATGCTGAAGAACACCCACCGAAGTATTATTGCGTTGGATTCTCCACAGTAGTCATCAACTAATGATGATATCATGTTTGTTTCCCTACCTTCTCCATCTTTGATTTTATGAAAGCCAAACACAAGGTGGCAGCTGGCAGTTGTGGGCCAACCGGCTGCATTGATTCAGATACCTTGTTTCCACCAGGCTGTTTCAGTACAGGTGGAAAAGAAACGCGATTTTACCATGTCCAAGTAGCCGCAAGCTCTCCCTAATCAGTACCCATCTCTGTGTCCAAAAGCTGGGTATTTCATCCGAATAGCATAGAGCTATTTTTAATATGGACTGTGGTAAAAATGCATTTCATATATATGGGAAGAGAGAGAGAGAGAGAGATAACCATCTCTGTTTCCAAATGCTGTGTTTTCACCCAAGTAGCATATAACTATTTTAATATGAACGTGCTAAAATAGATTTGATACATATGGAGAGAGAGAGAGAGAGACATCTCTATGTTCAAACACTTGAGTATTTCATTCAAGTAGCATAGAGTTATTCTAGCAGGGACTGGTAAAACACACGAGAGAGAGAGAGAGAGAGAGAGAGTTCTTGAATAACCAATATGACCTTTAGTTCATGTTGTCATAAGTAGGGTCCACAATGGTTTGGTTCTTCTGAAAAACGATTCCATTCATGATGATGTCTGCATTCATCTGGATGCAACTATTTTGATGATGGAAAGAATAGTTTGTTTGGATAATTTTTGGAATGCCAATTTACTCCAGGCATTAGTCCATTTATTGCGCCTGAATCACCCTCTGGTATTCCAGATCCAACCACCCAACTGGATCTGTGGTTTATATAACCCATTTCCAGATCCACTTGGAGCATGCCTAATACAGTCTTGTTTATTACATCTTTTTGTGAGGCTTACATGCATATATATAGCTGAACAAACACAAAACCTCCCTTAAGACCCTAGTGCAGAAATAGCACCAAGATACTTATTAGGGCTCTCTGTTTGGCTTTTGATACGAGGATTGGGCTCTATGCCAAAGAAGGCCTCAATCCAATATGGTTCAAAATATCAAGGGGCAGACCACAATGACAGACATAATCACATGCTAGTCATCCATCTCTGCAAGCTATCCTGCAAACCCCACTATATTCTGATCATGGTTGTTCTCTGATCTAGCACATGCTTCTCTATTTATTACCTGACCTCTTCATATCCAGGTTGACTAGCTGGTTTTGTGGCAATAATAATATGCATGTTTGATGACTTCACATTGTTAATTAATGTACAACATACCAATTTGATGTTTGAGTTAATAATAATAAAAGAATGCTGGTGTGGTAGCAATTTCACCTCTTGAGTACTAGAATGGGACCAATGACTAGAGTTGGGAAACTAGACACGCCCCTACTTGTTCTGCTCCGCACTCAACTCATAAAGAGCTCGTTTAAACTTGTAAAATAAGCTCGGTAAAACCTGATCTAATAGGTGTTTGGCTGGCTTGGTTCTGCTTGTATAAGTTTGTTAGTTATAGATATATCTTTTATATAACAGAATACAGTGCAGATCAAATGGTTGAAGCGCTTGATTACTTGTGGCTTTGAAACAATTCCTCTTTTTATTATTATTAAATGGGCCAACTCAATCTGGGGACAATAGGTTTAGAGTTTAAATCTATTTCTTTGAGTTAAAATAATGTAATTTTTTTATAAACAAGCCAGCTTGAACTTGATGCTTGTCATGAACTCGAGATTGGCTCAACTTTCCACATGCACAAATCGTGCTAGCAATTACTCCCAGCCATGTGAACAGGAATAGATAGTCTCTGTACACCTCACAATGAACCCAGAAGAGAATGTATAGAAAGTTATTGGGGGCAGTGAGAAGGCTGCAAGTCATGTGGTTGCTCGTGTAATATGACAACTGCCCAACTGAAACCTTCTTTCATTAAAAAAATAAAGAAAATTTTATGAAATAAATTCAGGTGGGCCCAATTGCCTTTTTCTTTTTTGAGGGGTCTGTGGACATCCAATTGCACATGCCACCACTAGTGACCAAAACGCTGCTAATTTTGATAACCTGTTATTTATTTTATAGGCAATATTTAAATGTTGCCACTGTTGCTGTCAATGGCATTGTTGACTGTAGTTAATCCGTTAAACTTGATTCTTTTACATGATATCATGTTAATCCAAACTAACAATATGCTAAACACACATCACGGTGTATTTCTTATTCTAAGATGATTAATTAACATGGTTAGTCATGAAGAGATTAAATAGTATGCAATGAATCAAGATGTGATAAAAAAGATAAAACAAAGATCCCGTCTCATCTAATCTTATGTTCCTCAATAACTTGCATAATTGTGACCAACGGGGGCTCTGGTTGTCTGGCAGGAGCAGTTAGTTCACGTCACCTTGTGTTGGGTACAACTGGTAGGGGTCAAACTTGCATAATTGTGAACAGATGAGATAATATGCAATTCATAAAAAATCAAGTAACAAAAAATAACCATAACTTTGAGAATAACTGTATTTTACAATGTAACCAGAAATCACAATATTTCTTACATACTCACCCACCCAATTTTTGCAGAATTTGAGGTATTTTTAATAATTTTGCCTTTTCGCTACCACCACTTTTCAACCATTATACATTGAAATAACGAAACTCAATTTATGAGATCTATTTCTTTTTTTTACTTATTTTCTTTCACTCCTCGCTACCATCACCATTAATACTATCATCACTACCACGTCTCTACCATTACCACCACCATATTGTCATTACTAACACCATCTATAACCATCATCACCACCATTGATGAAAATGGTGGTGGTGGTGGTAATGGTGATGATGACAATAGTGATGATAATGGTTGAAAAGTGGTGGTAGCGAAGATGATGGTGGTGGTGATGGTAGAGAAGTAGTGGTGATGTTGATGTGGAGTGAAAAAAAGAATAGTTTTAAAAAAAAAAAATAAGCCTCATAAATTGAGTTTCACTATTTTGATTTATACGTTTCGTTGGCAAGAATTCAGCTTTGTTAGATCATGTTTTAATAAAAAGGTAAAAATTATCATAAATATCTTTAAATTCAACAAAAATCGAGTGAATGAGCATGCGAATAATATTATGATATCTTATAGCTATGCTGTGAAATATCGTTATTCTCATAGGTAGTACGGTCATTTTCTAAATAATCAATTAAGAAATATCAAATTCTTTGAGTGCACTCAATAAACAATCTTGATATCTTGAGCAATCAACATTTTATCTTGCATGTTTTTAGCACTTATCTTATGTGAGTATAATTAATTAATTATCTCAAAATTATGATTTGTTGGCACTAGTGCATAACTAAGCAATGTGAACCATATATCGTAGGCCTGAAAACATTTTTAAACTTGAAAGTGGCCTCTTCTTTATTGGATGTTAGATAAGATTGACAGATGTTTCTTCGTAGTTCGCGTCAGCCCAGAATGATCTAACTTTGGTGTCTCGATCCAATTGGGTAGCTAGTTTAAATATGGACGATAATAATTATAATTAATGAGACAAACTACCATTCAGACAAAACACAAATCTCGTAGCCCAACCAATAATGTCCCCATTTCAATGACCACTTATACCATTGGCTTCCAAAAACCGTCGATGAGAATGCATTTTCATGAACCAAGGCAATTTTTCTTATTCGCTCTCAAATAAGAATATCTGTCTGGCATGTTCCTTCACAGGAGTTTTTTTTTTTTTTTTTGAATGGCAAGCTGGAGTTTGGCAGACCCCTACCATGAAAATGCAACCATATTATTGGGTTTTGAACCTGCAACGTCCCAGTACAAAGTGACGTGCACTAGCTGCTTCTACCAGACAAGCGATGGTTGGTTCCTTCACAAGAGTCTTGGGTGAATGGCCTTAACAAGTTTGATGGTATTTGAAAACATGTGTGGGAGTATACATTGCATTTTTTCCAGAACGTGTGGTGAGCATCCATCTGCCACGCTCTCGTTAAAGAAGCCTTTGGCTGGGTCTTCCAAAACCTTTAACGAGAGCGCGCCGATTCATTTCCGTCAAGCACATAAAGTGGTAGGCAGCTAATACTTTCTGTATAGTGTGTATATATATATATATATATATATATATATATATATATATATATATATATATATATATATATATATATATAGCATGAGAGAGAGAGAGAGGGTTGTATTATCAAACACTTAAAAATCCAATGCTAAATCAGACTTTTGGCGCTGCTGATTGCATGCGATAAAAAACAAAAATTTGCATGAAAACTGCCGGTAAAAAACCCTTTTTGTGGGTTTTTTTTTTTTTATGTGCGGCTGCACGTCCAAGAGTCGTTCGATGAGAACATACGGTGTTTTCTCTCTCAATATATATTATTTATTTATGATGAGAAACCCTTGACAAGAACGGAGCCACTTAATGGGCTTGTCCTCCTGTCGGGTAAATCAAAACCCTCAGTTATTTAGTAGTATGCATTGTGATTTCTTGAACACCCTCTGTTGTTTGGGAGCAGTGGTTCGGTCAAAACCCTAGATTGGGGGGTGGAGTTGACAACTTCAATACCAAATTTCAACACCATTCACAATTTTTTTTTTCAACTCCACCCCCAAACACCACATTTTGGCACATGTAAATGAAGTTTCCATTCCTAATTTAAAGCTCCCAAACAATCTAAGTTGTTGATCCATTATTCCATCCTTCCTTGAAGAGCATTTACCCTCAATTTTAGTTGCCATCTCTCCCTAGGTTGAAGTTGATATAATGGTTGAATGGGGGGGGGGGCTCAGCTTGTCTGGCAGGAGCAGTAATTGCACATCAACTTGTGTTGTGATGTTGCAAACTTGAATTCCAATGGTATAATTGCGTAACTGGTAGGGGTAGGGGTCTGCCTAACCTCATCTTTCTTTGTAAAAAAAAAGAGGGTCAACAATGGTTCAGTACATGCCTTAACCCGTAAGTCCTGAACTACTACCTAACTTGGACCATGTGTCATGGTGAAAATTGTTTACACTGTTGTTAAACTTTAGCAAATTGGCTATGATCAATTTTTTTGAGAAAAAGTTGTAACAGATGCTGAAGTCAATATTATTATTTTTGGCAAAAAATATTATGTTGTCAAAATGCATTTCTAAACATTCTTTACATATGGCATAATGATCAGCTATTTAATATTGGAAGGTCTTGTCAAAGACCAACCATTTGTCCATGATCAACCATCGATTTCAAAGATGATACAAATAAGATGAAATACATAAGACAAATATATATATTTTTAAAAGATTGAATCAAAATAATACTTATTGCAAAAGCTATGACAATGAACTGTGTATTGTGAAAAACTCAATTTGAATAAAATTTTGTAAGAACAAATCATGTTGTAAGATCAACTTGTAGACTTTTATGAGTCAAATAAAACAACATGAATGAATAGTTGCAATATAAATGTTATGAATGAGATAATCAAATCATGATGTTGAAGAACTTTATAACAAACAAATGACATTTATAAATGACAATGGTGTAGAATATAATGTTAAGTACTAAGGTGAGACTAATTAAATGCATTGTGCATGATGACCTAAGTCTAAAACTGATACTCTATTTTTTTTAATAAGAAAAAACTATTGTTTACTAAAGATGTTGAGAACAAATTTTGAAAATGAAAATTTTAATCTGACTCAATATTTGTCATGGATTGTACACATGAGAAGAGTAAGTGCAAAAGTAAGTGTGTGCAACTTTCATTACTCAAGAATAATTTGATCATTTGTTAATGTTGATATGATTTCAGTTTTTAGTTTTTGCTCTTAGTTGAATAAGCTCACTCTTTTTTGCTAAAATAAATCTTTTGTTTGACCCTTAACTTTTAAAGTGACTAGTCATCACATCTATTGGCTCATGCTTTTATGGTTGTCAATCTAATTTCAGAAAGATTGAAATTCTAGAAACTTTCATTGACCATCTAGGTCTCAAAATGAGAACTCTAAGTGTATAAAAGCATGGAACTTAACATTTCGATGCACTTTAACATCTTTACTCCAAGTCTGGCATCAAACTAATTCATATTGAATTTTAAGTGATCAATCAATGTTTAAAAACTTTTAAGGAAACAAATAGGACATAGGTTATTGAACTTGGGATAATGAGAATAAATGATGATAACAATGATAAGAAATGGAATGATAATTTTGTTTCAAACGTTGTGTATCACGAGGTTCAAAAAGATTAACAAAGAAGGTTGAACATGACATTCTTGAATATAAGATTAAAAGAAAAGCGAGTAGGGGATCCTAGGCATCTTTTGCATGAGATCTTTAATTGCAAAGGAATCACTAAGATTTTTTAGCCTATTAAACAATGACTTAACAGGCTGACTCAAACTTCAACCAGATGCGAGCCAAACTAAATGGGTTAGTTTTTGTTGGGTAATGTGTATTCTCATATCCGATCGGCCCACCACAATTTTAATTGGTCTCGAGCTGCAAAATGCAACCCAAGCATGTCCCATCTCAGGATGGGTACCCAAAAGTTGGTCAGCTTCATGTCCACCTCTCTCTCTCTCTCTCTCTCTCTCTCTCTCTCTCTCTCTCTCTCTCTCTATATATATATATATATATATATATATATATATATATATATATATATATATATATATATATATATATATATATATATATATATATATATATATCAGGGCTAGTTTGTGGATGTTGATAACTTGAAAAAAATGATTTTTAGAAGTATGAACTTCACCTTCGAATAACAAGGGATTTTTTAAATCGGTGCCTACGTCATGTGAGTTTTTTTATAGTTATCCTTTCTTTGTCATCTAAAAATTTGTTCAATAAGGGCTTGTTTGATTGCTTGTCCAAGATTAGACAAAAAAGTAATACAAATTTTAAATATAAAAAGCTTGTATCAAATCAAACCCTAATTCAAAAAGCCATAATTTGAAACCCTAAATCAAAAAGTCTTAATTCGAAACCCCAAATAAAAAATCCAAAATTCAAAACCCTAATATGAAAAGCTCTAATTCAAAACTCTAAATCGAAAAACTCTAATTCAATTTTCTAATTCAAAACCTAATTCAATATGTCCTAATTCAAAACCCTAAATTGAAAAGTTATAATTCAAAAACTTAAATAGAAAAGCCCTAATTCATACCCTAATTAAAAAATCCCTAATGAAAAGAAGAAGAATAAAAAGAAGAGGAGAGAGAGAGAGGGGGGGCGAGGATGTTGTCCTTAGGAGTGTTGTCGCATGGCTGTCTCTTCGCACAAGTAAGAGAGAGAGAGAGAGAGCCGAAAAGCGATCAACGTTACTTAAAAGTGAAACTCAACAAAGCGTTGAGACCCACAAGCACAAACACAACAGCATAGCATGAGAACACCAATAACACAAAACAGAACACTCATAGATGACCACCAACATCTATGTGAGGATCGGTTTGTGGCAGAGGCAGGTCTTTGAGAGAGAGAGAGAGAGAGTCGGGGCACAATCAAATACACCCTAAGTATTGCTACTTCAGTACCAACCACAAAATTCAAATTTGACATAGTGTGATTATCCTAACACATAGGAAAAAAATCGCCTAACTTATTATATTTTGTAAACTCGCACGAAAGTTTATTTTAACTGTAAAAAAGTTAAAACGACAGTAGTTTTTTTTTAAAGGCAAGCTACGGTTAGGCAAACCCCCACCAGTTATTATTCAACGTACCATTGGGTTTTGAACCTTCAACGTCCCACCACATGGAAACGTGCACTGATAGCTCCTACCAACCAGGCAGATCCCCCGTTGGTACCAACAGTGGCGTTATACATACACTGCCAACACTAAATCAAGGCCAACAGTCAATCTGGCACCTCTCAGCTCTTAAGGAGATGTTCAAACCAAACGGTGGTTTGTTCACGTCATTTAAAAAAAAAATTGTACCTATGTGGACACGAGGACCAGTGACGTGGATTAGACCCACAAGTTTGATTTTTTTTTTTTGGAAAATAGGACACAAGATGTTTTAATTTTTCAATCAATAAAAAACTAATTTTTGGATATTTTAATGCTAAAATATATTTTTATTAAAATAATAAAATAATATTTAAAGAATGTTATCTGTACATGTCAATGTCCATGTCCAAGTGTTCGGGCGCGTCACCAGGGACGCTCCATCAGAATGGCATGTCCCTGTGACAGCTTTGTACGCATGGTTGAAATACAATTTCGAGTTCCCCATAGAAATTTCAAACAACGTATGAACAGACATTGAACTTGGAACATATATTTACGTTAGAAAGTCCGTCCTGATAATAAAGAAAATATAGCCAACACAATGTTGTCAGTATCGGTGCGTATCGGCCAAAAATTGAGATGATACTGATCTGAATCGGCTATTTTTTAATAAATATAAAATAGCTTAAATTAATTATTTAATATTATTTTAATGGTTTTAACATGTCTTGTTTTGATTGACATGTAATATTCTTTAATTATTTTTTGCCCCATTCAAAACGATTCACTTGAGAATCTATATCGGGCCAATTCACCTGAATGGTTGGTCAAAAGATTCAGGTCCGATTCCGATACTGACAACATTGGTTTTGGATGATCTGCATCACATAAATGCCCACGCCTGGGACATTTGTGTGCATTGTTTCTCTGTTTTGGGTTATTTGGATATTTATGTTTTTTTTGTGAATTATGTTTTAGTTCGAAAATGAAGTCCCAAATGCATAAAAAAATATGCGTGCTATTTAAATGGTGTATGGCATTTTGGAAAAATTAAAGATTTTTTTTTTACAGGCAAACTGGGGTTAGACTAGGGGTGGCAATGGTGTCGGGTTGGCGGGTCGGGTCGACGGGTTGGCGGGTCAGCATACCTCAACACGAACCCGACCTGTTTATTAAATGGGTCAGCTGTGGCAAACACAAACCCGACCCATTTATTAAACGGATAACCCGACACGACACGGTTAACCCGTTTAATAAACAGGTCGGGTCGGGTAAACGGGTTGGCGGGCAGGTTGACGGGTCAGATTCGGGTAAATGGGTTGACCTGCCCGCCTAACCTGTTTATTAAACGGGTCAGCCGGGTTGGCATACCCCTAACACGAGCCCGACCCGTTTAAAAAACAGGATAGGAGGGTCAACCCGTTTATGATATGAACCCATTTAAGCCAAACCCGAACCCGGCTAAGAAGCCGGTTGGCGGGTCGGGTCAGATTTTGCCACCCCTAAGTTAGACAGACTCCCACCAGTTATATAGCCATACCATTGGGTTTTGAACCTGCAACTTCCCAACAAGGTGATGTGCCAGACAAGCGGAGCCCTCCTCCTACCAAGTAAAGAAAAACGTTGATATGAATTTATAATACACCTGGCTACTTGATTTTTGTTTCCTTATTCATAAAATAACTGGACAGGTTTCCGGGGGCAGGGGTCGAAGCCTAGGAGTTTTACACTGCAATATGGCAGGCTGAGCCAGCGTGACCAGGTCTTTGGGTGTGATTTCTTTAAAAAACTGAATGACAGGTTCATGGTGAAATCAATGCTGTAACCCTTCAATGTGGATAGCATTGGCTGCCAAGGTTTTTTTTTTGTTTTAAGAAATATAGCATGCCTATTAATTCAACTATCACACTCAAACCTTTTCCATTTGTACCTTCTTCTATTTATTTATTTATTTATTTATTAAAAAGAAGGAAAACACTTTATTGTGCCAGCCAAGGGTTTATTTAAATCTCACTAGTCATAATGAAAGCATCACTTATTAAAGGGCCTAACACCCAGTGTACCTATCAAAAGGACAAAGAGTAAAAAGTAAAAAACATCTCTCTCTAAACTTTATTGCTGTGGTGTCTAGGTGTAATAATTTGGCAATTGGATAGGTTGCTTCAGTGGATACTTTATGTCACTCCCCACATAGCATTCATTTATTATGTCTCATTTTTTCCCTTTTTTTATGCATATTTAGTTGCCATTAAGATGGACTTTCAACACCCTAATATTTATAGAATGGGTCTGATTAGAATCTGGGTTGGACTCGAAGGGTCCGATTAATATATGGAATCAGGTATGGTTTGTGAAATTTCATACCAGACCTGAGCCCAACTTGAGTTCTGAACAAGATATGCAATTTTTCAATGTAAAAAAGATAAAAGAAAATTATTTTACCAGGCATAGTACGGGCTTAGTTCATGAAATCCTTATAGAATCCTGCTATGGTTTTTCTTATGGAGTGTCCGAGTAAACTTGCTTCTGGACCCGATACCATCATTTCAAATCAGGTTTGGATTTGGTTTTACCTGAGTCGGAACCAAATCCGGCCCCCGTTGACACCTGGCTATGTTACACCAATAGGGCTTCATGCTCAGAACAATTTAGGCCACTATTTATTTGTCCGATGGTACACAAAGAGGTTCTATTATCACTAAAATAATGGACTCTTATCAGCAACAACCACTGCCATCAACACTAGAGGTGGCCACCACCTTTGGAGCAGGTAAGTAGGATGCCCATGTAATGCATTTCCTGAAATAAGGTGTGCTCTGTTTGGGTACCGGTAGCCCGCCGGTGTTGGAGGGAATTCACAGAACCTCCAACACCCACTACTGTTTGGGAGCTTGGATATTTCAAATTCCAAGTTAGGGCTGCAAACGGACTGCATATGGTCAGATATCCGATCTGAGTTTGATGTGTTATTTCTGGATTTGGATTTTTTAAGTAAAAATCATAATGTGCACTTAGATTGGCCCAATCAGAATGCTTTTGGATTTGGGTCAGATTCAGATTCGGAACTGATTCAAAC
The DNA here is from genome assembly GCF_984573655.1 of Nuphar pumila. Lineage (NCBI taxonomy): Eukaryota > Viridiplantae > Streptophyta > Magnoliopsida > Nymphaeales > Nymphaeaceae > Nuphar > Nuphar pumila. The sequence goes on along the minus strand of NC_143255.1, from coordinate 127,810,911 downwards.
CAAAATCCTATCTGGTTGCATTTTTTACATGTAAATAGCTTATTTTGTTCCTTTTTTTCAGATTCAGTATTTACCACATATATTGCAGATTCAGATTCAACTTTACCTGGTTTGATATTATTCAGATTCGGATTTGGATCTACTATTTGCATTTTGGATTTAGATTTAGATCTAGCCAGGTCGGTCTGAATCCTACCTGTTTGCGCCTATTCCAGGAGATGGGATGGTATTTCACAGCTCCAAATCCAGCTACAACCTAATAGTAGTTGGCAACTCCAACATAGGGCATCCTTGTCGTCGCCCTACCAATCTCTCGTCACAATTGTTTTACTCTCCGGCTCTGTTGGCTGTTAGCCAAGTCATGCCAACTCCCGCCAGTTGCCAAATACCATATCTCAAACAAGAGATTTAGCAAATCCCCAAGACTTCCAATTATTGGATTTGGCAAACCCAAGATTTGGATTTAAGTATCAAATATCAATTTCCAAACAGAATGCATCACGTCCTGTCAGCTTTTCGGGTTATGATTATGAAAATGAATTGGGTCTAAACCCGTGGAGTTGACCCCTTATGAAGTTAAAATTTTCAATTGGTTGATTCGGTTTGGCTCTTCTCACGTAAAAGTGGTTCAAACATATTCAGTTTCATATAGATCACGTGTTTCGGATCTGGTATCTCTGGATTTGGATATGGGTCCGTTTGTGTAGGGATGTCAACGGGTCAAATGTAACCTGGCATCCAACCTGAATCCAAATCCGATTAACCGGGGGTTAGGTAGCCAAAACTGGGTCCAATTAATAATTGGACCTGGGGTTTGCTATTAAGTTTTGCATTCAAACCCCAAACTGAACTGATTAAGTTAAATATCGTGTTTTAAACTAGTCGGATCTGGGTTGGTTTTATTTTTTTTTCATCCGACTCTCAATCTGAATTGAAATCTGATTAGGTCAAACCCGATTAAGTTGGACTTGGTATTGTGGCATTATTATTGATTCATGTAAGGATTCATCTGGATCTTATCAGCACTCTCACCTGTGGAAAGACCTATAAGCTACAACCGGTTGTTCTTCTTCCTTTTTTCCTTTTTCCTTTTTCCTTTGGGTCTATCAATTTAATACACTTTTGGTCCAAATCCGTGGTCTCATGAGATTAAAATTCTCATACAAATGAGATTCACTTTCTCATGAGAGTACTTTTTACGTTTGGTTGCTTTTACAAAAAAACAAAACAAATGATATTCACTTTCTAAAGCGTATGAGGAAGTGAATCTCATGTGATCGACATATTCATAGTGATGGATTTTGGACCCAGATCGAATCCTTTTGAACAAGCTCCTCATGTGAACATGCCTTGTTTGTTTTTAATGTAATATATTTGCTAATATGTTCCTAATAAAATTTTGGAAGAAGAACAAAAAGCTCTAATTTTTCATGTTCTCGCCAAAAAAAAATCACGGCCCTAAGATTTTTGACGACTGGTGTAAGTAGGTCGGTTAGACCCAACCCGAACCAGAACCCAACCTACTGCTGGGCCTTGTTTTAGACCCGGTTATAAGGGAAGTCATCTTTCTGGGTCAGTTATTTTATAACTTGCACAAGTTCAAATCTAGATCCGACTTGTTTTCATACCGAATTGAAATGGCCCTTTGCAGTTTACACCACAACTGTGAACCGAACTGTAATAGACACAAACCGATATGTGATATGTATTTGATCCTTGTTAACCAAAACCAGGACCACACTAAATGAGATTGGATTTGGGTCCAATTTCTAGACATAATTCAGAAGACTTGACCCAAACCCAAATGAAACTGCCTCACAATGGTAAAATTTACAACCCATTCAACCATTTGAGCCCCGGCTACGGGTACGATCTAGACCATATCCGATCTCTTGGAAACTTATAACCCAATGCCGCGACTCATTATTTGGATTTTCTCAGCATTAGAAAATCTTGTGGTAATTAAGGGCACGTTTGGAAGCCAGAAAAAAGTGAAAGCATGGAAGAAAACTTTATAACTTTTTCATCTTCTAAAAATTCAGATTTTTGATAAGTAAATTCCTCTATCTAAGTTGGTAGAAGAATTTTTCTTATCAAAAGTATTTTTTTTTTTTTTGCATCAGGGCACTTTTGAGAGTGAGAAAGATGTGATAAGAAAAAAAATGTACGGATTTTCTTATCGTTCCAAAAAAGAGATTTTTTTTGGAAAGTTTTTTTATTTAAAAAGTACAATTTTTTATATGAAACATTCCTCCACGGGAGAGGGTGTTGCGTGTTCTCCCCGGACCACGCACTGCAGCTCTGTACAGTGCGTGTTCCGGGGGGAACATATAACCTGCCCCCACCTAGGGGACCAAGAAAAAAATCTAATTTAGAACACATACCACGACCACTAACAAGGCATTTCTCCGCGACACCACCAATCATCCCCTTGCACCCTCCTCCTCTTGTGTCGTTGCCCTTTTCTCTGTGTGCCAATGTTCTCGTCCTCTCTTATTTAAAATTTTTTTTTAGATAAAATAAAAAATGGCTACAATTATTAATAAAAATCTATTTCATATGGACAAATCAAACTATTTGCTGCAATCAGGGCTGGGCTAGGACTGGGATGGGCTACAAAAATGGATAAAAATCTATTTCATATGGAATCAGGGCTGGGCTAGGACTGGGCTTTTAAAAAAAAAAATTTAAACTGTTTCGGGAGGTAGGACTGGGCTACAGCCCAGTCCTGCCCCCCCCTAGCTACGCCCCTGGAGGAGAAGTTGTTCCACCACCACCACCCTCCTCTCTCATTTTTCTAATATTTTTTATTTTATTTTTCTCATGCTACACAAACAAGTATTTTTTTTTATTTAGAAGCATTATCATATCAAAACTTTTCATAGGCAACATTTTCATTCCTTATAAAAAATTTTATTGCTTCCAAACATGCTCTTAGAGCAACACTTTACCTTCAAAGCATCTCATTCCATCATCAGCTGCCACTTAATCTTAGTTACGCAAATCTCCATTTTCAAGTCTCTCTTTCTCTAAGCGGGAGACAAACCTTTGCCTCAAGAAAACCACCCTGCTGGGCGCACATGCAACCCCTACACTGCGGTGGTAGTTTGTTGCGAGGTTGAAGGTGAGTACACCCCTTGGTGTGTAAGGCACAGTGACAAATATTGTGAGAAATTGCCCGAAAGCTTAAAACATCAATTTCTTGAGAGATTTTCAAAATATCACAAGATTTATGAAAAAACATAAATATTGTGATTTAAACATGATATTTACGTTTTAAATGATTATTTATCTTGAAAAAACTGTGTTTTTATTTATAAATAAATTTTATTAATAGTTTCTTATAAAATTTATTTTTTTTATATTCTTAATTTATTTTTTATTGCTGAGATTTTGCCAAAAAAAATACAAGATTTATAAAAAAAATCAAATTCATGCAAGTTTTTTAAAAACTACATTTTGTTGTTTTTAGCTTTTGTCACTTAGTGTCCCCTTAACATAGCTCCCCTTTTTATTTCATAGGCCCTTTAGTAGCCCTTTTATTTTATAATCATTGTAGTTTTCTTAATTTTGTAAACCCTTTGGGTAGTAGTTCCTTTGGCTTTTTATTTTTATATTACAGGTCTCTACTGTGCCTACGTAAAGAGGAAGGGTGGGCTGAGGTGGTTACAAACAAAGGAGAGGATCATAAAGCTCCCTGAATTTCATTTGATGGCCCGAGCATAGTTAGAATTTTTATTGTTTTTGTTTCTTTTTTATTTGTATTAGCTTGTAATTAAGAAATAGTGTAATTTTTTTCTAATTATTAATAAAGTTGTCTAACTTCTGTTTCTCTGAGGAAACGATCTGACTTGCTACTCTACAACAAGTGTAAGAACTGGATTTTAAATTATTATTTGGTGTGCAATTCTTGATTTAAAAATATTGTTTTCAAAATTGTCACAAACTGGTCCCAAGCCAAATGAGTCAAAGGAGAGTCTTATTGATGTAATCTCTAAAACCTTCATGATAGCTGTGAATAAGGACTGGTACCTGGATACTGGAAGCATTGTTCATGTAGTAAACGACATGAACTTGTTCAAGTCGTATGAAGTATTGTGGTGGGGGAGGGATGTAATATCTTTACGGAAAACACTTTCTCAACTAAAGTGCTAGGATAACGGAGTGTGAAAATTAAGTTCACCTCCGATAAAGTCCTAACACTTGAGAATGTTGACTATGCTCTAGAAGTTTGAAAAAAAATAATCTCTTTAGATCAACTATCATGAAATGGTTTCAAAATTGTTATTGAGTCTGAGATTGTAACTGTAACCAAAGGAAAAAAATTTGTAGGAAAAAGGTTTGCCACTAATGGTATATTCAACATAAATATAAATAAATCTGTTACTTTTGTTTATATGGTTAACTTATATTTTCTTTGGCATTCATGATTATGACATTAATTCTCACTATATTTATAATATAAATAATTTTGGTCAGCTTTCTTGTCATGTCAAAATAAAAAATAATCATAAGCGTGAGACATGCATTCAAACTAAGCTAACTAGACTCTCATTTCATAATGTAGAGAATAATTATAAATTACTTGAATTAATGCATTCGGATGTGTGTACGATGGATAATGTTCTGAGTCGTAATGACAATATGTATTTTATTAACTTTATACATGACTTCAAAATTTTGTTATGTTTATTTGATGAAACATAAATCTGAAGTATTTTTCAAATTCCTTTTTTATCTTGCTAAAGTGCAAAATAAATTTAAAACTAAGATTGTACATTTAAGAACAGATAGAGGGGGTGAATACTTAGGTGAAGAATTTGATAAATTCTTTGGAGATAATGGTATTATTCATCAAACCTCTGCCCCTAAAATTCCTGAACAAAATGATGTAACAGAAAGGAAAAACAGAACACTTGTAGAAATGATGAATGCTATGCTTTTTAATGCGGGTTTACATCCCAACTTGTGGGGAGAGGCTCTACTTATTGCTTGTTATATTTTAAACTGAGTTCCTTATTTCAAATCTGATAAATTACTTTATAAATTATGTTTTGGTAAGAAACCTAATTTTATTTTCGTGTTTGGAGTTGTTTAACATATGTTAAAATTTCAGAAAATAAAAGAAAGAAGGTTGGACCTAAGTATTCAAATGTGTATTTGTTGGATATGCTGAACATAGTAAAACATATAGATTTTTGGATATTGCTAATGATGTTATTATTGAATCTAGAGATGCATTTTTCATAGAACATAAAAAGCATTTGATTCTTTTCTTGATGGTAGTCGTACTTTAGTTGATGAACATCTGGTTAATGACATGATTGAATATTCTAATGATTATGATGTTGAACTTGAAATTGAAGTTAGGCACAATAAACATATTAGAAAACCAACTAATTTTTGTTTTGACTTTTATACATTTTTAATTGAGAATGGACATGTGTCTTTTCAAGAGGCTATGTCTTTTTAAGAAGCTATCTTTTGAAGAAAAGCTATAAATAATAAAATTGATTCAATTATGTCTAATAATATTTAAAAATTAGTGGATTTACTTGTTGGTTGCAAAATTATTAGCTGAAAAATGGATTTTTAAAAAGAAATTAAAAGTTGATGGTACAATTGATAAGTTTAAAGCTCATTTGGTTGCAAAATGATTTAAACAAAAAGAAGGTATTGATTATTTTGATATTTTTGCTCCTATAACCAGAATATCTACTATTAGAATTCTGATTACCATAGTTGTCATATATAAGCTTGAAATCCATCAAATAAAAGATAAAACAACATTTTTAAATAGAGAATTAGATGAATATATATAGAGAGAGAGAGCAACCTGAAGGTTTTGTAGTGCTAGGGCAAGAACACAAAGTTTGCAAACTTGAGAAATCCTTATACGGATTAAAGCAAGTCCCTAAGCAATGGCATGAGAAATTTGATAGTTTTTTGGTAAATAACGGTTTCAAAATATATGAAGTTGATAAGTGTGTCTATAGTAAAGTAGATTGTAATTTTATTATTATTATTTGTTTATATATTGATGATATGTTTATGTTAGGTTGTAATAGTTAATGCGTAAATCAAACAAAAAGTTTTTTATCTTTCATGTTTTGTATGAAAGATTTGGGTGTTGCAGGTGTTATTTTAAGAATCAAAATTATGAAAAATAATAATGACATTACATTATGTCAATCACATTATATTGAGAAAATTCTTACAAAGTATGGATATATTGATTGTTCACCTGCATGCACTCCATATTATCTAAATCTGAAATTGACTCCTAATAATAGTGTAAGTGTTCAACAATTAAAATGTGTCAGTGTTATAGGTAATCTTATATATGCAATGAATTGCACAAGGCCTGATATAGCGTATGCAATGAGCAAGGTGTGCAAATGTACTAATAATCCTGGATATCAACATTGGAATGTTGTGAACAGGATTCGTAGATATCTTAAGCATACTTTAGACTACGGGATCCACTATACCGAGTTTCTTATTATTATTAAAGGATATAATGATGCAAGTTGAAACATTTAATTTGAAGATTTCAAATCTATGAGTGGTTAAGTTTTTACCTTTGGTGGAGGAGCAGTTGCATGGGGGTCTAAGAAACAAACCTATATAACTCATTATATAATGGAATATGAGTTTATTGCTTTGATATCTGCTTGTAGAGATTCTTAATGACTTAAGAATATGCCAGTGGACATTCCACTAGGTGAGAAACTCATACCTGCTATTTCAATATTTTGTGATAGCCAATAGCTATATGTAAAGCATGTAATATGAAATACAATGGGAAGTCTAAACATATTAGTGTAAGACATAGTTTTATAAGACAAATGATTGATGGCAATATTATATCATTGAAATATGTGAAGTCATGTCAAAACTTGGCAGACCTATTTATGAAAGGCCTTTCGAGAGATGTTATCAGTAAAACATTAAGGAGAATGAGAATTAAGCCAATTAAGTCATCATCTAAGAATACCCAACTTAGAGTGTTGGAGATCCCACATGCCTAGGTTCAATGAGAAACGAATTGATGAATGACAAATATTAAGCATATTTATGTGAACCTATTAATGATGTGTGCTCATAAGTTGTAATTAATGTGAGGGTTGAGCTAATAGCTCTTAATGAGTTTGTAGCCCTTAAGGCTAGGGTGCGTGTTACAGAACACCTAGACAAACTTACCTATGTGAATGTATAATAGTGAGTTGCTTCTTATGAAAATTGATAATTCTCTAGAGCACTTATGAATCTAGTCCCGCACAAGGCTTTAAATGTGCCAACTTGAAATCCACATAATTTAACTTTTGAAAACCAATGTGTGATTGAAAACTCGATTAACAATATAAGGAGCTAAGTTCAAGGTAAGTCCGCTTAGCACCTTGGTTAATTTAGGTTTTCTTTTACTAAGGGTTCAAGTCCTGCAAACACTCACTAATGCATAAGTTTTCTATGCAAGCCAAATATATTTTGAAACTACTGGGGGATTGTTGAAAAAAGTTTCAAAATATAAAATATTTGTAAAGTTTTTGGTGATTTATTGTTTCCCACCAAAAGTGTTTTGAAAATGTTTAGTCCTATATCTAAGAAGAAATTTTTTTTTCTGGTGATTTAAATAAAGTATTTGTTCTCTATTCTTTATTTTGGTAAACCTTGTGTGTTAGGGTGACTTGTGGACATTGTTGCACTTCACGCAAGAACATGCATGTCGTTTGCACACACGTCTGCGTGCGTGTGTGCGCAAGGGCACTTGTGGCGCAATGTGACATTTTGATGGCACACTTTGCACTTCGCATGCTCAAAGTGGCGTGAGGCGCATGTGAGGTGCTGAGGTCTGCTTTGATCAAGCCGTTTTTGGATTTTTCATTTTTCAAATGGCTTGACCATTTGAAAGACTTTAAAAATGCATTTGTATATAGCGTTTATGGGGCATTATGACTATTGGATGGTTTTGGAGGTTTTTGATCATTAGTCAAAGGAGGGTGACCGTTCAATGTCATTTTCATGTAATTTTAAAATCGTTGGATTTATAACCTTTGATTTTATTTATCACAAAAAATGTCTTGGCCTTCCTAAAGTCTATAAATTTCTTCATTTTTCATCTTTTGAACCATCAGATTTTCTGATTCTCAAGCTTTCTCTTTCTATTCTTTTGTTCTTGATTTAGCTTGCCAAGTTCAAGTGTGGGAGAGGTCACCTAATCTTGCGAAGCAGTGACTCTCTTGAGGTTCAAGCCTAGTTGTATCCTGGGAACTTAGTTATAACAAACCCTTTTTGCATCTTCTGAATTCCTAAAATGGGGCGATTGAAGTTCTAAAGATAGCAATCTTAAGAACGTGCCTCTAGGCTTGGGATCTTAATTTTTCTAAATCCTGTTTTTGGTCACCGATTGTTCCAACTGATAGTTTTTGTATCTTACTTATTGACATGTTGCAGGCACCCACTTATCTAGATAAATGGGACATGTTGGAAGAATTCATTATGCTCTGCAGCACAATATCCCTATTTATCCTATTTACATGGAGTAATAGATGCAACCCAAATAGGCGCTATTGTCTTTGCACACTGTAATCGGTCTTCCTTTATAAGCCTTACTTTGCCTTTGTGAGTTTGTGAAAGGGTGTACTCCCCCTCTGATGGGTTCATCTAAGTTGGAACTCTAACTTTACATGTATACTGATTGTATCATTATAGAAGTGATTAATTACATCTAATTTGATATATAAGCCAATTATAGGTTGGAATAACTAGGCCAGTAACATATGTACATCTTATTTTGGCAACTGAATCAACTATCTCATAGAAGTAAATATGATGGATCAACAATTTGAGATAAGTTAATACAATGTGTCTGAGCAAAGCCCCCAGCCTGAATTCAAGCTTTAAGTCTTCCACATTTTCACATTTGATTTGATCTTCATTTTTTAGTCCACTTGCAGTCTACATGGTGCTTCCCTTCAGAGATATGTATGATACACTACAAGAAACCTGTGGATTAGTGACGACCTAAATCCGTCGCTAATTCGATGATAATCCGCCGCTAAACAGCTTAGTGAAAGATTAGTGTCAGATTAAAGACAGATAGATTTCATCGTGAATTTTTTTATGCTAATTAGCAATGGAATATATCTGTCGCCTATTCCATCGCTAAGTAGCGACGGGATGTATATGTCGCCAGTTTCGTCGCTAAGTTACGACGGAATAACGAATGCCAACATTCGTCGCAAGGCCGTCGATACTATACGACGATTTTGGTGTTGCGACGGATTTATAGTTGTCGCTAATCCGTCGCTACATTCAATGCTAATAGTAATTAGCGATGGATATATCCATCGCTAATAAAGAAAAAAATTAAAAAAAATTATTTGAAAATTAAATATCGAGAAAAAATTTCTCGTGATACAATTTATATTTCTTGTACAATTTATATTTCTTGTGAATAAAAAACAAAGTACACATCAAAATACATATAAAAGGAAACTAAAACAATTAATCGATCCACTGTAAAATTCGCAAGTTCTAATTATTTACAATTCAACATTTACATTTTTGAAACAAAAAGAAAGTAGAACAAATTCAATACATGAATCCAATCATCGCCAAGATTTTGTGCGTCCTCTTGATCATTGTCTTGATCTGTCCTTTCAGCTCCACTACGCTGATTATCGCCAGCAACCTACACGAGAAAATAAAGGTCAGTATTGATAAACAAAATATACTGAAATAAATTATACTCTATATGTGATTTTATCATGCTCATATGTGTTCTAAGGCAGTAAAAAAACTATATATGTGATTCTATCATATGTGTTCTAAGACAGTAAAAAACTGTATATGTGATTTTATCATGCTCATATGTATTCTTAAAGCAATAAAAAAAACTTATATATGATTCAATCATGCTCATATGTGCTTTAAGGCAGTCAAAAAAATGTATATGTGATTCTACCATGCTCATATGTGTTCTAAGGTAGTAAAAAAACATTATATGTGATTCAATCATGCTCATATGAGAATTTAGGAATGTTTAATTCCAGATTGTCATAAGTAGGGTCCGCAATGGGTTGCTCCTGTTGCTGAAAACAACTCCATTCTAGGTAAGGTCTCTGTCTATGTAGATGTAACTAGTTTAATGATTGAAAACATAGCTGCCAGATAAACTTGGAATCTTAATTTACTTCAGGTGCAAGTCCATTTATTAATCTGAATTATCTTGTAGTGTTCCATATGCAAGCACATAGGACCCAGTTGGGTCTGTGAATTATGCAATCTGCATCCAGATCCCCTTGGATCATACAACCTTTTCTATACGTTGTCTTAATCCACACCATTTGTATCTCATAAACAAACCAAACTAACTGAAGTGAAAATTGGAATCAAAGGCACTGATAACATTCAGAAAATCTGAAGGATGGTGTGGACATGCTCAATGGACAGGATGATTTGGTGATGCAGGTTTATTCTTGCTTCTAATATAGTTTCATGGTGAATTTGTTACTGCTTTTAGGTCAATCTTAATAGGCTGTAAACCTTTGTTATGAATTTATTGATGAACATGACTTGTTGGTTACTCTGATCATTCATAGCATCAGCCACCGGCAGTACATCATCTGTAAATTTGAATCATGCTTGTATGCCTTTCATTTACAACTACTTCTGCATTAAGTCATTGCCTTGAGATTTGGGTACATGATAGTACCTGATCAATAATTTTATCATTATGTTGGTTTGACATTTGATATCATACACGTGCAGCTGCTTTTCCATCTGCGATGGCTATACATTATCAAGAAAGAAGTGCTGAGGGATCTGCTTCTAGAAGTGTCACAGCGAACATGATCTCTAACCAGTTACAAAATGCCAGTACCGGTGCGGATAACACTTCTGTAGATTATGAAATTGATCAAGCTCAGATGTACGTTCTTAACTATGTTTCGGCAGCATAGCTTCATGGATAATAGGAATTTGATTAGTTATATTTTCCTCCTTGATATAGAATCTCACTATTTTCTTTTCAGAAGGCATGGAGGGGAAGGGGTTGTTCATTTGGCTAAACGGGCTCATCTTGCTGCAAGGCCTCCAGATGAATTCGATGGCTCACCAATGCCTGACTCTATAGTACCAGAACATGCAGATCCGCCACAGCTATCACATCAAGGTGTTTGGGGTATCCTTTTTGTTTCGTGAACCTCTTTTGTAGTTTCTTTCAGTCAAAATGATACCAAGTTCTAGTGTTTTATTTTGCTGCCTTGTAATCACCTACTGGAATTGTTGTTGCATATAAAAAAACAATCCAGTTAGAGCCGTAGAGGTCATTAGGCAGTAGATTACCCAGCTAATTTTAAAGTGTGACCTTACCTTGGATTAACTTACTCTATTTCCTGTTATTGGAAACCTGTATGAACATGTACTGATGTTTTCAATAGCTTTGTATGCCATTTGAACATGTCAGCATGTGTTTTATACAGAATCAAAAATTTCCTTTTTCCTGGAAGGTTTTTAGTTCTTGATAGAGTTAAGTCTTAGATGATGAATGAGGTTGCTAGAGCCACTTTGGAATGAAATAAGTAACACATATTCGAAACTTTGTTCATGTGATCAGGTCACAACATGATCTTACATGGTATGGTTTGAATGGTGGCCAGTGGGCTTCTGTCACTAGTTGCAGGAGCTTACATGTTTTTTCTTTCTTCCTTTTGGGATAACAAGTGGTTCTTAGAAAGGTAATACTAGTGGCGTAGATGTTAAGTTTGGGTTGGAAAAATCAAGCGCAAAGCATGAATGGTGTTAACCGCTTCTAAGAGGCCTATAGAACTAATTTTAAGCCATACTAATGACCATTTTTCAGTGGTAGAAGGGCCAAAACTTATTTTCTAGTGGGAAATTAGCCATTGTACAAGTTGAATAATGAAGCAACATAAGGAGGAACCAGTGGAAATTGAATATTCATGACTACAAAAAAAATGTTAATTAGCGATGAAAATTTGCAACAGATTAACTAGAGAAAACTAATCATCCTTAAAATTGAAATTAGTTGCGGAATTAGCAACAGAAAAATTTTGTCTCAAAATCCTTCGTTAATTAATGACGAAAAAAAAAATTATCTCAAACTCCATCGCAACTTTGTGATGAATAAGCAACAGAATTTTTTCATCACTAATTAGTATGAATTTTAAGACAAAATTTTGTCATCGTGAATCCGTCGCTAATTTTTTATATAAAACAAGCACGAAATTCTCCTCCCTCGCTCTCTTTTGCCTTTCTCCAACTGCGGCTCGTCGGAGCAACGTCGTCGCTGACACCTCCAACGGACCCCTCTTCTCATCTCCTTTCTCCTTTGTTCCTTCTCCGTTCGAGAGCCGACCTGAGAGCACCTCAGTTGCGAGTCGTGTCATTGCCGGAACCTGCGACATCGCCTCACCATTTTGGCAATTCCCTCTCTTCTGAACCCCTCCACTGCTGATGCTGGAAGTCGAGTGAGCCACCGCCGTGAAGTGTCAGTTTGGGCGCCTGTTGGAGACCAGCACGGTTGTCACCACTGTGACCTCCTCCACCTTCCTTCCCCGTTTGCGGATCGGTCGGAGCCACGGCGCCGTCGTGACCCACCGTCTCCTCTGTTTCTTTACAGGTGATATGGAAATATTGTGTCTTGAGACTTAGACCAACATAGATGATGATGAGTCGGGAAGCACATTATGCGTGAGCATTGCCAAGATGAACTCATGATTCTATCTGGCGAATCATGCATCCTCTTTCTTTTAGTTCCTTGAGTTGATCTGGCAATTTTGGGGCTAATCAGAGATGAGATTCGTGTATCTCATTTTGATGCAGGATACTTCGATCAAATTCGCAAACACATTTGAAGCTCATAATTTGTTTTGTTTTATTTTCTATTTTTCTTATTCAAACTTTGAGGGATTGTGTAGTCCATATAAAAGCAGTATCCATAATAATTGAGTGGTGCCACTTATGGATTCACATGATTTTAAGCAGTATCATGGGAATGGAAGTCATGGATATGCATATAGCTTTAGGGTGTGAAGCAGAATAACCGTGGTTGAATATCCACATGTAAGACACATAGCAGATGGATATGCTAATTTTGTATTTTTTCTAAGTCTAACATCCTTTCACAAATTTTACAAGAGCCAAATGGACAACATCCAATACACTGAGGAGCTTGTAAGGAAGTTTCTTGTATTTAGAGGTTTTACTAACACCCTGCAAGCATTTGTGTAAAACCCCCTCCGGCGAAGTCGCCGGAGGGGATAAACTTAAAAAAAAAAATGGTTTCCCCAAAGGGGAAACCGCGTAACGGGAGGGGGTGAGGGTTATCCTCACCCTGCGTGAGGGCTATAAAAGCCCTCACGCAGCCTCCCTCCACCGCACCTCAAATGAGCGGCAGAGGGAGAGACAGAGAGAGAAGGGGAGAGTCAGGATACTTACCGGCGACGGCAACGAGGTAAGCCCCACCCTCTTCATCTTCTTCTTCGTTCTTCTTTCCGGGTTGAAGCACAGAGGGCTGGCAGCCATGGTTGCCGGCGAGTTTCAGAAAAAAAATCTTCGACGGAGAAAGAGAGAGAGGGGGGGTCGGTCGGCCCCTATGACGGCCGGCCCCGGCGACCGACCGACACCGTTGGTCGGCCCCGGATGGTGGGTGCAGAGAGAGGATCGACAGAGGCCGACCCTCTGCACCTGAGATCGGAAGGGGCACAGCTCCTTTCGCCCTTTTTATCGGGGGACCGGTTCGGTCCGGGCACCCGAACCGAACCGAGTTGGTGTGGGTGCAACCCAGACCAAGCCCATCGGTCTGGGTTGCGCCCAGACCGAGTCCTTTAAAAAAAAAAGGCCAGTTCGGCCTGGGTAAGACCCAGACCGAACCGGGTCGGTCCGAGTCGCACCCAGACCGAACCGGGTCAGGGTTGGGTGAACTGGTTCGGATCGAACCGGGTCAGGGTTGGGTGAACCGGTTCGGATTGAACCAGTTCAGGCCAAACCGGTTCGGGGCGAACCAGTTCAAGCCAAACCGGTTCGGGTCGAACCGGTTCAAGCCAAACCGGTTCAGGTCGAACCGGTTCAAGCCAAACCGGTTCGGTTATTTCTGGTTCAAGTAGAACCGGTTCAGACAGAATCGGGTCTGAACCGATCCGGTTGAACCAAGGTCTGAACCGAAGCAGTCAGGTCTGGATCTGGGTTTTCAGTCCTGACCCAGTTCGATCTGGACCTGTCTTAGATCCAGATTAACCGGGTCTAGAACTGACTGGATCAGTCTCGAATCTAGACCCAGTCAGACAGGTTTGGACCCAGTTGGATTGTCCTGGATCCAGTCAGGCATATCTGGATCCAATCATACTGGCTAGGATGCAGTCAAGCAGACCCAGATCTAGTCGATCTGTCCTAGATCCAGTCAGACTATTCTGGATCCATTTAGAATAGAATGGATCCGGTTCGGATCCAATCAGACTGTTCTGGATCCAGACCGACTTTTCTGGATCCAGTCAAACAGTTTTGGATCTAGTTATGTAATGGATACGAATCCAAACAGACAGAGTTTGGATCCAGATTAGAATTGGATCATAAGATAGTCTCGAATTGCTCTGAAATCCGAAATGTACCAAGATATCCATTTGGATACTTGAGATCCATTTCAGTAAAATGGACATATCTTCGCACTCCGAACTCAGAATCGAGTGAGGTTTGGTGCGTTGGATTTGTATTAAAGAGGGGAATCCATTGGTTTATGAAATTTAGTCAAACTAGTAATGCAGAAACCGTGGTTTCTTGAGTAAGATTCAAGAAGGGTATTTTGGTAATTTGGTAAGAGGTTTTGTGAATTAATCTAAATATGTTGCTTTAATGATCAGATCCTTATGTTAGAGCTTCGTGAGGCCGATTTTGGAGAAATCACAGATTCACACTTGAGGTAAGGGATGTTATAAGTAACTTTGGATGTGAATAAACTTTTTTTTACGTTGCTTGTTATCGTAGTGTTATAGATGTTATGTGATTAGCATGATAGCTTTGAGTGAGACCATGACATGCATAAATTTCATGCTTGACATTATGAGTTAATTTAAATACATGTTTATTGTGATATGCATGTTAGTTATAATATGTCATGCATGATAAAAAACGATTGTGTTTATGATTGCATGTCTAATTGATCATTAATATAATGCATTATGATGAGATTAAGTTTAGATTAGAGTCTCATTAGTTCATTCATGTGGTATGAATGAATATTTAGAGTTCAGCATGCAGTACCCCTTAAATCCCGGAAGTAGTGTTTTGTGGCAAGGGCTACCTGGTTCGCGGTCAGAGTGCAGCCACCATGGAGAGTGGGCCGCCGGTAATTTAATGATGTAGAGACACTACATCATTGTGTGCTAAGTGAGAACGGTGTGAGTCATAACGTCATCATGAGATTAAGAATGAGATTGTTGTGATTAGTCATGACACCACTTGTGAGGGAACGAGTGAACTATGAATTTGAGAATATTAGTCAATGTGTGAACTTAGTTATGACTTAGGATTTCACTCACACTGGTTTGGGACTCTAGAGGACCCTAGATGGTTGATAATCATCATGGTTAGGATGTAGCATGAATCATGCCGAGATTGAGAGCTTGACCTCCTCACTAGCTACTAGTGGGGTCCCCGTGGTGGTTCATTGCAGTGCCTGATGGTTCGGGGACTACTGGGAGTGTATGGTTCATTGTTTGACGAATATGTAGAATTTGGGTGTTCTAAAGGGTTGCTACGCCCATAGATGGCTATTATCGGTATAGCCAACCTAGTGATAGTTGTGTCAAAGAGAGTATTCGAGAATAGTAATGGGGATGATTAAAATATACAAACTTGTGTGATGTATCGAGAACTAAACTAAGACTAGGAGCTTAGAGCTCACTACAGTTGTAAGTTAATTGTTTATTTACTTATAATTATTCCTTATTAGGTTGTAGACTCACCCCCATTTTTGTTTAATTACAACTGTAAGTTCAAGGCATTAAATCAATCACTTGTGAGCAGCTTTTTTCGTCTTCAGCAGAGCATTGGTATATTTTACTTTTCTTGTCATTGAAAATAATGTAATTGCTTTCCTTCTGTTATGAATGATGAACATTGTAAGAAAAAGTTGATTATGAAAATAAAATGAAAAGTTTTTTTTTAGCCACATTTTTCTCTGTGTAAACTTTATACTATTTCCCTCTGGGAAGTAATACCAACCGAACTCGAACTCCTGAGGTTTCAGATTGGGGTGTTACAATTTGAGTCAGAGTTGTCCACTGATGTTGGCAAAGGATTTCAAGTAGATAAGATCTTGGATTTAATTTTCTCAGTTTATATTCCCAAGTTTGAGGCTGAAAAATTAGTTGCCCTTATGAGTTTCCTCCGACGGTGCTTTCCTTCACCCTCAGACACAATATTTCTCACAACATTGGCCAAATTGGAAACCTCGGTTTTACGTTTTTATATTGTCCACGCATTACAATCTGGAAGGAAAGATAAGGTAGTAAAAATTTTTGGACAATATGGAAATGATTTGCTTCAAAAAGCTGAAGATTGGTCCCCATGGTTTGGTCAGTATATGTTTCTATCTTTAACACTTTTGGATGTCTAACTTTGCTTAGTTTTAATTATTTCCATTGAATATGCCATGCAGTTGTTCCTTATCAGAAAAATGCAAGTTTGGATCCCCTGTTTCGGGTTTACTTCTCAAAGGAGTGGTTTGATGTCTTGCATCTTTCCTTCAAAAACTTCTTGAATGAGATGCATAGCGGTACTCATATCCTGTTATACCATAGTCTAGTGATTTATTGCACTTGTTCTTGCACTATACCTGGCAATAGGCCAGGTTATATGTACTTGTAGTCCATATTCATATTCATTCCCATTTGATAAAATTGATTGGATATGGTTCTTAGGATGTACATACACCTAGTTTCAGGCATGGGTATAATACTCTCTCTCTCTCTCTCTCTCTCTCTCTCTCTCTCTCTCTCTCTCTCTCTCTCTCTCTCTCTCTCTATCTATATATATATATATAACCTAAATTCTAAATAGATGTCACCAATGTCCATGATATTTTGAAAATATTGTGTTTTAGTTTTTCAAAGAAAACAAAAGTGGAGCATTCACTATTATTGGAAATATCACAATATGTTCTTAATGAGATCTTATTTCAGCTATATTTCATCTTTAAAGTACTTTTATTGTTTTTTGTGTTTTGAACATTTTTTAAAATTTTTAAACTTTTTAAGAAAAATAATACTAAAAACATATTATTTTCTTTTTATGGTCTTAAGTGCCAAGATTTACTCTGGAAAAACTACTTGTTCTTTGACAAATATATTTCTGATCTTTTATCTTTTGCAATATGTCTAGGGTCATTATACATTACATCATTGTGTTCTATTTCCATTAAAATGTTTTTGATTTTAAGGATTTGAATGAGTACTGTGGTTGTATATCCTTGACCAAACAACATATCCCTGCTTTGCTGAAGCTTAACACGGAAAAGGGTAGTATCAAGCATCTCAAGAAAGATATAAAACAGTTAAATATTCAGTTGACACAGCACCAGGCATTACTAGAAGTGAAAGAGGCTCAGCTTTGCCAATTGAGGAGGTAGGCAATTATTACTAAGTGGCTTATCTGTTGCTTACTTTTAGTGTGTGAATTTATCTTTCATTTTTGTGCGTCCCTTTCGGTTTGCTGTAATGTGTTTACTCTGTTCTTATGCTGCATGTTATACATGTGCCTAGTGTATTAGCGATGTAAGTTTGTGCAAACTTTCAATGTTGAATTCTTTTACTTGCTTTTCTGACTGCAAGTCACCACTGCTTTGACAATCAGTTCCCCACCAAGTGCATTGCAAACAAATTGTCTTGAGGAAGTTCCATCAGCAGGACCTTTACCAAATGATTCAGTTGATAGGACAATTGTTCCTCTGAAGGATCCAAAAGAGATGGCTGATAGTGCTGCTACCTCCCATTTAGGTGGACCAAAAGTCAAATTGCAATCTTTGGATCATCCAAAGTATTCAAACCCTTTAAATACGCCTTCTCTGCCTAAACGAGAATGTTGTTCAAGCTTCATCCTGGGAAATATTCAAGTGACAGATTCCTCCGTGCTGCATTATGAAGGGGTTGATTCAGGTTGTTCTTTTTTCTTTTGCTCTTTCTGCTGGTTAATTGCAGCCATGTAAATTGATCGATTGTTTTTTGTTATTTTCTGAAGAACATATTTCTCTGTCTTGGCGATGTGATTTAGCGCTATATCTTGTTGGTTTGTGACATACTAAAGGAGTCTGGAAGTACTTCTAGACTTATGTCTTCTGTCTTGTCTTCTTTATGCATTGTGGAATATGTACTCATTTCCACATTCAAAGTGTAATAGGATAAATTTGTGCAAACACTTATTAGCAGAATGTAGTATATATTTCTCCAGGCTGAGACATTTATTTAAAATCAATAATATGTCCATAGTGATGCTACAAGTTGACTGTAGTTGCTTGCAATAAGTTCTTCATGCAAAATTTAGGAGTTTCTTGTTAAACATGAAAAGTGATATGATTAGTATCACCTCCTATACAATTTCACAATGACAAATAATCAGATACCCGGATGAGTGTGGTATCCACTCCCACTGAAATATAAACAGAAGATCACTTCAACTGACAAGTCCATCTTTATTTAATGTCTCTTTATTAGATTTATAGATGTCTCTTTATTTAATGTTTCATTATTAGATTTATAATGTTTATTTTTTTATAATCTCTGTAATGTAGGTTAAAATCTCTGTGAAAAAGGTTAAACCACCAGTCAAGCCAGCAGTGAAGATTCATCTTCTGATGAGGTAAGTAACATTTAGTTCCTAGTGTGTTATGTCATGGCTTGCTGCTTTATGTGAGAAACATTCTGGTCCAAGTTCATTGCATCATCTGCTTTGGAGGATTGCAAGTCTGTGCTGTGCTTTAGATTTTCTAGGACATTAAACCTACAGTTAAAGTTGTTGCTCCAGTTAAGAAGGCACCTGTGCCAAAGAAGAAAGAGTCCAGCAGTAGTTCAGAAAGTGATTCAGATTCTGATGATGTATGTATTATTTCAGTTTCTAATTGCCAACTGATTCTCTGTTTGTTAACGAAACTATATATATTGACATTTATTCTTTAACACAAGTTGGACTTTTGCTTTTTAATTTTAAGAACAGTACCATTTAGACGTGCATTATTACTTGAATTACGATTCCCCTTTCTGCATGCATGTGAATGAGGGAGCAAGTTGGTTTTGGCCTATAAAAGGTGGACCCTGTTACATTGTTATGATCACGACTGGTTGCACTTTGTCTAGGGGGAAAAGTGGACCTGGTCATGTTGTTACAAGCCTGACTGGTTGTAAGTTGTCCAGTGAGATGGTGAGCAAAGATGCCTTAGTCTTTTAGAGTGTTGTTATTCATGGTCATGTTTTGCGTGTGAGAACCTCAATGGTGATGCTAGAGTCTAGACCCACATACCTTGGGTATTGCTACATGTTCAGTGACCAGAAAATTATTGGTTGACCTAAAATATGTGAGCTTTGCATCTCATTTAGAATCTTCTTTTTGTGGAATCTGAAACTGCCAGCTATACTTTGTTGAATAGTTTGTTATTTTTCTTTTTTTTTCTGATTTGTTAGTGGCCTTTAATTCTTATTATTTTTTGTCTGTGCAGGAACCCGTCACTAGAGCACCTCCTGCCAAGAAGTTGCCTGAAACTGCTTCAAAGAATGGGTCCTTGTCAGCTTTCAAACATAAAGATGAATCAAGTGATAGTTCGAGCTCAGATGAGGAGAAGTAATGCATTTTTGTTTATTCTAGTGAGGCAGAGAGATTCTATTGTCACAAATAAGCTACAGACAAGCTGATAAAAGTGTTGCTTGTTTGGTCATATTTTTTGTATGTGTCACTATTTTTTGTTTTAACTTGATCAATAACTTGTTTATTGAGGAGATACTCTTTGCACAGGCAGCTGCTGTGAAAACAATTGTGCCTTCAAAGAATGGGCTTTCATCAGCCCCCAAACGTAGACGTGATACAAGTGATAGTTCAAGCACAGATAACAGCTCTGATGAGGACAAAGTAAGCAACTTTGTTCCTGTTTATTTATTTTCTTATGAAGCATCTGTACTTGTATGGTGTTAATTCAATCAGGACAAATACTTTTATCTGCACAGGTAGGTGTACAAAAGGTGATTGTACCTCCTAAGAAGGTGCCATCAACAATTGCTTCAAAAAATTGGGCCTGTGACAGCTCCAAAAAAGAAAGATGAATCAAGTGATAGTTCAAGTTCAGATAGCAGCTCAGATGAGGATGAGGTATGCCATATATACACTGTTGTTCATGTATCTGCCCATAAATCATTCATACTTGTATAGCCTTAATGTAATCAAGGCAACACTTTTATATGCATAGGTAGGTGAAGGAAAGGTGGTTGTGCCTCCAAAGAAGGAGCCATCCACAATTGCTTCAAAGACTGGGCCTGCAACAGCCACCAAAAAGAAAGATGAATCAAGTAGCTCAAGTTCAGACAGCAGCTAGGATGAGGTGTGTGTGTCTACATGGCTGTAAAAAAGAATATATGTATGAGGATGAGGTGTATATATTTTCTCGATATTTATATTTCAAACAATCATTTATTTATTTTTTAAATTTTGCGACGGATTAGCGATGGATATGTATCTGTCGCTAAAATTCAACAAAAATTTAGGTACAAAATAGCGACGCAATTTAGCGACGGATATTATCCGTCAGTTAATTTTAGCGATGGATTAGCGACAGATTTATATCTGTCGCAAAAACAAAACTAGTCATTATTTAGTGACAAATTGTGGCATTCGCTAATCCCTTGCAATTTAGCGATGGAAGTAGTGACGGATCTTTTCTGTCGCTAATTAGTGACTGAAAATTTGCGACGTACGCTATCCATCACAAATCCATCGCTAACAATTTTAGTGGCGGATTAACGACTGATAACGTACGGATAACGTCCATTTCTTGTAGTGTCTGTATCATTAATAAAGAGGTATGGTGAAGCTTCAGTCAAAATTGACTTGAGCCTAAAAGATATTAGTGCCATCATGATCTTGTCCAAGTGCCAATTTGGATCTCCCAATGACATAATCAGAGGGAGAGTAAGGGTGTAATATCGGGTGATGCTACTTGTAGAAGTCGCATCAATGCATGGGGTTTAGATTGCTCGATTAGTTTCGAAGTAACTGTTTAACGATAAGTTGGTACTTGTGTGATATTAGTTTGGAGTGACATCTCCTAGACTCCTAGTACATCCAAATTAGCAACCAAGCATCCCTTTTAATATGTATGGCTTGTTTAACTTGCACATTTTGCATCCTTCATGTTTTATTGAGAAAGATGTTTTGGATGATTTCTCGTGTCTACAGAATTATGCACCCACATTATCTGAATTTTTCTATGCTCCTCTGCTGTGCACCTTTTACTGTATTATGCCATTGCCTTGCGAGTTGGTTCATGATGATGCTATCATTATTGTTATTGGTCTGTCTGGTTAATATTTGGTAACTGCATGTGCCTACAGGTACTTCTTTGGTCACAACCAATAGGAACAATGAAGAAACGGTCATAGATGAATTTTCTTCCAGAAGGGTCACTAGCAACAGGGTCTCTGAAACTGCCTCAAATATCATTACCACTGTTGACGATCCTCACGCAGCTAATGAAATGAGTCAATCTCAAATATGTTATCTCTAAGCTTTGGAGAAGCATGCTTTGAATTGTAAAGGAATTTGACTTGTCTTATTTTCTTTTATTTATAGAATCAGTGTTTTATTTAATACAGAAAAAAGAGATTACAAGTGGCTGATCATTTGCCTAAACAAGCTCACCTTCCTTCTCGGTCTCTAGACAGCTTGGACTCATCACTGCCACGACGGCTGGACCAAGGTTCTCTGTACTCATCAAAACTGTTTATTCCGGGTTCTTTCTTTGCTGATCTTATTTTTGTTCCCCACTAGTTGGCCTTTTGGAACCATTTCTGCATCTGGTCCACTCTGGCTGGCTATGGTCTTGGATGGTCTAATTCTGCTGCCATAAATTTAAATTTGGGTGCCATTTTGGTAGATATAATGTGTAAGACTGTTTAGATAATTTGTTGAATTCCTTCTGCAGCATGCTCACCTTGGGTTTAACCCATTCTGCCTCAACAATATCTATAGCATGAGCATGTATTATTGATTTCAGTGGCTATGTGTAGCATCTCAACAAACGCTGGGATATTCTGCATGGATCCAAATATTTCCTTAACAGCATGAAAGTGTTACCAAAGATACATTGTTTTCGTGCAAGCAACATAATCTTTGATTAATTTGCACTGTCCAGGTTTGATTCTCATAATTTTGTGCAGTTCATCTTGACTTAAACGAATGACAGATCGTCCTGTTGCGAGCTCTTTTGAACTACCACAGGCTGTATAAGCTTGTATTTGACAGCAAAAAAGTAATGAAAAATGGTGGTGTGTTACTATCCTTCCAGATGCGTGAGGCTCTCCCATCACTTTTTTTGCATTACCGATGTTCCCTTCTCCTTCCATACATCATTAGATGGATGGTGATGATGAGTATTTCTCAATTCCAAGAAGCCAAGCACGTTGCATTTGTTATGTGTTGGGAAGATAAGTTGAACGAATCAAAATAAAAATTTCGGATGCTCCATGGTTATTTAAGTCATGGTTGTGATGGTTTACCATTAGACGTGCATTATGGATCCCTTAGATACCTTTCCCAAATCGACATCCGCACATGCTCATGGTTAATGGCAGTGACACTTTTAGCATTCTATTAAATTGGATTGAATTGCTTATCTTCCAACAGCTTGTGCATGATGAAACCCTCCTGTTATTTCCATGCAGATCTAATATTTTGTGTTATACTCTTGCAGCTTTGGCATCAGCGAGATCGTGTACGGAAGGTGAAGAACGAGTTGCTGATGAATCAGCTGTTGGACACTTGACTGGCAACAAGCTGTGCAACGGACCTGCAAATACGAGAGGGTTGTGTATGTTCGCCCCCGATGATTCACTGAATCCCACGTCCGTGTTCGGGGGATCGAATGAGCGTCACGTATTCATGCACATGGGGCTCGTATTCCCGTGTATGTTGACATAACTTTGCATCGGACTCTGGTGTTGTTGTAAAGACTTAAGTACCCTTTATTGCTATTCTTCTCATAAAGTGATGGTTTGAAAAAATGACAAAAATGCCCTTTATTCAAAAAAGAAAAAACAAATAGTTCAAAAAAAGGACAAACATGTCCTCCATCCAGAAAGTCAAGGATGATGTTGACTCTTCAAAGTCTTCTTCTTTTTCTGTTCAAAAAAATGACAAACATGTCTTCTTCTTCTTTCTCCGTAAAACATTGTAAAACCCTTTCTCTCTCTAGAGAAGAAATCAAGGGAAACAAAGAGTTCTTCCTGGAGAAGGCCATGAACATCAACCCTCTCACTCTCTCTCCCTTCTCTCTCTACTTCTGTGTACATCCAACAGACGATCCTACATTGCTCCATCGTCATCTTCTTCTTCTTCCTTCTTCGTAAAACACTGTAAAACCCTCTATCTCTGTAGAGAAGAAATCAAGGGAGGTAAAGGGTTCCTCCTGGAGAAGGCCATGAACACCAACCCTCTCACTCTCTCTACTTATGTGCCTGATTTAGAGTTTTTGCCCTTACAGGAGGGGGGTCCGGGGCCTCCCCCCCCGGCGCGGATCCCGCTGCGCGGTCAGCGGGCGGGGGGCCGCCCCTGGCGGAGGGCTCGGGGGGCAGCGCCCTCCGAACCAAATTTTTTTTGGGCCTTCCAACAATGATTTATAGTATTATCGGGCTTTTCTACAGCAATTTGTAGTATTTGTAGTGTCTTCCGTAAATCGCGAAACGCTATAGCGATTTGTAGTGTCTTCCGTAAATCGCTATAGCGATTTGTAGTGTCTTCCGCAAATCGCTATAGCGATTTGTAGTGTCTTCCGCAAATTAGGACCAACTTGTCAGAGCCATATCTCCCTAACCGGAGGTCATATTCCAAATCCGTAAAAAGTGGTGTTTTCGTTATTGAGTCTAGTTTATTTCTGTAAATTTTCAGCAATTTCTATTGTCATTTC
This sequence comes from Nuphar pumila, assembly GCF_984573655.1. NCBI lineage: Eukaryota > Viridiplantae > Streptophyta > Magnoliopsida > Nymphaeales > Nymphaeaceae > Nuphar > Nuphar pumila. The sequence goes on along the minus strand of NC_143255.1, from coordinate 127,786,730 downwards.
ATTCTCCATTTTAACTTCAACGATACATTACATCCACAATCATCAAAAGAAAGATTGCCCAAGCTAAGAGTCACCGTTCTCGCCCTCCTCCTCAACAGCAACCCAGTCGGTGCAGTCGCGCTGAGGATGGCCAGCAGAAGCTCCACCACGTCGTCTTCCTCTCCCTAGCGAGGAGGTCTCAGCTGAGCCGTCGTTCCGGTGACAGGTGTTCATCTCGTTCCAGTGACGGGTGTTCTACAAAATGTAAATCCCCCCTTCTGTAAAAGCAAAAGGCCCCCCTTTCTGTAAGGGTAAAAACTCTAAATCAGACTCCACAACTCTTCAAGTTGAATGATGCTACCCACGCTGGGAGGAGCTCCCAGACCCTCCTCCTGTAAGGGTAAAAACTTTGAATCAGGCTCCACAACAGTAAATGTGCAGGTCAGTCGGTGCTTGATGGAGCAATGTATGATCTTCTAATAGATGTGCACAGAAGCAGAAATAAAAGGGAGAGAGAGAGAGTTGAATGATGCTACCCATGCTGGGATGAGCCCCCAAATCCTCCTCCTGTAAGGGTAAAAACTTTGAATCAGGCTCCACAACAGTCAATGTGCAGGTCAGTCGGTGCTTGATGGAGCAATGTATGATCTTCTAATGGATGTGCACAGAAGCAGAAATAGAAGGGAGAGAGAGAGAGTAAGAGGGTTGATGTTCATGGCCTCCTCCAGGGGAGATTTCTTTCTCGGATAATCCTGCAGTGCAGAGACTGGGTCTTAAATAATCATCTTCGGGGCACTTAAGTCTTTACAACCACTCCTTTTCAAGAACCGTCATTTTTTTTTGCACCAATGGAGGAGAGGGTACTTAAGTCTTTGCAATCACATCAAACTCCAACGTTAATTAATGATGACAAACATGGGGATACGAGACGCACATGCTTACATACGTGGTGCTCTTTGGAACCCCGATCATGAGATGTAGCTAACTGCCCTGTTCGGGGGGGGGGGGAACATATAACCTGCTTCGTGCAAATACCATTCCCAGTATAAATAGCACTAGTGCAAAACCCACGAGGTCTGTATTTGTCACAAACAAGGACTTTGGATCGTCTTCAAAGGCACATGCCGATACCAGTCGCGTGGTGGTTGCAGAATCGAAATCAACCTTGGATGCTACCATGTACTTAGACACTGGTGTCAAATTGATCGATGAGGCGGAACATCCCCACATATTAAGCGGCGAGAAGGAGATCCCATTCACGTATATGGCTTGTTTGCAAGCAAAACTTGCCCTGAAGAAAGCGCAAGGAATAACGAAAGTAATCTCCAAACGTATCAAAGGATTCTGTTTGAACTCTTCTTGCCATTATTACTACTATGGTGTGTAACTGACTGAAATATATGATGAATTAGTTGCCGCAGCTGATGACACGAGGGAACATTAAGGTATGCTTTTATTAATCTTCTTTGCTGACCGTTTCCAGAGGCGGTGTTCATTGTGATCTTTATCTGATTAATTTGTCGTATGAACTATGTTGTAAGTGCTTCTTGACTGGGGTGAAAGGGTTTCAGTTCAAGGGTAGGAACCAGTTTGAGCCACGTGTTTATGTTGATAATGGCAGCCTCATTTCCGAAGTCCTAATCGATCACAATGTGAGTTGTATATAACCAACATTCATGCCAAAGTACATTTCTCTAGAAAATGTTTTTTCAGGCCCAACAGCTGTGCATGAACAAATTAATGACTCCTGTCTTTTGTATAACTCGCTGGCTTTTCTCTTCGAAATTCTTTTATCTATTATTTGTTGATTCCAGATATTCTTCTGACCTCCACAATTGGCAGGAGTGCCTTTTGAATCAGGCCTTCTACTTTTGAGTCGCCGTGTCACTGCTCTATGTTGCCCTAGTTATGATGGTTATTGTTCTTTTGCATACAAAACTGCTTTCAATCAATAGTGCATCTCAATCAGGTCGTGCAGAATGAACTAGGTTACTCTACAGCGGAGGTGACTGCTGCCCTTTCTTCTCCAGACAAGGACAAGGTAGCCAAAATGAAAGACGTCATGAGGAGATTTCAGAGTTTCTTTGCCAAGTTTGAGGTTCTTCGAAAAAACAGAGCAATCATCTTTCTGTTGGGAACGTTGTTTAGAATTTCTTTCTATACATCAGAACCAGATGAATTTAGCTCGCAGACATCAAGATACCAGACTTTAAACAGCAGCAGAAACGATAAACATTAGGCATCAGGTTAAATGTTTTTGGCTTAAATCAAAATACTTTTTTCAGGGGACCATGCTGATGGAGATGAACGAAACCACCCCCGTGCCTGTAGCACTGGAGATGAACCAAGGTTGTGCATCGTCCGATGCATGGATGCTCCTTAGAAGATTTAAACTATACACCGCCCTAAGAAGCCCAGAGTGCCGTCCAAGCTCCATCAACATCTCGCCTTGAACTTCTATCACAGGCGCTTAACAAGGTATTTTCGACCAACACTCTTTTCTTGGAAGTATTACCAAAATTCCAACTAACAAGTACACCAATACACCACAACATCCTAAAACTTTTGACATTATTTATTTACATTGGTGATTAGATTGACAGGTCTTTCTCGCAAGCCATACCGCTGTTCTTAAATTTTCTGTTCGATAGCATAGCATGCATACCCTTCTCTAGTCCGACTTTGGCTCCTCTGATTTGATTGACTCAGGATACATGACGTTTTTGGCTCCAGTGTCATCCAGAATCACCTTACTAGTAGGTTCGTGCGAAGGCCCTGGCTTTTTAACGTAGAGCATCCGGTAGCACCATTCTAAAACCTCAGGGGCAAGGAGCATGTACAAGGACATAACCTTGAACCAGAACGGCCATGTCACGGATCTCTTCCCTCTGCACGCAGCTTTGACGACGGCTTTCGCGTATCCCTCTGCGTACCCGACGGGAACCTGAACCTGCACATCACAGGGTCAGGGTGAAAAAAAAGGGATCAGTTCCGACCTCCCGTCTCAAGTCTACTAGGCAAGGCAAAAGGTGCCGTCTTACGTCTCTAACTTCTTGGTCTACTTGCATTTCACCGCTCTTGTTCAGGCACTTCCTTTGTGTCATCTCTGATTCTATCCAACCTGGTGTTGCTATTGTTATGGATACATCAGGCCCAACTTCCACCCTTAAAGTCTCATAGAAGCTTATAAGTGCAGCTTTGCTTGCCTGTCACGGAGAGAGAAAAAATCAAGTTTCTCTTGCAGTCTGGAATCGTAGGTTAAGGATATTTGAATTTTACATTGTATAAGCTCATTCTGGGAATTGGCCACCACCCAGCTGCAGAGGAATTCACAACGATCTTCCCTCGGTGTCTTTTTAGATGAGGTATGGCATAGTAGGTGGGGTATATGGATCCCCAGAAGTTGATATCCTGAGACGGACAGTCAGAAGCTGCTGAATCAATTCTCAGTAAATGAAAAAAGAAAAAGACCGATAATTTGTCATTACCATGAGTGGTCCGAAGGTGGTGATGTCTGTTGCTTCCTCCAACATGCAGACGCAGGTGATCCCGGCATTATTCACAAGATGATCCACTGCCCAGTAAGAGAAACGAGCCATAAGAAAGAAGAGATGCGTGGGAAATACCATTCATTTTCTAGATGAATTCTTGCTTTGCTTACGCCTCCCAAAATGGTTGATGGCTTCTTCAACGAATCGTTTGCAGTCGTCAGCTCGAGAAACATCCGCTGCAATGACCTGAACGTCCGGTGATCCGAACTCACGAGCCTTCTCTGCCACTTCATGGAGGCGCTCCTCCCTCCTGGCGACCAGAGCCAACGCTGCTCCTCTCTTTGCATATTGGTAAGCGATTTGCTGAGAAATCAAGCAGAATCTAACAAAGTTTAATCTTGATAAAAGGGAAGTATGCCGAAAGAAAGAATAAGACATGGAGGGCAGTGAAATAGACCTCGCCGATGCCAGAGGAAGCGCCGGTAATGAGGACGACCTTGCCTCGAACGTTCTCGCTGAAGAATAGGCGGAAGAAGGAACCGAGCAGCTTGAACAGGCAGTAGGGGAGCGAGAAGAGGCAGAGGGAGAGGAGGGCAGCAGGCGGAGCCACCAAGTTCATGAGTTTGTTCATGAGCTCCATTATGTGTGCTTTGCAGCGAGGAAGTGGAAGATGGGAGGGTTTGTCACTTGGACGTTGAAGAAGAAGATGAAGAGAGGCAAAATGAAGCTGTCATTATATGATTCTTTGTTATTAACTCGTGTCCTGCGGTGGGCTTGTGATATGACGGGAACTTCTTGATGTGTTTACAGATAGTTGATGCTAAATGACACGTACTATGGAGACAAGTTGGCCATGCAAGGATGGTAGCCAAAAATTGAAAGACTGTTTTTTCTACTTGGCTTCATCACACCCTCATGCGTTCTTCAGTAATGGGTCCCACAGTTGAAAGAGCTCAGATGACGTGGTGCTGCGCTGACAGGGCTTTACAATACAACGCCAGTCCAGTTTCTTGGACGCGCCACTTGGCTCATAGGGGGCTTGGCTGGGCTGGGCTGACCTGGCCTGGCTTAACCAGGCCACGTGCCTCTAGGTCACATATTTAAGAACAGAATAGTTTGAGTAATTTAAAAGCGGGTTTATGTTTGGTACAAACGATTATACCTACAATCTCGTCAGAAGCTTACTATGCTAGTTGTTTTGACACAATCTAACTTCGGCATATGCTGGAATCAATTCTTGGATCATGTTTTTTCAATAAAAAATATATCTCATGAGTCAGAAAAATCAGTCTATGCAGCAGTTGAATTTTTAAAAAAACTTGTATACAGGTCCGATAGGTCCGATTCTGGTGATTCAAAAGCCGATTCCTATTAAACAAAACCTGTTGGTCACAGCTATGATGTTCGATAAATGTAAGAAAACATGTATAAAATAACATTTTTTTATCTTTTTCTGTAAAGGGTCAATTTATGTCATATCTTATGGTCACAAATCAACCGTAAGAACAGTTTGGTTGCTTTTGTTCTAAACAGAGGTCGACTTGTTGATTCTAAGACCAAGCCTGTCTGCAACTTATATTATAAAAATCCGGGAGCTAAATGTAAAATTTAAGGTTTCAATGCATCGAATTTTATCGTACAGCCGATCCAAACTAACCCCCGTTTAATCAGAATTTATCGGACATCCGATCCAAACCGACTCTATTTAAAACCACATCTGATTATAATCGGATGTGGATTTAGTTATTGATTTTTGCTAGCAAATTCGATGGATATCCGAATTCAGTTAGACGTAAAAATTGGGATTCTGTATAAGCTTTTCTCCAGCCGAATCTGAATTCGAATCTAAATCTGTTCAGCCATTAGTCAATATCCGATTGATCGGATCTGATATTGGTCAATCCGACCTGAATCGAAACTGTTTACATTCTTAAATGTAATAACCCAAAATGCTAAGTGGTCTTTTGTTTTTTAAATTACTGATAAACCATGTGACGTTTTGTAAATTACTCAGACTTTGGCCCAGGTGGATCTGCCCAGTGATCAACCAGGCTAGTTGAGGGTGTGTGATACGGATGCAAACGGACCGGATCCAGTATGAAAGTTTTATGATTTTTGGCTGTTCCCACCTGATTAGGATCTGACTTTCCTATGTATTTAACTGATCCAGATGCTATCGGTTTGCATCCCTAGTCTGTGGTGCAGCACTACATTGGTATCAAGCACCGTATTAACATGGTAAGAACATCAAGACTCTAATCTGGATCTTAACTAAAGGGCTATAACCCACAAAGGTTTTGTGCACCTGACCTTGTGGATCGGCTTAAAGCTTTTAAGTTAAAAGAGGTCGAGAGTTTGATACTCATGTGTAGGGTGTCAACGGGTCAGGTTTGGTTCGAACTCAGGTGGAACCAGACTTGGATCACATTTTTGAGTATGATATCGGGTCTGGACCCGGGTCTAATTGGGTTTACTATAAAATAAATCATACCCAGACCCAGACCCAGACCATGCCTGGTAAAATAATATTTTTTATCATTTTTACATTGAAATATTGTGGGTCTTAATCGGAACTAGGGTCGGACCTGAGTCTTGTATAAAATTTCACAAACTATACCTGAATCCATGTATTAATCTAACCTTCGGGTCCAGTCTCTGGTCTTCTTATTTGTCACCATACCCAGATCCTATAGGGTTTGGTCCGGGTAAACCCGACCCGTTGACACCCCCTGTCATGTGCAGACGGGAGTACCAAGGTGGTGGTGGCTCCTTCCTCTGTTCGAGTGGGCTTGCTTCTCAAAGTTCTCGGTAGCTTTTGGAAGTGCACGCACGGGCAGAGCGCCTCCTTGTTACCGAGACATGGCATTTAGGGTACGTGTCACGAGAGACACGAGTCGGAGAGTTATAACACGTGGACATATACCTAACACGTACTGACGTACAGACATTGTTTTAGATTTTTGTAATTGTTTTTAACGCATATTAATATACTTTATTAAAAATATGTTTATATATTAAATTCTAAAAAAGTTTTTTTTAATTAAAAAATCAGTGCCCTTGTATCTTATTTTTTTAAGATTCCCATGTGATATGTCAAGCTGAAGGCCCAGGATCGAATCCCTCTGCCACATAGGGCGGCTGTTGTTCTGGTATGGGTCCGCCTAACCCCCCAGCTTGCTCTTTACTAATCTTTACTTGGGTTCAGCAGAGATAGTCAAATCATTGGCATTATGAATTTATCACATTCAACGCGTGCCAAAACGGGCCCCAAAGAGGTCTGTAGTGGGAGGTGGTCAGGTTCCATTCCCATGAGTATCTCATGTTGAAGCAAAGCGACTCATTGGGTGCTAGGGGTGCACCATGGATTTATACCATCAGGAAAGCGACCAAAGTACAACAGGCACGACCAGGTCTCTGATGCCGGGAGTGGTTTTCTGTTCTCATGAAAAAAAAAAACGGTGACAAAACATGAAGGCTTTTTATTAAAAATTGTAGGCTTTGACAATAATTATCTACAAAGTTAACAAATGCTTTGATGGATACTTCTAAGAAGAATATTATGCAGCAGTTAACCAAGCTGTATCATATTTTTGAACAGCAAATGAAATCAAAACCATGGCATGCAGCACAACATACATAGAATTGGTTATTTTTACAAGAAAATGCAGGGAGGTTTATACACAGGATCATAGTTTTCACACTGGAGGAGAGAGCATCACCATCCTTCTTCAGCTGCTTCCAGATGGTCCAAAAGACATGCAAATGGGTGGATTGATCTTAAAAATGGAGAGAATAGCTGATGGTATTGTCCATATCCCATCTCCACATATCAAACCAGATGCAAGCGCACCAGCATACACCTCTGCGTCCTTGCTGTCTATCCTCTCCCAAACATGCATGATCACAGTCCCCACAAACATGTCAATAGCAAAGTATGCCCCTATATAGAAGGGGATCCCCATAGCCATTGGAATTGGGATGAATCTTGACACCTTCTTAGGAGTGACGTCCCTTAGCAAGTTTATAACCAGTGCTGCTACAAAGAACCCACAGGTTATCTCCAAGCAGTGTTTTGGCAGGGCTGAGAAGCCCTCAACCCCAAGAATCGCCATCCCCCGGAATATTACTGCATATGGAGCCTTGTATGGTCCATCAGGTGACCCAATATCAAAAGCATTCCAGAATAACCAGAAAGTAAGTGGTGCAATGACGCAGCCCATTGCAGTGCCCACTAGTTGGCTAACAAACATTGATCTTGGTGATGAGAATGTAAGATAACCAGTTTTAAAGTCCTGCATAAGATCAGCAGCTGTAGAGACGATAGACATCATCACTCCACATGCTGCTAGTCCAGCAATGACACCACCATTGCTACCGACACATGAGGCAAATATGAATAGCCCAAGCTTTCCATATGTAGAAGCCAGACTCCAGTCAGTCAGTCCTGTGCCATACGAATTGCAGAATGCTGAAATGAAATGGGGATCTTCGAAACACGTGCTTTGATTAACAAGAGCAAGTGTCAAGAATGACACTAAAGCACAACCCTTAAAAAGGGTATAACTGGAAACAAAATAAAAATAAAAATGTATTCTTTATTGATATGAAAAACCAATTGCTTAAGAAGCATTGGGGTAAAATACAAGAGGGGCTGCACCCCTTTATATACACAGCTGAAAGAGGACTCAATAGAGCTGTTGGGCACAGTCCAACAGCTCTATTTAGAGCTGTTGGACTGTGTCAGTCCAACAGCTCTATTGCTAGTCAAGTCTGGACAGGACTTGACTAGCAACAGTCATTCTAGTTCAAACTGAACTAGATGACATAAAGACAAAAAAATAAAAATAAAGGAAAAAAAATACAGAAAAGAAAGAAATTAAAAATGTATTTATATATAATAATATAATATTATTATATATACATATATGTACAGTTTTACATTTTAACACTCCCCCTCAAACTTACGGTACAATGAGCGAAAGTTTGTCTAAGAGAAAGTGAAATCGGGGAGCAGCGAAAGGCTTTGTAAAGAAGTCTGCTAACTGATATTCTGAAGTGACATATGGCAGATCAATTATCCCGTGTAGATATTCCTCTCTGACGTAGTGACAATCCATTTCGATGTGTTTGGTGCGTTCGTGGAATGTTCTGTTACTGGCAATGTAGATCGCACTTTTGTTGTCACAACACATTTGTGAAGCCTTTGTTGCTTCAACTCCCATGTCAGCAAGCAGTCGTCGAAGCCAAACTACTTCCATGGTCGTGGTTGCCATGGCTCTGTATTCAGCTTCGGTGGATGAGAGAGATACCTTCTGCTGCTTTTTACACCTCCACGAGATTAATGATTCCCCTAAAAAGACACAAAAGCCAGTGGTTGAGTGTCTGTTATTGGGATCACCTCCCCAATCAGCATCAGTATATGCAATTAAATCAAGAGAAGAGGAGGAAGATAAGAAAAGTCCTCGTGAAAGAGAGGACTTGATGTATCTGATAATACGCATGACTGCTCCCATATGAACAGAAGTAGGAGCATGTTGAAATTGACTTGCTGTATGAACAGCATGTGCTATATCTGGTCTGGTAATGGATAGATAGGAAAGTGCCCCGACAAGCTGTCTGTAAGGAGTAGGGTCTGCAAGAAGTTCTCCATCATCAATCTTCATTTTAACATTAACAACTTCTGGAGTGTCAACTTTCTTATCATCAGTAATACCAGACCTGAAAACAATATCAAAAGCAAATTTAGTCTGAGATAATAAATATCCTCTAGGAGAATAAGCAACTTCAATGCCTAAAAAATATCTCAACAAGCCCAAATCAGTCATTTCAAAATAAGATTTAAGAAGTGTTTTGATTGTTTTAACTCCCTGTTTATCGCTTCCGGTGATGATCATATCATCCACATAGAGAAGAAGCACAATGATCCCTGCATCAGAATTCTTAATAAACAAAGCAGTGTCAGTTAAACAGAATTGAAAACCAATATCAATCATAACACGACTAAACCTCTCATACCAAGCTTTTGGTGCTTGTTTAAGTCCATAAAGAGCTTTTTCTAAGCGAAGGACTTTACCCTTAGGAATACTTAGACCAGGAGGGGGTTTCATATATACTTCTTCAACTAGCTTTCCATTTAAAAAAGCATTTTTGACATCCATTTGAAAAATAGACCATTTTTTGATAGAAGCTAAGGCAATTAAGGTTCGGACAGTAGTCATACGAGCCACCGGAGCAAAGGTTTCTTCATAATCAATCCCATATTCTTGGGCATAACCTTTGGCTACTAAACGGGCTTTATATCTTTCAAGAGTACCATCACTCTTGGTTTTAATTTTATAAACCCATCGACATCCTATAGTTTTCTTCCCTGGAGGAAGATCTTGAATATTCCATGTAGAAGCCTTTTCAAGTGCATCTAATTCAGCTTTCATGGCTTCTATCCATTTGATATCATTTTTTGCTTGAAAATATGTGGATGGTTCTTCATATGAGTGAATTAATGCAATAACTGCCCTATATGTGGGTGAGAAAGACTCGTATGATACAAACTTTTCTGGAGGCCTCGAGATTCAGGATGATTGTCTAGTTGGAATGTTAGAATATTTCTCAAGTGCACATGGAGTATTAGACTCTTGTCGCCTGGAATATTGAATACTAGTATCTCTATGAACTTCTTCATTTTCAACATTAAGATCAATAATTCTTTGATCATCATCAAAGTTACAATCAAGGTCATATTCATCAGATGTTGATGTTAGATCTAGCAAAAAGGAGTACTCAGTGACGTCTTTTAATTTTCTAAAATCAAAGAAGCTCTCCTTTTCAAGAAAGGAAACATTTCTAGACACATATAGTTTATTATTTTTGAAGTCAAAACATCTATAACCTTTATGGTTTTCAGCATATCCTAAAAAGGCACAGGGAATCGCACGAGGGGAAAGTTTATCATTTTTGTCAGTAAATATGAAACATTTGCACCCAAATATTCTTAATCTAGAGTAGTCTGGAGAAATGTTCATTAGTTTTTCAATGGGAGTGATATTTTGTAACGAAGAAGATGGCATCCTATTAATGAGATAGGTGGCAGTTAAGGCAGCTTCTGCCCAAAAGTCTTTAGGGACTTGATTTGCTATTAATAAAGTTCTAGTGGTTTCTATAATATGGCGATGTTTTCGTTCTGCCAGTCCATTTTGTTGAGGTGTATAAGGACAAGATCTTTGATGTGTGATGCCATGCAATTTAAGATAATTTTGAAAATCTGTGGATAAAAACTCTCCCCCTGAATATGTGCGAAAAATAGTAATATCATTTTGAAATTTGTTTTTAACCATATTATGAAAAGTTTGAAAGTATGAAAATACTTCAGACTTATGTTTGAGAAAGTACATCCACGTATGTCGGGAGAAATCATCGACAAAAATAACATAGTAAACAAATCCTCCTTTAGAAATTACTGGTGGTGCAGGACCCCAAACATCCGAGTGTATTAATTCAAGTGGTCTTGAAGAGAAAAAGGTTCTGTTCTGAAATGGTAATCTTTTCATTTTGCCGAGAATACAATCTTTACAATCAAATGATTCAGAGTTACAAAATTTTCCTAGATTTGGAAAATGTTGGATTTTGGCTATATGTGGGTGACCAAGTCTCTTATGCCACAGTTCCAACTCTATTTTTTGAATATTATAACAAAAAGCTTTCTTCGGCATTTCCAAAAAATCCATGTAATAGAGTCCTCCTTCTCTATGGCCTTCCCCAATCAGCTTGCCTGACTGGCGATCCTGTACCCAACAACCATGAGAAGAAAAAGAAATATTACACCCATAATCAGAAATTTGAGATACAAATAAAAGATTTAAATTTAATTTGGGAACATGTCTAATTTCTGGAATAAAAAAATTTTTTGTTTTATAAATTTTTTCAAAATTTCCTATTCCTTCTATTTCAAGAGAAGTCCCATCAGCAGTAAAGACCTTTGACACACTTGTTTTATTTTTAACACATTTGGATAGACTTTGATTATTTGGGGTCATATGAAAAGATGCACCAGAGTCAAGAAGCCAAGAAATTTTACCTAAATCAGAAAAAGATGAGGCTGCTGCGCCGGTTGAAGCTTCAGATGAGGAAGAGGCACCTTTGATGAGAGGCTGAAGAATCTCCATTAGTTGGGCCAGGGAAACTGGTGCATCCTGATCTTTAGGCTCCGATCCAGCAATTGCAGCTCTTTTTTCTCTCAGCTCCTTAAGTTTGGGACATTGTGGCCTGTAGTGTCCCGGTTCATGACAGTGATGACAAATAACTTTCTTCTTATCATAGTCACCATTTTGTCGGTTAAAGTGAGGAGGCCTATATGATCGAACATGATTCCCTGGTCTAGACACGGCTAAAACGGAATCATCTTCAATTTTTAAAGAACCTTTCCGGAGACGATTTTCTTCCATTGTTAACTCTTCAATAGTTTCAACAATAGAAGGAATTTTTCCCCGGTGAAGTAGGGCCGATTTAGTGGTTTCAAATTCCGGCCTTAATCCAGTGATAAACTAGTAAAAATGTTCAGCATCGAGTTGTTTCTGACGAAGCTCGATGTCTTCGGCACAATGCCACTTTGGTTCTAAAAGGGAAAGTTCTTCCCAAAGTTCGGACAACCCATTGTAATATTCACGAATAGTTTTGTCTCCTTGTGTCATCATTCGAACTTTTTCTTGGAGGTTGCACACGTGTGCAATATCTTTAAGGGAATACATATTCTTAAGGTATTCCCATGCCTTATCGGCATGATCAAATTTGGCAAGACTTGAGCATTTTTTAATGTCAACGCTATTGATAAGCCATGACATTATCTTCGCATGAGATATTCTCCATTCTTTCCATTTCTTCTCGTATGAGGCAATAGCCTTGATTTTCTCTTCTTCCGATAGAGGGACCTCTTTATCTCCCTCCTTTTTAGTAAGAGATAGCTTAGGTTCCGAATCGGAACCATCCACAATCCCCCATAAGCCTTTTCCCCATATATGGTGCTTCATGATTGAAGCCCATGTTACATAGTTCGTATCGCTTAGTTTCATAGGCATGATGGTGACTTTATCATTGTCATCCATCGATTACAAGGAGAAAAAGAATAGGGATAGAAGAGAAACAAGAAGGAAAATGAGAAAGAAAGAAAAAAAACAATACAACAAGATGTGAAATCTTCTCCAATGAAGTGATAAAACACTTCTCTTCAAGTGGCGAACACTTTTGCAAACGGGCACGGAAACCGAGGCAGCTTTTCCTCAAGATTTAGTACTTCCGCGGCTCTGATACCATGAAATGAAATGGGGATCTTCGAAACACGTGCTTTGATTAACAAGAGCAAGTGTCAAGAATGACACTAAAGCACAACCCTTAAAAAGGGTATAACTGGAAACAAAATAAAAATAAAAATGTATTCTTTATTGATATGAAAAACCAATTGCTTAAGAAGCATTGGGGTAAAATACAAGAGGGGCTGCACCCCTTTATATACACAGCTGAAAGAGGACTCAATAGAGCTGTTGGGCACAGTCCAACAGCTCTATTTAGAGCTGTTGGAATGTGTCAGTCCAACAGCTCTATTAAGAGTTGTTGGACTGTGTCAGTCCAACAGCTCTATTGCTAGTCAAGTCTGGACAGGACTTGACTAGCAACAGTCATTCTAGTTCAAACTGAACTAGATGACATAAAGACAAAAAAATAAAAATAAAGGAAAAAAAATACAGAAAAGAAAGAAATTAAAAATGTATTTATATATATATAATAATATAATATTATTATATATACATATATGTACAGTTTTACATTTTAACAAATGCAAGGGTCGGGGCAACAATGTAGCAAACAAGAATGAAATACCATTTGAGTGGTGGGAAGATGAGAGGCATGGTTGCTGTAGAGATAGCAGCTAGGACAACATAACCAGAGGCTGCAAGCCAAGTGGGGATCTTGTCTTTTAAGAATGTCTCAACTCTCCTCTCTTCCATGGCTAGCTTCGTGGTCTCAGCATCTGCTACAACAGTGATAAATGACTCATTTTGCACAAAATAAAAGACATCAGATCCCTAAAACTAGTCATCTTTCTTTTTCCTTTTTCCATTCAGATCTGAATGAGATTATATTTTTTCTTCTTTTTTTGTTTGCTATGACTTTTTGCCATATTTTTAAAAGCCAGTTTCCATTTCTTCTTACAGTTCAGCTATTTGTAGTTCATAAAGAACCTTAGCAAATTATTGCAGCTTTCCAGGACAATTCTAAAAAAGGTATGGATGTTCAAGCCTGTCAAAATCATAGGGCTAATGACACTACATATATTGACTAGGCAAAAACCTTGCAAATGTATGACAAACTATGTCACCTGGGTACAGTGTGGTTGCAGGTACGACACAGCAATTCCAAAAAATGTGGGTATGGGGACACAGATATATATATATACAAAATAAATTCAAAATAAACTGAATATAATCTAAATATATATGCTATATCTAAAATATATATTATATACTGAAAATATGAAGTTATAAACTGAAAATATAATTATAAATTATAACTTGAATACAAACTTGAATGTACGGAGGGTAAAATGGGGCATCCGGGTGTCAACGCATGTCGACATGAGGCTATGCATGTCGACATGAGGCTATGCATGTCGACACGGGTACGAATGGCAAAATGGAGTGTCCGGGTACCATAGATGATAAAATATCCTTACTGCAAATAAAAAAAAGCCATGCACTCCCTAGAAAATTTCGTTGTATAAATAATTCAATGTAATTATGGACACTAAAGATGCTTCACATAGAAAGGTTTGGTTACCTTGTAATTTATTTGTGAGAGGAATCTGGTCTTGCTTTGACTTTTGAGCAAACACTTCCCTTGAGGTTATGATGAGTATCTTAATCAAATTGTAGATGCCATCACCAAGAATGAGAGAGATTGCTATAAAAACCTGAGATATGAAAAACAAAATGCACTTTTGAGGCATGCAATTCAGCATATGACCACAAGCTGTTCCTCGAACAAGCAGCATTAACATGAGCATCCATCATGATGGAAGAAAAATCAACTTATTAGCAGCACAGTTCTTGGAAATTTAAAGAAGATAAACTAACCAAAGAATTACTGTGCCATGATAAGGTAGGAGAAAAAACAGTAATCCTACAATAAAGTTCCTATGGTCAACTGAAGACACAAACATGAAATAAGAGAAGGCTAAGAAATCCAAGTAAAAATACTGTTTAGTCAAAAAAGCAGACAATTTAGGCGTTCGGGCCTATATCTATATCAATGAGGTTCAATATACAACATGAGTAATTTACTAGCAACACTGGCGCCAAACAAAGTTTTTGTACGCACATCCAGGCCTTAATAGCTGAAATTAGCTCTTAGAAGTGTTAGTCTAAGGTTTGTAGCACAATATCTAGAACTCTCTTTTAACTGCACAAACTTATAAACCTCTAATTGGTTTACATTTCATATCTATAAGGGACGGTACTCATGAATTGAAACGGTAAGTCGGTCAACCTAGTCCTCATTATCAGCCTGGAAGAAAGCTAAAAAGGAAACATCACAACACTCAGCACTTCATTGAAGAGTGAAAAGAAATCGATATATAACTTTGTGCATGAGAAATCCAGAACTATGATAAGAAATTGGCAACCTCCATTTGGATGTTTGGAAATCAGTCCTTCTATACCTTGTATCCATAGAGACCTTTGAAATTGTTGCTGCCAAGACCCTCTGGGTACCAGTCACCAGAATGTCTGGTAATAAGTGGCCACAAAATGCCCCAGGAGATAATTGCCCCGAGAAGAACTGAACAATTGACAATGTGGGGGCAAATAAGTCCACATCCAATGTAAGTTGGGCTGAAATCAAAATAGAACCTTCCAAGACGAATGAAACAAAAAAAGGAAAGCTATAAATAAGATTTAGAAAAATGTTCCTTTTAGACTACAAAATTTGTCAAAAAGAGTGCTTTTTTTTCAGTAAGAACGTGAAATATAAGCCCTCACTTCACATAGAATACGTGTCTCATGTGTCACACAACACCGTACATGACACAGGAGTCAGGACACGCCATGACTTCATGAATACAGACAAAAATGTGTCAGACATGGTCAAAACCTTGTCCTTGATAAGGTCAAAGAAACAGTTGCAACCCCTTTCACAACTGAGACATCTATATGGAAAAGAAAGGGCACAGATGTAAATGATTTCTTTTTCTTTTTTCCAGCTGAAAATATGTACAAAATCTGACACTTTGTCAACATCTAGAACAACTACAAAAAAAAAATTATCTTAGCCATCAACATGCATTGTGCATCTGTTCTGCCCAATGATGGAGTGTCATAGGAGGCTAAATTACCAAGCAAACAGGTACAAATACACAAATAAATGGTTATACTGACAAAAAGCTGAAACACATGTTCCATAGAACAGCTAATTGGCCACACAGCTAACTTATTTAGTAACAAGCTTTAAATGTAGGGAGGAAAAAGGAAGAAAAATGTTGATATATGAAGCAGAAGAAATCAACCAAATCACTTACGTGTTCTTATATGCTAGCAAACCAAGGCTTGGAAAATTGTCAAAACCACAAGAATCTCCAATACCACTGAAGAACCACTTGAAAAAGCTCCAGAACAAGCTTATACCCAGATATTTGCCAAGGCACTGAACTTGTTTCCTGAAACCAAATGGATCAAAGCCACATATATGTATTATTAGGAGAATATGACAAAGAAGAAGAATTTACTGAAAAATTGAACAATGAATTTGATTAGCATGTGTTAACTTCCACATTTGATGATTATCATGCCTGACAATTCCAACATATCTTGAACCCCAAAACAAAAAGGTCTTTTTTTTTAAATACAATTTTTCCTAACCCTACATATAGTGCCTGAAAGAAGGAGGTTTGAGTTGTACAAGAAAGTGAAGTATTCTGCCATAATACACATTTCTGGGGAGTCAAAGTTTTATATCCACTATAGCATCAAGACTTTCAGCCAAGCAACAAGGGAAAAATGCAACAAGTTGACATACTAAAAATACCTTGCCTTTATTAGACAAATACCACAGTGTGCATGTGCAACATATTAAAGTGAGAATCTGAATTATCAAGTAGACAACCCAACATATACGGCTAGAATTGTGAAAAAGTCTACAAAGAGACTATGTGCACAAAGGCACTATATTCTTGATATGAGAAGTGTGCACAAAGGCACAAGATGAACACCCACACGAATACCAATGCACAAAGGCATAAATAAAAAGAATCCTTTTATTGAACACAAATGAGAGCTTTACTAAAAAGCTTGAGATACAATGAAGAGGAAGTCCCCTATTTATAATACATGAGAGGGCCTTTGGAGGGGCTCTCTCAAGTGATCATTGAAGCCCCTCCAACGGTCATATTATTGATCGTTGGAGGGGCTCAACGTTCACATGAGGTGGGCCCCTCCATGGCTAAAAGCCAAAAAGAATAAAAATAAAAACCAAAAAAGAAAGAAAAGAAAATTACAAAAAAAGGAAGGGTGCGTGAATAGGAAAAAGACAGATCTACCCTTAGTGGGTATTACAAAAGTAAAAGTATATATATTTGTATATATATAAGTACATAAATACATATACATATATATGAAATATATATGTATATGTATCTCTCTCTATATATATAAATATATATATATGGGATACAATTTAACACCTTCCTTCAAACTTAGGGCGCAATGACTGAAAGTTTGCTGAGAAGAAAGATGAATCTGGAAGAGCAGAGCGCCTTGGTGAAGAAATCCGTCAATTGATATTATGATGTTACATAAGGAAGATCTATAACTTTTTTCAGATATTCTTATCTAACATAGTGGCAGTCCATCTCAATGTGCTTTATGCGCTCACAAAACATATGATTTTTGGTAATATAGATTGCACTCTTATTATCACAGCACAACTTCGTGGGCCCTTGAACATGAATCCCTATATCTTCTAATAGCTGGCAAATCCAGACAATCTTCATGGTAGCAGTTATGGCTCGGTACTCAGCTTTAGTAGATGATAATGACACCTTTTGTTGCTTCTTGCATCTCTAAGAGATTAAAGATTCTCCTAAAAACACTAAAAAAACAGTGGTGGAGTGATGGTTGTTTGGGTCACCTCCCCAATCAGAGTCAGAATAAGCAATTAAATTTAATTAAGAAGATGAAGATAGAAATACTCCCTTATTCAATGATCCCTTTATATATCGAATGATCCAGAGAACTGCGCTTATATGAACTGAAGTAGGCGCATGTTGGAATTGGCTTGCAATATGAACAACATGTGAAATATCAGGTCTAGTAATACTAAGATACATGAGGGATCCAACAAGTTGCCGATAAGGAGTGGGGTTTTTTAGAAGAATCCCATTATCAATTTTCATCTTTGTTCCTACTACTTCAGGAGTTTCACAAATTTTGTCATCTGTAATTCCTGACCTGTCAATGATTTAAAATGCAAGTTTAGTTTGAGATAAAAAATGACCCCTATGAGAATAGGCAACTTCAATTCCTAAAAAATACGTTAAGAACCTCAAGTCGGACATTTCAAATCTATCTTTTAGAATAGATTTTATGCACTTAATCCCTTTAGTGTCATCATCACCTGTTATTAGCATATCATCAACATATAATAGTAAAATTACTATCCCTGTATTGGATTTCCTGACAAACAAAGTTGTGTCAGTAAAACATGAAGAAAATCCATTTTCCAACATTACATTGTTAAATCTATCGTACCAATCCTTGAGAGTTTGTTTCAAACCATAAAGAGTTTTTTGTAGGCGAAACACTTTAGCTTTAAGAATTTTCATACCTGGAGGAGCATCCATATAAACTTTTTCATTAAGATGACCATTCAAAAAGGCATTTTTGACATCCATTTGATAAATATTTCATTTCTTAATTGAAGCGATGGTAATGAGACATCTAACAGTAACCATACGCACAACGGGAGCAAATGTCTCATCATAATCTATTTCATATTCTTAACTATACCCTTTGGTAACTAGACGAGATTTATACCTTTCAAGAGATCCATTACTTTCGGTCTTGACCTTAAAAACCCATCTGCATCCTATAGTTTTCTTACCACTAGAAAGATTTTGAAATTCCTATGTTTGAGCTTTCTTAAGAGTTCTAAGTTCATTATCTATAACTGCTCTCCATTCGACACTCTTGTTAGCTTTTTCAAAGTTTTTAGGTTCCACATATGAGTGAATGACACTAAGACAAGCTCTATATTTAGGTGAGAATGAGTCATAGGATATAAACCTAGAAGGAGCTCTTCTAGTCCTTTCGATTCTTCGAGGATTTTCATCATGTGAAGAGGTAGATTCATTAGGTTCACAATATTTTTCAATTGTACTTCTAAAAATGCTTTTATCTCTATGTGTATAAATGATAGGATCACTAGATGCCCTTTCCTCAATATGATGGTTGGTAGATTAAGAAGAGTTATTATTTTTTTCTACTTCATTATCACTAAGATCATTATAAATGAATTCATCATCACTAGAAATATCATCATTTCTAGATAATAATTCAAACAAGAAAGAATAGTCCACATTCTCTTCATGAGGTTCATATTTTTCAAAACCACTAACGTTTTCCAAAAAAGTCACATTCCTAGAAATATATAATTTGTCATTTTTAATATCATAACATCTAAACCCTTTTTGAGTTTCGGAATGTCGAAGAAATGCACAAGGAGAATGGCTTTTGGTGAGAGTTTGACATTTTTATTCGTAAGAGCTTCATTGGTGGAAGTAGATGAGCCATCTTCCTTATATGGTTGAAATGTGGTAGACAAAACTACCATCTTCTTCCATTTTGGTCATACCGGTTTGATGTGTCCTGGCTCTTTACAAAAATGATATATAATTTTGCTATAATCTCTTCCTGGGTACCTTTTGTTTTCACCACCATTTTCTCTCGCTCCTTGATTTTGATTTTTAAAACGAGGGGGTTTGTATGTTTTCAAGTTGTTCTCCGGTCTAGAAACAACATATGCTCCTTCATTTTCCTCTTGGTTTGAAGGTATATCAAGAACATTTGAATTGATCTTGCTCATTATCATACAAGTTTCTTCTCCACTTAACTTAGTAAGAACATTTTCAAGTGGTGGAGAAGGGAAAGAAGATAGAAGAGAGGATCTTATTTGTTCGAACTCGGGTCTAAGGTCGTTCAAAAAATTGAAAAACCGATCTTCTTCCAATTGCTTGTGTCGAAGCTCAATGGCTTCTCCACTCCATTTTGGTTCAAGCATAGCAAGCTCATCCCAAATGGAGGATAATTCGGCGAAATATTCTTTAATAGTCAATTCGCCTTGTTGAATGGTCAAAGCCCTTTTCTGAAGATAATATTTGTGAGACAAATCCCTTGAGGTATACATCCTCTCAAGGTATTCTCATACTTGAGACACCTTAAATTTTAAAATATTAGCATTGATTCAGGTCTCAACCGAAGAAAAAATCCATGAAAAGGATTTTGTAATTCTTCATTTTCCACTGCTCATGCTTCTTATTATATTCTTCAAAAGCCTTCTCTCTTTCTTTCCCATCAAGAACCTTGATTTCACCTTTTTCAATAGCGGTGATTTTTGGTTTGGGTTCGGGAATAGTTCCTTTGACATAGCTCCAAAGGCCTTTTCCATATTGTCGGCCCAAACATGATAGTGGGACCCATTGAATTTAAATACGAAGAAAAAAAGAGAATCCTTTTCCCCCATGGAAGTGCCTTTATGAAAAAGAAAGAGTCTTCAAGAAATGATATCTTACCACAACGGTATAAGGAAATAGAACTTCAAATGAAACTCCAAAAGCAAGCTCACAAAAGATCTCTTTCAATGAACACAAAGGTTCATTCGATACACTCACAAGAGCAAAAAATACTCAAAAGAGTATATACACCAAGAGAAAAAAGAAAATATCTCATTCAAGTGGGAAAAACCCACACCAAAAGTAAATTACAAATGCATGGGGTATAGCCTCATATTTATACAAAGAGGGAGCTAGAAAGAGTCGTTGGACTCTCCAACGACTCTAATAGAGCCGATGGAGTATCCAATGACTCTTACTTTGGACTTTGCTTTTTGACTTAGTCAAAAAACAAAAGTCTAAAAAGTGTCCAAAATGCTTTTGCTTTTTGCTTTTTGCTTTTTGCTTTTTGCTTTTTGCTTTTTGCTTTTTGCTTGGTCAAAAAGCATAAGCTTACAATAGTCCAAAAAGTAAAAAATAAAACTAACTAGCTATCCTATTGTAACTAAACTAAAAAAAAAATAAAAGATTACATATGATGGGTATTTACATATGAGATTGTCTATGAGATTACAACTTTTAATAAACGGGTCTTCTTTGAGCTTACTTGATGTATTGCACTTTTCTTGAGACGATTTGCAAGAGCTTTTGTGCCAAAAGCTTGAGAATGAGAGATGGCATGTTCTTCGAGACGACCACCAAGACAACGCAATACCCAAGTTTTTCTTCTAGATACCAAGCTCTGATACCATGTGAAAAAGTCTACAAAGAGACTATGTGCACAAAGGCACTATATTCTTGATATGAGAAGTGTGCACAAAAGCACAAGATGAACACCCACAAGAATACCAATGCACAAAAGGCATAAATAAAAAAAAATCCTTTTATTGAACACAAGTGAGAGCTTTACTAAAAAGCTTGAGATACAATGAAGGGGAAGTCCCCTATTTATAATACATGAGGTGGGGCCCTCCATGGCTAAAAGCCAAAAGGAATAAATATAAAAAAATAAAAAAGAAAGAAAAGAAAATTACGAAAAAAGGAAGGGTGCGTGAATAAGGAAAAGACAGATTTACCCCTAGTGGGTATTACAAAAATAAAAGTGTATATATTTGTATATATATAAGTAAATAGATACATATACATATATATGAAATATATATGTATATGTATCTCTCTCTCTCTATATATATATATATATAAATATATATATGGGATACAATTTAACAAGAATATCATGATGATCATGATCAAAAATATACATGATGCCATTAATTACATAGGCTACCTTGCAAGTTCAGCTCCTGTATTTGTGTGAAAGCTATTTATCAACAAGGCTGTGGCGGTCCCACTGGGGTATGTGAGCTTGTAGTCCAATACCATTATCTATGATCATCAATTCAGAAAACAGCCAATAACAACTTTTTGAAAATCTATAAAAAACCATGCGTATATAACCAAAAGATCTACCTCAGCAACTACATTACCATATACACAAAATACTTAAAACAAAGTGTACAAGTACCACAAAATAAGAAAAAAAAAGTGTACCTTGCAAAATGGGACAAGACTGAATAGCCCAAGAAAACTAACAACAAACATAAAGCCAATCATCCAGCCCAACGATGGGTTCTTCATGTCTTCCACAGTTCCACTCTGTTACCATGATTGTCATCTCCAATCAATTCGTATGTCCTTTTATCCATCGCAATCAGATACGAACCAAAAACCCCTGTTATTGAAAGACGTAAATTAGATCAAACATACATACAATTCTACGATTCACAATCGCTAATCATTTTGTCCACAAATAATATCATATTCAAATCATAGTAGGAACAGCATTATAGCATAGGGTTACACGATTGTTCCAAGTATATGCTACAGGATCAAACTTACTATCGCAACCACCAACCAATTAATCATTACATTACACCTTAATAATCTCACATCTACATCTCAATTCCTCTTTTTCTCAAGTTCAGACAGAGAGAGAGAGAATATTCAATCATATGGCCAATCAATCAAATCCCAGTTCTGAAAACAGAAATCCAAGATATTGGGTGTTCATGTATTCATTGAAACAGAGAAAAAGACAAGGTAGATTCGTAATGGAATCAAACTCAACCAACACAAAGACTTGAAAAAGGCAAAGAGTGGCCATGATGGTCGACCAAATTTATCATCGATTTAATGGATCAAATAACTGGACGAAACAATTCCTTAATTTCCTCGAGGCTTTCAATCGGGAGAAAAAGAAACATGGAAGAAACACTACAATTCATGAAATAACAATGGAATCCACAGAAAAAAACTAAAACCAAAACGATAAGAACTCCAAAGGATCAAATCGAGAAGCCGAAGAGTGTGAATGAAAAATGCAATTGGAAACACAAACCGCTGAAGGCGAGGCCATAGCAGGCGACGACGCACGTCTGGATGACGGTGTTCTCCTGCCTGGTGAAAGGGGTCGTCCAGAAACCCAGACTGGTGACGAACCCCGTCCATGTCTTGATGAAGAAGAAGCCCAGCAGCCCCGCGGCGACGTTGAGGGAGGGGATGATGCCGACGGTGAGGTTGAGCTTGTGGGTGATGATGCAGAAGAGGGCGCCCAGCAGGGCGCTCACGAGGAGCCCTCTGACCGTGATCTGCTCCCTCCATGGTGGGATCCTCTCCACCACCTCCAACTCTTCCCTGATCTTCTGAGATCCCCCCAACAACGGCTCCGATATCTCCGTCTCCTTGCCGGCCTCTCTCTCTCTCTCGTCCAACAAAATTCCTTCTCCACCCTTTTCTCTCTCTCTCTAAAATGTACACGAAATTGTTCTCTCTCTCTCTCTCTAAAATGTCTACGAAATTGCTCTCTCTCTAAAATGTGTGAAATTGGCGTCTCTCGCTGGTACTCTAAACTTGGAAGAAATGGTAGGTAATTTGTTTATGTAAAGTGTATACCTTTGTTTTTTCATGAATTTCCTTTTGCCCATAGATTAAGATCAAGTTGGTAGGGCATCCAGGCTTAAGAGACTCGGATCAGTCCGAGTCTCAGATTATCAACATGGTAGGTTTTAAGGACTGAAGTTTTTAGGATATGTGGAAGTTTCATGCTGAGCCTTGATCGAACATGACTCGGATTGACTTGGTGGAACGGTTGATAATCCAATCGTGAAAATACAAAGATTCGCTTTTAAAATATCATGAGATTTTAATTGGAGGTTCTCATGCAATCAAGGGTATGTTTTGTTGCGTCTCATGTGATTTAATTTAGAATCACACGAGATTTAGAAAGTGAATATCATTTGAATAATACCTCAAAATAATCAAACATAATTTTTTTGACATAAAAATATAAAAATAAGTTTCATAAAAAGTGAGTTGGTACAAAACCTTAAAAGTGAGCTTTAAAAGAGGTCCAATAAAATAATTTGATTCAGAATTGGACTCAGCCGATTCCAAGAATGGTTTTGAAAATTGATTCAGGGTCCAATACGATTCTAATTTCTGATAACATTGGTCGGGTCTACAATTTGGAACCATTTAAAAAAAGTGTTGATTCTAGGCATGTAAATTATATATGAAACTTGAATTCATTATGTACCCAAACAGTTTTACGCTAGACCCATTTTCTATCCCAACTAAACATATTGTATACCAATTTAATCCACTAGGTTTCATTTATGATAGCAACTTTTTTAACTCAAAAAGTTTAAAAATCCTATTAGACTGTGCATTAAAACAAACATATTTGATGCGGAGTTGGCGATGAAACCGATCCACAATCCTAGATCCAAATGGATCTCAATGCACGGAAGCCTATATGTTGATGGATGAGTCCAACTCGCGGGAATTGAACAGAACAATTTGGTGCAGTTTGGGTTCAGCAGACTTTAGACCCGAAAGTTGGAATTAAAATCCTAATAGACCCAGAACGAAGGAGTTCAAACAGGACATAGCTCGTTTGATAGAGTTCTGGTCGAAACTCACGAACAGGACAGATAGGTTGTCAGATGTCCAAACAATGGACAGTCTGTCAACTTTGGAAGGATTTTTGGACCCTCAAATGACTGAGTTAGAAAAAACCCCAAACATGAAAGTTACGTGAAATTGTCTTATCTTTCTAATGAAACAAAGATCTGAATTTTTGGGTAAACTCATAGAGAGTTATGCCCAATATATGCTGAGGTATCTTCTGTGTGAAACTAAACAAAATAACGATTTGGTAATTTAACATGCAATAAACAAGCTATCTTTCAAAATAGTAAATGGATGATTCACTAATTTACTAAAACATTAAAGTTGTTATTTCATATGTTATCTTTCCAGAACATCAAAAAAATTGACAAACAAAGCAATATTGATTAAGATATGATTCAAACATTGGATTCAGTCAGGAAATGTAGTAAGCAATTCAGAAACTTAGATAACATTCAAGTAATAGCGATTACTAGACATTTTAGACTAGTAACAAAATGGATTCAGCAAAAAAGATAAACATGAAAGTTGTGGAGCCAGATGTTAGCTTTTCAATAAGATAAAGCTCAGAATTTTTTGTTCAGTCATTTAGGAGAACATGCCAAATTATGAAACTCTGTTAGAAAATATGTTAAGCAGTTTAGAAACTTGAATCACATTCAAACAAAGTCTAATGACAGCAAATCTATAACTACATGAATATGGCAAACAATAACAGAGTACAAACAGGGTTTCTAAAAAAGTGGTTTAAGACAGAATATCAATATCAAAGATAGATAAACAACCAAATGATGGAAATGGTAACAACAGCTAACAACGCCCTTCGCGACCCTCAATTCAGCAGCAGCATAAGGTTTAGACCACACTGGTTTGAACTTCACTTTCACAGTTAGTTTTGGTTCAGTGACCAAAACATGTACAACAACACCTTCTCACGACCTCTTCAAGGTCTCACACACGGTCCAAGCGCTCTTTAATGAGCCTAGGTTTAGTCCACTCATTGTCTCTCACACACACACAAAAGCTCTCGCACTCAAACTTCACGCACAAGCTTTTCTCACTCACCCACAACCCTCACATGTTCAGTCACAAGCACCAGTTTCACAAGCTTTCATGCACCAGCCTCCAATGAAGCTCACATTTTTTCTCTCATCACCCTCATGGTGGTTTCCCTTCATTTTTTTCAACATTTTTTTTGTAAAATAGGCAAAGACCCCTCACCAACTTTTCTGCTGGAATTTAAGGGGCTCATAAGAGAGCAAGTTTTCTCATTGGCCACATGAGAGGCATCCTCCCTTGAGGCCAATGAGAGAGCTTATTTCAAACAAGTCTCAACTCTCATTGCACCTTAAGTTGGCACAACACCCTTTTGAATTAACTGGACCAGCTGGGCGGCACCTCAATCACGCCCAATGAGGATGGGCTGATGTGGCTGGTTCGGGGAAGCTTTGAATTTCATTGACCCAGGTCCATATTGGTCAAACTCTGTGAAACCAATATGGTTCCAGGTGGTGGTATTGGATCTTGTTACAAGATCCAATACTTGAATTGGATCTTTACACACATATTACGTTGGATCCAACATTAAAGTTGTAAAAATAAAAATAAAAATAAAACTACCTGATTACCTCGTACACCCTCTAGTGCCATAAAAAGATCCTATAAGACACTAGAACTATTCGGATCCGTAGGATCCGATACTCTAAAAAAAAATAATAAAAGAAATATCAAATATGATTCCTAACTTGCCAAAATAGAATCAATACTGCAAAAGATAAATATTGATAGAAATTGGTTACTCCGAGGATCCAATTGAACGAGAAAAGTTCTGAATGAGAATGGATCATCTCGGGTATCGCTGCCCTGATCTGGTCTGGAGAGTTGGATTAGGATCCAACTTGTCTGGAAAGTTCTGGGACTCGAGAGGCTCTGCATCATCCCCTCAGGTTGAAAAGGATTCGTCCATGGAGCTGAATCCTCGTCAAACGTGTCACTATAGTACTGCTCTAAATATTTGACATTAAACACATCTGAAGTCTTGAAATGAGGTGGCAATTGGACGTTGTAAGCATTAGAATTAATAACATTAGTGATTGCACAAAAACCAATGAGCTTATGCGCTAACTTACCATGCATGTTTGGAAGTAAACATTTTTTTATCAATGTAACCCATACCAGATCTCTAGTTTTAAACAGTACTTGTCGATGCTTTTGATTATAACTAGATTTATATTTATTGATGCTTTCTTGTAGTCTTTGATGTACATGTTCATGTATATTTTGCAGAAAAGAAACATGATCTTGTACAGAATTTAAAAGAGGTCCAATAACAGGAATATGAGCCAAATCTACAGGAGAAAAAAGATTAAAACCATAAAGAATAAAAAATTGGCTAAAACCAGTGGAACGATTCACAGATTTATTAAATGTAAATTCAGCTTATGCAAATATATGTGGCCAAGATTTCGGTTTGTCATTTATAAAAGCACGTAAAAGGTTTTTTAAAGACCGATTCATAACTTCAGTTTGACCGTCGATTTGAGGATGATGAACAATGCTAAATTGCAATGAGGTTCCTAACTTTTCTCATAACTGACACCAGAAATGTCCGATAAATTTAACATCCCTATCAAAAGTAATAGTTTTAGGAATTCCATGTAATTTATAGATTTCTTTGAAGAACAAGTCGGCTATATGAGAAGCATCCATGGTTTTTCTATAAGGAAAAAATTGAGCCATTTTTGTATATCTATCTACCACAAGAAAAATAGAATCAAGACCATGTGATGTCTTAGGCAAACCTAGAACAAAATCCATTGTTATATCTTACCAAGATTTCTCGAGAATAGGTAAAGGTAGATATAACCCTGTATTAGTGATATTACCCTTTGCTATATGACATATGTGATATTTTTCAACAAATCTATTCACGTTTTTGTGCATATTTGGCCAAAAGTATGTTGAGCACACTAATTTCGTCGTTTATCTATTCTAAAATGTCCCTCATTATACAATTCAGAAATTAATCGTTGTCTAAGGGAACAATCTGGGATACAAAATAAGTTGCCCTTAAAAAGAAATCCATCAACCAATGAAAAATTATCATGGATATTGTCATTTATTTCAATGATAATTTTAGAAAAAATAACTATCAGATTTATATAAAGGAGCAAACTCTTCAAAATCCCAAATATACAACTTCATAGTAGAAAGCAAAATGGTTTTTCTGCTTAACGCATCCACAACTATATTTTCATTACCTGTTTATGTTTCAGAACAAATGTAAATTCTTGTAGGTACTCGACCCATTTGGCTCTACAGGCGTTCAGTTTATGTTGACCATTAATATACTTTAGGGCTTCATGGTAGGTATGAAGGATGAATTCTCTATGCACTAAGTAATGCCTTCAATGCATTAATGCTCTAAATTTGGCTTCATTCAACTTCTCACTAAAATAAGCAATAAGTTTGCTTTTCTGACTCAACATGGCACCTATACCTACGTTAAATGCATCACAAGATAGTTCGAAAGCAAGTTCAAAATTGAGTAAGGTTAATACAGATATCGAACACAAATAGGATTTCAAGAGCTCAAATGACTTCTGGGCCTCAGGATTCCATTGGAAGGTTTTCCCTTTTATGTAATCCATCAATGGAGCAACTATACTACTAATATGTGGAATAAACCTCCTATAGAAGGAAGCTAATCCATGAAAACTATGCACAACCGTGATGGAGTTTGGCACAGGCCAATCTCGGATATACTCGACTTTAGATGAGTCGACAGATATGTTGGTGGTCAACACCACATAACCAAGGAACAAAACTTTCGTAGCCAGAAAAACACACTTATTGATCGAAGCATAGAATTGTTCTCCCCTAAGTATTTCAAACACTAACCTTAAGTGTTGCAGGTGATCAGGTTCACTTTGACTATAGATAAAAATATTATCAAAGTAAACGAATATGAATTTTTTGATGTAAAGTCTGAAAATTTGTTTCATGATTATCATGAAGATAAATGGGGCATTGGATAACTTAAAGGGCATCACAAGTCATTCATAAAGTCTATCACGAGTTTTAAACATTATTTTTCACTCATCCCCAGGTCTAACTATTATCTGATGATATCTGCTTCTAAGATCCAATTTGAAAAATATTTTTGAAGCAATCAATTGGTCCAAAAGATCATCTAACCTTGGGATGAGAAACCTATACTTGATGATAATCTTATTGATAGCTTGACTATCAATGCACATTCTCCAAGTATCATTCTTCTTAGGTACTAGAAGAGCAGGAATGACACAAGGATTAAGGCTTTCATGAATATGACCCTTAGTCAACAACTCTTCAACTTGTCTACGAAGTTCTTCATACTTCATAGGATTCATTTGATAATGTGGGGCATGTGGTAAGATAGATCCTGGATGAAAATTGATATGATGTTGGACATCCTGAAGTGGGAGCAGTCCATCTGGTAACTCTTCAGAGAAAACTTCTTGAAACTCCTCAAGCAAAGGCGACACTCTAGAATCCAAGATAGTCGGACTTGACTCACTATGCGCGGTATCAGAATCGACCGAGAATAAGAAGTAACACATGTTGGATTGATATAAAGCTTCTTGAAGTTCATGTCGTGCGATGAACACACTAGAAAGCTTAACCTTTGAGGTAGTACCCTTGAAAGTAGTGGGGTGGGAGTTATGGCTGGCAGATGAAGTTTGAGATGTGGATGCCAAGGGAGTAGAGAATAACGGGGGTAATTCCTTATATGGCTTCAACCGGATTTTCTTTCCCTCGAAAGTGAAAGAATAGGTGTTAGTTCAACCGTTATGGATGACTGATCTATCGTATTGCCAAGGTCTCCATAAATTGAGATGGCTCGCATTCATGGAAAGCACATCACACCACGCTTGATCAAAATAGACATTATTGATAGAAAATTTGACCAAACATTGTTGTCGGTCAACATGGACTTCTACGCTCTTTTAGAGCCATGACATCTGATAAGGATGGGAATGAGTTCTACAACTCAATTTTAATTTTGTCATGGCCTCGACAAATATAATGTTCTTACAACAACCGGAGTCCATGATGAATGTGCAAACCTTTCCATCTGTGGTACAGGCAGAATCAAATATGTGAGTTCTAAGCCAACGATCACTCACTTTTTGACGAGAAGTCAAACAAATTCTCTTAGAAATGAGTGTTTCTTCTCTATCAGGCAACAACATGTCCTCCACATCCTCCTCTTCTGGTTCTTCAAAAATTTTGATTTAAGGATCATAGATAGGATCAAACTTTGGATCAAATCTTGAGTCTTCGTTCTCATGGAGACCCTTGGTGAATAGAGCTTTGCCATAACATTCAGTGGACTTATGATCAGGTGTTTTTCACAAGTATAACACTTGATGGGAACATTGGAACTAGTGGGTCTCGCTTGAAATTCTACCAGGTCATTCTGACTCGCAACCTTATGTTGGGTAGTAGCAGTGGGTGATGGTAGGGTGAGGCAGTTTTAGTATTGGGGACCGCAGGGGTCTGCATCGCTGGTCTAGCAGTTTGACTAGTTTTAGTCAAAGTCTTTCATTGAGAAGACTTCTTCTATTGACGTGCTTTTTTATGAGTTTTGAACACCGTCCAACACTCAACAAAGTTCAACAATCTTGTAATTGAAAGTTCAAACCTCCAATATACTTGGACACAAGTTGTTTCCCACTTCCTCAAATATCATTTTGAGCTACCAAGTCATGAAATTCTTCAATGTACTAGTCCACTAACTTCGTACCCTCTTTTAAGTTTTGATATTTTTGATACAGTTCTCGATGATAGTTAAGTGGAAGGAATTGAGCGCGCAACTTTCGCTCCATGTGCTCCCATCGCTCAATAGGGGTTTGACCTTGATATCTACGCATTTGTTTGAGCTGGCGCCACCAGGCTGCATCTCGACCCTTAAGTTTTAGGGTAATTAATCCAACTCATCGGTCCTCTAAAACTTCTTTAAATTTGAGAATTTTGTGAACTTCACTAATCCAATCCAAGAATTCCTCAGGAGTGTCGGTTCCATTGAATTCAGGAATTTCAAATCTCAATTCAGAGTCCCAGTTTGACCTCCTAGACTAGTGAGTATCCCTACTATCTTGACCTTGACGATACAAATCAAATTCACTATCTGAATCGTATGTAGTCGTGTCATGGGTTCCTCGAGATTTGTGCAGACTATGATCGAGCTGCCTTTTCCATGTCCTCATGAGTTCTTCCATCCTTCCACTAAGGTCTTCTAATTTTCTATTAATTTTTTTTGACTTGACGCTGCAAGTCACGATTCTAATATCGAAGATTTTGACCTTCATTTTCTAGGTTAAGTTCATTTCGACCTCTACCTCCCATTCGCCTAGACATGGCAAAAATTTCTTAAATTTTTTTTTTACTCTAGACATTGAACCGTGTCGAATTATGAAACCTGATAACCCACTCTGATGCCAAAATGATGCAGAGTCAACGATGAAGTTGATCCAAATGAATCTCAATGTCAGGAAGCCTATATGTCGAAAAATGAGTCCAACTCGCAGGAGTCGAATAGAACGGTTTGGTGCAGTTTGGGTTCAGTAGACTTCAAACCCAAAAGTTGCAATTAAAATCCTAACAGACCCGGAATGGAAGAGTTCACACAAGACAGAGCTCGTTGGATAGAGTTCTGGTTGGAACTCACGAACATGACAGACAGGTTGTCGGATGTCCAACCGATGGACAGTCTATCAATTTCAAGAGTGTTTTTGAACCATCAAACGACTGAGTTTGGAAAAACCCAAAACATGAAAGTTATGCAAATTTGTCTTATCTTTCCAATGAAGCAAAGATCAGAACTTTTAGGTAAAACCACTGGAAGTTATGACCAATGTACGTTAAGGAATTTTCTATGCAAAACTAAACGAAATAACGATTTGGTAATTTAACATACAATAAACAAGCTAACTTTCGAAATAGTAAATTGATAATTAACTAATTTACTAAAACATGAAAGTTGTTACTTCAAATGTTATATTTCCAGAACATCAAAAAAAATGTGGGAGTCAGCGACAAAGCCGATCCACAGTTCAAGATCCAATTATATCTCAATGTGCATTAAAACAAACATATTTGATGCAGAGTCGACGATGAAGCTGATCCATAATCCGAGATCCAAATGCATCTCAATGCGTAGAAGCCTATATGTCGACAAACGAGTCCAACTCATAGGAGTCAAACAGAACGGTTTGGTGTAGTTTGGGTTCAGCGGACTTCAGATCCAAAAGTTGAAATTAAAATCTTAACAGACCCAGAACGGAGGGGTTCACACAGGACAGAGCTCGTTTGATAGAGTTCTGGTTGAAACTCACGGACAAGACAGACAGGTTGCCAGATGTCCAGCCAATAGACAATCTATCAACTTCAAGAGGATTTTTAGACCTACAAACGATAGAGTTTGGAGAAACCCAAAACATGAAAGTTGTGTGAAATTGTCTTATCTTTAAAATGAATCAAGGATCAGAATTTTTGGGTAAAACCACAAGGAGTTATGCCCAATATGCACTGAAGTATCTTCTGTGCAAAACTAAACAAAATAATAATTTGGTAATTTAACATGCAATAAACAAGCTAACTTTCAAAATAGTATATGGATGATTCACTAATTTACTAAAACATTAAAATTGTTACTTCAGATATTATCTTTCCATAACACCAAAAAAATTGACAAACAAAGCAATATTGATTAAGATATGATTCAAACATTGGATTCAGTCAGGAAATGTAGTAAGCAATTCAGAAACTTAGATAACATTCAAGTAACAGCGATTACTAGACATTTTAGACTAGTAACAAAATGGATTCAGCAAAAAAAATAAACATGAAAGTTGTGGAGCCAGATGTTAGCTTTTCAATAAGATAAAGCTCAGAATTTTCTGTTTAGTCATTTAGGAGAACATGCCAAATTATGAAACTCTGTCAGAAAATATGTTAAGCAATTCAGAAACTTGAATCACATTCAGACAAAGTCTAATGACAACAAATCTACAACAACATGAATATAACGAACAATAATAGAGTATGAACAAGGTTTCTAAAAACATGGTTCAAAACAGAATATCAATATCAAAGACAAAAAAACAACCAAATGATGGAAATGGTAACAACAGCGAACAACACCCTTCACGACCCTCGATTCAGCAGCACAAGGTTCAGACCACACTAGTTTGAACTTCACTTTCACAATTAGTTTTGGTTCAGCAACCAAAACATGCACAACAACATCTTCTCATGACCTCTTCAAGGTCTCACACACGGTCCAAACGCTCTTTAACGGGCCTAGGTTTAGTCCACATGTTGTCTTTCTCACACACACAAGATCTCACACTCAAACTTCATGCACAAGATTTTCTCACTCACCCACAACCCTCACATGTTCAGTCACAAGCACAGTTTCACAAACTTTCATGCACCAGCCTCCAATGAAGCTCACATTTTTCCTCTCATCACCCTCATGGTGATTTCCCTTCATTCTTTTTCCAGCATTTTTTTGTAAAATAGGCAAAGACCCCTCACTAACTTTCCTGCTGAAATTTAAGGGGCTCAAAAGAGAGCAAGTTCTCTCATTGGCTACGTGAGAGGCCCGCCTCCCTTGAGGCCAATGAGAGAGCTTATTTCAAACAAGTCTCAACTCTCATTGCACCTTAAGTTGGCACAACACCCTTTTGAATTAACTATACCAGCTGGGCGGTACCTCAATCACGCCCAATGAGGATGGGCTGATGTGGCTGGTCCAGGGAAGCTTTGAATTTTATTGACCCAGGTCTATATTGGTCTAGCACTATAGCAGCAATATGAATCCAGGTTGTGGTATTGGATCTTGTTACAAGATCCAATAGTTGAACTAGATCTTTACACACATATTACATTGGATCCAATATTAAAATTGTAAAAGTAAAAATAAAATTGTCCAATTACCCTATACACCCTCTAGTGCCACAAAAAGATCCTACAGGGCACTAGAACTATCCAAATTTGTAGGATCCAACACCCTAAAAAATAAAAGAAAATAAAAAGAAATATCAAATGTGATTCCTAACTTTCCAAAATGGAATCAATACTGCAAAATATAAATATTGATGAAAATTGGTTACTCTGAGGATCTAATTAGACCAGAAAAGTCTTGAATGAGATTGGATCATCTCGAGTATCGCTGCCCTGATCTGGTCTGGAGAGTTGGATTAGGATCCAACCCGTCTGGAATGTTTTGGTACTCGAAAGGCTCTGCATCAATATTTATATTTGATGTAATTTATACTTGTACTAATTAACTATTACAAGTCTGCATCTTAGTAATGTTTATACTTGACCCATTTGGAACCAACTTGTTTTTTTATTAAACATCTTAACAGACATAGGTCCAAAATTTTTAGTCACAACCCGTATTCAGAATGTAATATCTGTCAAATTTTTAGAAATTTAAAGTAATTAAAAAAATTTATTCTGGCATTCAATCTAATTTATTATTTTTGGGCTAATTAATAAGCTATTATTTGTCAGTTATATTTAATTAACAAATTAAATAATTCATTTAAGAATTTAAAAATGTAAATCTAAATTATCCAAGTATTTATTTGGATTGACGAGATCAAAAGTGGTATTTGGCTTTGGATCTTAGTAGAGATTTGATCAAAACCAACCTACAAAATTCTAAATTCGTAATATCCAATTAGAATACATCGGATCCAATAGATCTAAAAGTTATTTTTATGTGGATCTTAATGGATCTACATGAGTCAACCCACTCGAAATGGTCTTTTTGAGCCTAATGTGTTTGGATTCTTATTTGGATCTAAGAGACCCAAATAAATTAACACACTTGATTGAGATTGAATCCACTTGGCAGATCTGATCCAAATTTAAACTAAATTGTGTTTGGTTCTCCATTTGGATTTAGAGAATAAAATGAGTAATGAATTTAGGTTCGGTTCCAATGTTCCAAAACCCAAAACCATTACATCCCCTCACCCATCACATCCATTATTTCTAATCTCTTAAATCTTTCACCAAACCCTATCACAATCCCTTAAATCCTTCATCAAACAATCTCTTAAATCTCTTAACTACCTATATTTTACATCACTCATCTCACATTACACTCACACTAACCACTATGTATTCTCCTCTATAAATACTTCATTGTTAACTATCTTTCTTACTCTCATGTTCTCTCTTACTCTCTCCATCTTTCTTTATCTCCTCCTCTTGGTACCAATTTTTTTAGAATAAAAGAGCTTATTCTTTTCACGATTTTGAGAGTGACCTTTAATTAGACTCTCTGTAAATTTATGAAATTAGGGTAGCTTTCAAGTGTAGGAGCTCACTATTGAAGAACTTTATCATTTTTCAGATTTTTTGCTTCTTGTAAAATTGTATGAATTTTGAGGTAGGGTAAATTTACACCAACTCTGGTATTTGTGCAATTCTAATGCATGATTTAAATTAAGTAAAATAGATACTCACATGCATTATTTTATGAATAAAATATTTTTATATGCTTGCATGCATGGTTTTATAAATATAGGTATATATTTGCATGTGTTAAGGTTTAAGTGTCTTGTATTGTGAAATATGCATGTTCAAAATTATATATGCATGTTATGAAATATAATTAATTTGATATAAATGCATATTTTGGATTTTTGTGTGCATGCTTTGAGGTTTAATTTATGAACATATGAATATTATGAAATACAATGTTATGATATGATGTGAGAGGATGTGATGATATGATGCTTGTTGAATTATGCATGTATAAAATGATTTAATTATATCACAATAGAAATTCGATATGTGATAGTTTCTTTTGATATGATATCGAATGAATAATCGAGTCTAGACAGGTGGCGCATGACCTTGTGTATGGTCATCTGAATTGATATCCGTTAGTGCCCCAAAGTGGTGGTCGATAACCTTGTATCTTGTTAATTGAATGTATACATCTTGTGCTTGAATTGGTGGTCACTGACACCGTAAGCGGTTAACTATATTTACGTATATATGACAATAGAACCATTGAGGAACTATTTCAAAGAAAATCTATGTAGGGTGTGCATGACCTAGATTGGGTGATCTGACTAGGGCAGTAAATCTCTGTGAGGAGGTGCATTGTCTAAGATCAAAAAACTCGTTGAGACAGTAAATCCCTGTGAAGAAGTGCATTGTCCAAGACCAGGTAATCCGACTAGGGCAAAAACTCTTTATGAGGTTGTACATTTTCAAGACTAGGTGATATGGAGTGAGACTTCTTTTAAGATACGGTGGATCTCTAGGGATGAATACTGAAAGTAAATTCTGATATATCAGATTAAGGATGTATGTTTGTGATTATATGTTAATTATGATAAAAGGTTTAGTATGATATAATGCATGTCTTTGAGGTTTCATGTCTTTATCGACTATAGACCTTGACATGAGATTATGATTGAGTGAGTTAAACATGTTAGTTAATGATACATCACACCTACTTAGTTACTTAGCAAATGAATACATTGTGTTTTTTTGAGTGAAATATATCATTTATGTGTACCATGATTGATGTACATCATGAATATATGATTTAATGAATTATGTGTTATATGTATTAGCTTTGTACACTCACCATGTGTTTTAATGTAGACATAGTAGGCTTTCATGAGTCTAACTCTTTTTATAGCATTTCATGTGTTGTATACTTGCGGAACGGATGCATAATGCTATGACGACATCAAAAGCCAATCATTTTCCTTTTCTGTGCACTGAATTGTAGATACATGTTATTAAAAATGTTATTATTTATTGGGTTGCAGTATTTTGAATGCAAAAAGTTATCTGAATTAAATTCAGTATAATTGTTATTATGTGGAATGTAACCCGTTTGAAGCTTTAACAAAAGTTAAAAATATTTTCGCTGGTGATTATTTTCATATAAAAAAAGTTTTAAATTTTCATGTATTTTATAAGTGGTTAAAAATCTTTGGAAGTTACACATAATCCATACTCGAACATGAATTTAAACCCAAATCAAATTGTGTGGGTGCTTGTGTCTATCTATTGGACTTGATTAAGAAATAAGCCTACTTAAGACCCAAATTGATTTACACCTAAACTCATTAACCCATATGGGCCTTCAAATTTAGCCAAACCTAAACACAAATAAAAGTTGGTCAAATTTAGGACTAATTGTTTGACCTGATTCAAGAAACATATCTAAAGTATTCAACCCGAATTTTAATCGAACCTGATCTAGTTACACCCCTAGTCTCCATGTTAGTAACCTGTTGTCTCTCTATATATTCTCTATAAGATCCTTCGGGTAAGTAAATCTCTCTTTATCTGTCCTAATAATTTTTTAATTTCTCTCTCCCAAAAGATTCCTTAAATAGCTTTTCCAATCTCTCCCTCTTTTAACTTTCATAGGATAGCTTTTATAAATACTTTGTCTATTTAAATTCATTTAACTACAATCAATTTAGTAAGTTATTATAGAAACCACACCACTCAACAAGTCATTTTGCAAAAATGTTACGTGACGTGAGTTTCTCTTAAAAAACAAAAAAAGATAATCAATTTAATAAGTAGCACAACCCAATACATTTTGTTTAACATTTTTAAAATGTTATAATATAACTAACTTCTTTCTATCAATTCTCCCCACTAAGTAATATAGAACAGTACACCTAGGGGTGTGCAACAGGCTAGGATGGGCCAAGCTGACCCAGCTCGCCATGAGTTTGAGTCAAGGTTTTAGGCCCAGGTATGTTAGTTACCAGAAACTGGATCTGTCATATACGTGAGACGGGTCTAGGTCAGCCCGCGAGCTATCGGGCTGGCTTGATGGGCCTGAGCTGTTTATTAATTTTTAATAATATAAAAAAAATAATTAATTACATAATAACTTAATAATTATTATTATTTACCTAATTGGTCGCATCAATTTTATGAAAACTAAAAAAATAATTAGTTGGATAAATAAAAACTTGTTAATTATTTATTATTTACCTAATTAATTACACTAATTAATTGAATTTGGCGCAGCCGGCCATTGGGCCAATAGCCGGGTCATGGGCTGCTCTTCAAGTCTGTGCCCGTTAAAAACCGGGCCAAAGCACGGGGAGCCAATCTCTCGGCAGGGCCCGATGCCCACCCCTAAGTACACCCCTCATATGACTCACTTGTTGGTGGATAAGGTGCAATCACATTACACACCTGCACCTAACATCTCACTGTTGGAGAGAGAGAGAGAGGAACTGATGTTTTTCATCTATAAGTATAAGCTAGATACCCTCCACCTCAATGTTAGAGAGAGAGAGGAACGGATCTTTTTCATCAAAAGTATACATATATATATATATATATATATATAGAGAGAGAGAGAGAGAGAGAGAGAGAGAGAGAGGAACTGATGTTTTTCATGTAAAAGGTATAAACTAGATACCCTCCTTCTCAAAGAGAGAGAGAGAGAGAGGAATTGATCTTTTTCATCATCAAAAAGGTTTAAACTAGTAACTTTGTGTCTAACCGTTTGATATTCCTAAAGAAAGTTTATATGGTTGTATGGACGTGTACACACAAAACAGCATGGTTTAACATTTCAATCTTTTAAAATGTCAAAGCGATCTCGAACTTTCGGCCACGTATACAATTATAACGGAAAATACGGATAACATTTTACGTGGCAAGGTATAATTAGTGGAGCTTTTTCTCAGACATGACAGCTTAGTCAGGCACCTATTTTCCTAAGTGAAAACCATCCCATGCCTTATTTATTAGTTGAAAAATTAATGCTTAGGGAAAAGGGAGCCGGCTAGCCAGATAGGTCGGTGCTAAATGTAAGGCACCACGTCTAAGGCAGCATCGGATGCGCCACCTGTCACCTAACCTTGCAGCATCACATGCCACGTGTCAACCCTGACCTCGACCGTTTCTTCCTCCCT
Source organism: Nuphar pumila (assembly GCF_984573655.1). Taxonomy (NCBI): domain Eukaryota; kingdom Viridiplantae; phylum Streptophyta; class Magnoliopsida; order Nymphaeales; family Nymphaeaceae; genus Nuphar; species Nuphar pumila. The sequence goes on along the minus strand of NC_143255.1, from coordinate 127,748,505 downwards.
TTATATTTGACTAACCTTCATATCCCTCCTCCTCAAAAGGGTGGTTTTCGTCTCTGTCTCTGTTTCTTTTGCAGATACTAAAACCCTACCAACCTATTGGAATAACCAACCCTTTCAACACCATCCCTCTCGTTCAATCCGGTTATTTGTTTTTGTCTTAAGGGAGAAGGAAAGAATGGGGCATTTTTGGACCTTGATGACTTACCTTCATTCCCTAGCAGGGTAATTTCAAAAACCTTCTCTCTCTCTCTCTCTCTTGTGTATATAAGAAACTGTTTTTGACTGTGTTATTTTCCGCCCTTTTTCGGTTTTTTGTTATTGTTGTGAATACAGGCCAACCGTGATGCTTCTGTATCCATTGTAAGCATGTTTCTCTTTTCCCGCTCTTTGTCTTGTTTTACATGAAATCTTTCCCCATCTATTAGTGATTTGATTCTCATCAATCATAAGACTCTTGATAGTGACAGCCAATCTCTCTCTCTCTCTCTCTATATATATATATATATATATATATATATATATATACTTAAGAAAATTAAAATAGCCTAAACAAAACAATTGTATGTTTAAATATCTTGAACACTTCTAGAAAACATGGATGCAGGTTTTATTTTTTTTGCTCAATCCAAACCTTTTGATGCGTTTATCATTGCTTATCTACTAAAATTTGGCTAAAAACACATCTAAATATGAAAAATGCCTAATCTAATACATCTTTTCTGCTAAATAAGTTGCAAAAGTGCATATCTTAAGCGAAAGCATAAAACTTTGCCCTTCGAAGTCATTTAAGACAGTTTAGGAGATAAAAGAGGAATCAAATGGATTCAAGGGTAGTTCTTTGTAAGACTAAACAAGGCTTACTGATTCCCCCAGCCCCCAACCCCTTCTCTCTCTCTCATATATGTGTGTGTATAATTTGTTGAATGATTTAGGTATGCGTCCGTTAGAGCAATCGAGAGCCCATCCAAGCTCGACGATGAACAGTGGCTTGCATATTGGATCTTGTATTCATTTTTGACTCTGATGGAGATGGTGGTAGCACCTGTACTTGAGTGGTAATCCAATAGATCCTAAACCAATTAGAACATTTCAAGAATACCAAACAATTCCTTCCTCTTGATTTGACAAAAAAACTTTGTTGGATCTTTAGGATACCCATATGGCACCAAGTGAAGATCTTGTTTGTGGCGTGGTTGGTGTTGCCCCAATTCAGGGGGGCATCCTTCATATATGAGAAGTTCGTAAGGGAGCAACTGAGGAAGTACTGTGGGACAGTGGGGAAGGATCACCACTCTCACTCTTCTCCTCGCAAGAACAAATTTACAGAGTTCCTTGCACCAAAGACTGTAAGTTTGTTCCTTGGATAAAATTCTATAGAAAGCTTTTTTCTTTTTCTTCTTATTTACGACCTTGGTTTGTTTATCGTGGACAAATTGTTGTCAACTGGGCTAATTTAATGAAATGTAAAAATTGTATCAGGGGGAGCACGAGGCCTACTGAGGAGATGTTGAAGATTGTAAAATGTATGGTTGTTTATGTTGCGCTGTATGCTTTTCCTCTTGATGTTTGTAAATTTGATCCTTGGAATGAAGAGACTGGTATCTCGTAGTTCACATATGAACTCGTTTCCTGATTTGTTTATTTGGTGGCTTATGATGGATGTTGCGCTTTTGGTTGACACTTGGCATGGAATCGTGTCCATGATGCGTGTGGCACGGAGAGAGAGAGAGAGAGAGAGAGAGAGTTTTCCTGTTTAAACGGTATGATTCGTGTGAAGTGTGAAGCGATTCCCGGAACTGAGAACTTTTGTTATATATATATATATATATATATATATATATATATAAGGGAGCATTTTTCTGTTTAAACGGTGTGATTCGTGTGAAGTGTGAAGCCATTCCCCAGAACTGAGAACTTTTGTTATATATACACACACACCGTCAGCTTACCAGTGCTTTCAGGTTGTTTTTAGCAAATCTGATTCTTCGTATGTGTTCGGCATGAACGATTTGCTACTAAATGATACTTGGACCATGTTTTTTAGATCCAAAATGATTATTTTTTAAGTTGGATATTTTTAAAATTTGTAATCGGTTGATTTTTAAATTTGATAAAAACTTACATTGTGTCCTAATCAAACGATACAGGATTCCTATAAAATCAAGCACTTATATATCTATCGATAAGTTGGCGGTAGGCTAGAAAGGTGGTAAGCAGTTATCATATATATATATATATATATATATATATATATATATATATATATATATATATATATATATATATATATATATATATATATATTATTATGTTACTGATGTGATTTAGATGGATGATTTTATAGAAGCACTCTTGAATCATCTAATTACGATGTATAAGAGGATCTTTTGAGGCTTAAAAATTAACAGCTCAGAATTTTAATAAATATGCATACTTAAAAAATCACTTCATTCAATAGTCAATTTCAAGCAAATGTTCCACGCTGAATGCACTGCAGGTTAGATTTGCAAAAATAAAAAGGAATTTTTGTTCCTACCAGTTTACATATTTTATAAGTTTATATCAGTTTCTTTATATATGTATATATAAAAAGAGGGGTCTTATTCCCCTGAATTGAGAACACATAATAACCTTTAAGGAAAGAAGGGGTTCTTCTTTGATAGCCTTTACACTACAAGAAATTTGTGGATTAGTGATGATCGTTAATCCATCGCTGATCTGTCATTGAACAGTTTAGCGACGGATTAGCGATGAATAACTTTCATCGCAATTTTTTAGTTGTTAATTAATGACAAAATATATATGTCGCTACTTTCGTCGTTAATTTGCGACGGATTAGCGAATGTCATGATCCATCATGAGGCCGTCGCTAATCCGCAGAGATTTGGTTTTGCGACAGATACACATCCGTCGTTAATTTTATCGTTATTATAGCAACGAATTTACGACGGATTATAATATGTCACAAAATATCGGCCGATTCAGTTTTGCGATGGATAAATATATGTCCCTAATCCGTCGCTAAATTGAAGGCCGATACTAATTAGCGACAGATATTATCCGTCGCAAAAAAATAAAAAATTTATTTGAAATATAAATATCAAGAAAATATTTCTCGTTATACAATTTATATATCCTGTGTATAAAAAATAAAGTACACATACAAAATACAAATACAAAGCAGTTGAAACAAATTTAACACAAGATACAAGGTGACATTTTTTATCGATCCACTATAATCTTCATCAAGTTCTAATTATTTACAAGTGAACATATACAAAGAGTTTCTTTTGAAACAACAAGGAGGTGCAATAAATGCAACACATGAATCTAATCATCGCCAAAATTCTGAGCATCATCATCTTCATTGTCTCGATCTGCCCATTCATCCATGCCCCCATCAACTCCTCTATGCTAATTATCTTCAGCATCCTACAAGAGAACCAAAAGATTAGTATTGATAAACAAAATATAATAAAATAAATTATATGCAATGCACCTAATCTAAGGCAATCAAAGTAACATGAATGAATTACACATAGACTAGTTAGCAATAAAGTGAAGGACATTAACTGAATTTAGATATGTGTTCTAAGGCTCACAAAAAAAATTCATAGTGATTCAATCATGCAGATATGTGTTCTAAGGTTGTCAAAAAAATATCATAGTGATTCAAGCATGCATATATGTGTTATAAGGTTGTCAAATAAATGTGTTCTGTATCACAATCATGCATATATGTGTTATAAGGCAGTCAAAAAAAAATCATAGTAATTCAATCATGCAGATATGTGTTCTAAGGTTGTCAAAAAACTTTCATAGTGATTCAATAATGATATATGTGTTATAAGGCAGTCAAACAATTTTATAGTGATGAAATCATGCTTATATATATGTTCTAAGGTTGTCAAAAAACTTTTATAGTGATGAAATCATACTTATATATGTGTTTTAAGGTTGTCAAAAAACTTTCATAGTGATTCAATCATGCATATATGTGTTATAAGGCAGTAAAAAAACTTTCATAGTGATGGAATCATACTTATATGTGTTCTAATATTATAAAAAAAACTTTTATAGTGATTCAATCATGCATATATGTGTTATAAGGCAGTCAAAAACTTTTATAGTGATGAAAACATGCTTATATGTGTTCTAATGTTGTCAAAAAACTCTCATAGTGCTTCAATCAAGCATATGTGTGTTCTAAGGTTGTCACAAAACTTTTATGGTGATTCAAGCATGCATATATGTGTTCTAAGGTTGTCAAAAAACTTTCATAGCGATGGAATCATGCTTATATGTGTTCTAATGTTGTCAAAAAACTTTCATAGTGATTCAATCATGCATATATGTGTTATAAGGCAGTCAAAAAACTTTCATAGTGATGAAATCATGCTTATATGTGTTCTAATATTGTCAAAAAATTGTCATAGTGATTCAATCATGCATATATGTGTTCTAAGGTTGTCAAAAAACTTTCATAGTGATTTAAGCATGCATATATGTGTTCTAAGGCAGTCAAAAAACTTTCATAATGATGAAATCATGCTAATATGTGTTCTAAGGTTGTCAAAAAACTTTTATAGTGATTCAATCATGCATATATGTGTTATAAGGTTGTCAAAAAACTTTTATAGTGATTCAAGCATGCATATATGTGTTCTAAGGTTGTCAAAAAACTTTCATAGTGATGAAATAATGCTTATATAGGTGTTCTAAGGTTGTCAAGAAACTTTCATAGTGATTCAAGCATGCACATATGTGTCCTAAGGCAGTAAAAAAACTTTCATAATGATGAAATCATGCTAATATGTGTTCTAAGGTTGTCAAAAAACTTTCATAGTGATTCAATCATGCATATATGTGTTTTAAGGCAGTCAAAAAGCTTTCATAGTAATGAAATCATGCTTATATGTGCTCTAATGTTGTCAAAAAACTCTCATAGTGATTCAATCATGCATAGATGTGTTCTAAGGTTGTCAAAAAACTTTCATAGTGATTGAAGCATGCATAAATGTGTTTTAAGGCAGTAAAAAAACTTTCATAATGATGAAATCATGCTAATATGTGTCCTAAGGTTGTCAAAAAACTTTCATAGTGATGAAATCATGCTCATATGTGATGAAATCATGCATATACTAGCATGAAACAAATGACATGAAACTTTCATACCTGACAGGCAGCTGCAGACGAAGTTTCTCTATCCCGAAAAAAGCTGCATAACTCATTACGGACAACGTCGAAAATTGCTTAATGTAAATAGTCACGCATTGTGTCTTTAACAAGCTAGCGGACACCATCCCAAGAATTAGCAGGGTTTAATGCTGGCAGGAGAACTCTAAGAACCCTGGCAGGAGGAGGCAACGACTGGTGTGATGTTTATATTACTCCCAAACCCAAACACACGACCATTTTTTGGTTCACTGGTTGCAGTCACCCATGCTGCAGGATCAAAAGGCAGTTGCTGAGTGGAGTCATCGCCATGTCGCTCTACCATTTGTTGCTCATATGACTCCTACAAAGTAACGATTACAGTATGGATTAATAATTATAATGTTTATTAATACAATAAGTACATACCATTGTCGCTCTCACCTTCTCTGATACGAATTCTCCCATGCTCTTACGTTTATGTGTTTCAACAAACACATCCATGTAAGGCACAATGCCTCCTTTTTCTGCTTTCTGTGAGGTTAAATGATAAAAAAATCAATTAAAAAGTATGTAATAATACTTATAAATTTGACAATATATATATATATATATATATTAAAAGTCATAGATCTACCTGTGTGTAGATGGGCATCAGGCATCTTCGCTCGGTTTTATGCAGTCTTTGCTGAGTGTTTTGAAATTCATGGCCCGCCCACTTGTCGCACATTGCATCCCAATAATTTGACATGATAGTAGGAGGGTCATGGCCCTTCCATTGTAGTGGACCATCTATCCCACCAGATGTTTTTATTGTTGCAGTCTTCATATTGTGCAGCATGTTCGCAAATCGATTAACAACCACTTTTTGTCATACCCGCCTCGCGTCATGCTCCTCCTTCGCAGTCACGAAACGATTTAAAGCCTATAAATAATTTCAGAAAGTTAATACACATGACTATAACAAAAAATTAAATATGAAATACATTAGCTATGATAAACGATTGTATACCATGAATAAAGACCACAATCTTTCCAACACCTCATTCGGGTACTCTTTTCATTGAGCGACCGGTCCTGGAAGATGCTGAATTAGTGACTGCATAATTTTTTGTATTACTTCTTGTAGCTCGAACCTCGCACTGCACATGAATTGGTACACATTAACTATCGATATACACTATTTATAAGATAAGTATTGGATAAGTGAAAATGAAATACTTATGGTCGATTATCGATATATACTATTTAAATGAGTCATTGTGTGTCAGACTGAGAAGACCCTACATCTGGCGTTGTCTCATGACATGTATGAATAGCTGGTGTAGGTGGGTCATGTGCAGGCGAAACATCATCTATAGAAAAATGAGTTAGAAATTCACACAATGCACATTTATACATCTCGTAATACTATAAATTCCCAATAGCATTGAAGAGAAAAATATAAAAAAAACATATACCTTTCAAATTGGTACATCCACAGATATTGCACAGGACCACCAACCCTAAGTTCATATGGCAAATGTATGATCACATGTTCCATCACATCGAAAAATGTTCGCAGAAATATCTTCTCTAGCTGACAAATAGTAGTTATGACAGAATCCTCGAGATTCTTTAGCTCAACTAGTATAACTTTTGATGCACACAATGTTCTAAAAAATCTACTCAACTCGGATAATACCCCCCATTTAGGTTTGTCTAACATATCATGAAATGCTAGGGGAATCAACAATTACATAATGACATGACAATCATGGCTCTTCAACCCATATAATTGTTCATCGTTTATCGCCACAGCCCGAGCAATGTTAGACATGTATTCATCTGAAAATCTCAACTGTCTCAACCATTGACATACCTGCTTTACTTGATCTGGTCCAAGCACGCATCTTGCCTTTGGTTTCAGTACTTTGTCATTGTACTCTTTGAGTTCTAATTCTGGTCTTTTACATATTACTTTTAAATTCATACAGGCCTTCGAATTATCCTTCGTTTTCCATTTGACATTTATTATCGTATTGAACACATTATCAAACACATTTTTCTCCATATGCATCACATCCAAATTATGTTGTATCAATAAGGTCAACCAATATGGTAGTTCTCAAAATATAAATTTCTTTGTCCAATTGTGACCCTTCCCAAATCCAAGGAAGGGCGTCGAACTACGGGCATCTGTCAATCCATATAGAAAGTATCACAATCGTCTTAAAATCTCTACGCCAGACAACCATGTAGGTGGACCTTCCATTTCAGTTGTACCTGCTCGAAACACATTCCTTTATCGTCGGAACGGATGGTCGCTGGGTAAAAAATCGATGGTGACAATCAAATCAGTATGGCTTCCTTCTATGTGTCAATCTAAAAGATTTTGTATCCTCCATGCAATATAAACATGCCAACCTCTCATGTGTGCTCCAACCAGATAACATACCATATGCAGGGAAGTCACTGATTGTCCATAGAACAACGGCCTTCATATTGAAGCTTTACTTTTTGTGTGCATCGTACGTGAGAACACTGCCATCCCACAATATTTTCAGTTCATCAATCAATGGCCTTAAATATACATCAAGATTTTGGCCCGGCGAGGTCGGACCAGAGATCAATAGAGACAAGAAAAGATTTTAATGCTTCATACACAAGCTTGGAAGAAGGTTGTATGGGGTGACAAATACTGGCCAACACAAGTATGGAGTTGATCTACCCCCAAATGGATTAAATCCATCTGTACATAATCCTATCCTAACATTTCTCACTTTCATTATGAAGGTCTTATGAGTACGATCAAAGTACTTTCAAGCTTCCGCGTCAACACGTTGCGTGATCTTGTCTTCATCATGTCAAACTTTATTTGCATGTCATCTCATGTGTTTAGCTGTCCTCGAAGACATATACAATCGTTGCAATCTAGGGATGAGAGGGAAGAAGCGGAGCGACTTGTATGACACTTTTTTAACCTCGTGCTACCATTGCCCTTGTCTTTGACTTGAACTGAGGATGCCCACACGACGGACATGATTTGCTATTTTTTTGATATTTGAAATACAAGATGTAGTGATTTGGACAAGCATCTATATTTTGATACCCCATACCTAGAACGTTGACCATAACCTTCGCACGATAAAAAATTTGTGACAATTTTTCATCTTTGGGCAACGCACTCTTCATAATAGAGCACAGACGGTCAAAACATGATTGACTCAAATTATACTCAGACTTCAAATTCAGTAGTTGAAGAACTACAGACAAGATAGTGTGACTCTCGCAACCATTCCAAAGTGGCTCATCAACATCTCTAAGTAAGTCATAAAATTTACTAGTTGCATCGTTTGCTGCTTCTTTCTCTACCCAAGTTGGTACATCACTAGGACTCATAACATAACCCAGTTCTGGTTCTACGACATCACATATCAAATCCACATATGGATTATCATGCATCACATCCACTCGTGCGTCAAAATTATATTAAAATTCTTCACCATGAAGCATCCAATTCTGATAATCACTCATAAAATCCTTTCTGTATTGGTGATGTCTAACACCTTGAGGTTCTACAAATCGATTGGTCTTACACATCGTGCAGGGGCACCTTATCCGAACAGTGGGATCCACTGTACTGACACTTGTCGTTGCAAATTCAATAAAATTATCAACACCATCCATATATTCAAGCGATACCTCATTGTCAACTATCCTACGATACATCCATTCACGGTTTGCAGTCGTTTTGTCTTATGATGTTACGGATATTATCCTAACCAGTTAAAAGAGAATCAATGCTATGATGAAAAAAATATCTAATTTATCATGCTTTAATGGTGGATGTAATGATTTGATATATATATATATCACACACAATATATATATATATAATGTCATTCAATCACAAGAACTATATTGTAAATGTTGATAACTTAATATTTTCATGTGCAAAACCATCACATCATATTTATACTTATCACAAGGATATTTAGAATGATGAAATCACATTCATCAACATGATACATTCATTTGAAACATGTTTTCATGATACAATTTCACATAGAAGGCATAATCAAATTAAAAATAACTTTATGCAAGCATGGGTACTGTTACATCAAACATTGTAATAGATTCAAGTCAAAACAATGTCAAACATGTACCTGCATCAAACACACTCCAATATTTCACTAACTACTACCATGACTAGCATGGAATCCGAACTCAAAAAATAAGAGCACTTTTATTTTCATACATTCAAATCATGTTCAGCATGATCTCTGAACTCCATCAAAGCAGTCTTAGATATCCACAACTAAGTGAGTGTGTGAACATAAAAGTGTTGCATCCAAGAAATTAAATAACCTGTGATGCGCTTGTATCACTTACTCACCACAGGTATTTACCTGGTTTGCATGCTTTTGCCTTTGCATTTTTCTTATTTCTTTTTGCATGACATTTTTAGCCACATACGGTGCTTAGCACTAAGCATCGCGCAATTAGCTCAACTACGCACCTACAAAGCACAAATATACAAACAAAGAATTGGCCTGCAGTGCCTTTTTTATCGGTATGTCGTCGGCTGAAATGTAGGCTCACGGCATGATGCAGTGAGGCAAGCAGGAGATTACCTTAGTCGTGCACTCTATGTGTGGTGGATTGTCGCAGCTTGCATGAAGCGTCAGAAGTTTGCTGGAACTCTAAAGGTGATTACTCGTCTCAGCTTAGCGACCCCAGGTCAGGTGAGGCCACCTGCTGAGTTTAAGAATATCAATAAGCAGAGGAAAAGAAACTTACAATGATTCCCCTATTAACGGCGAGCAAACCGGAAATAGCTCAACTTGAGAATCGGTAGGCTTCGTCTACCGAGTTGTAGTCTGTAGAAGCGTCTTCACCGACGGACTGGACCCAAGTCCCCTGGAAGGGGGCGCCGGAGAGGGTAAGAGCCCAGTCGTGTCCAGACCCTGCTGACCATGAGGCATTGTGAATGAATCGGGTTGTTTGGGGGTCATTGGGTGGTCAACACACGGCACATGGCTGTGTCGGTGCTCGGGGGATGTTGGTGGCAGCACACGGCACACGACGGCGTCGGTGCTCGGGGGTCGTCGAGGGTGGCACACGGCGGCGAGAGATGGAGTGAGGGAAGGAGAGTGTGACGGCCGACGGGCGGCAAGAGAAGGAGGAGGTGAAGGAGAGTGTGGCGGTCGGCGAGAGAAGAAGGAGATGAAGAAGAATGCGGCGGGCGACAGTCGGCGAGAGGAGGAGGTGAAGGAGAATGTGGCGGGCGACAGACGGTGAGAGAAGGAGGGGGTGAAGGAGAATGTGGTGGGCGACAGACGGTGAGAGAAGGAGGAGGTGAAGGAGAGTGCGGCGGGCGATGGGTGACGAACGACGGGTGGCGGACAACAGGCGGGGGGCGAAGGGCGACAGAATGAAACAAAAAAAGAGAAAAGAAAGGGGCTCGCATTAGGGTTTTATGAGAAATTTAGCAACAAAAAAATTTTGTCACAAATGTTGTGGCAAATTTGTGATGGAGTAGCGACAAAAAAATGGTGTCGCTCATCCGTCGCGAAGTTGCGACAGAGTGTGAAACGGAATTTGTCCGTCGCAAATTCGCGACAGCATTGGCGATGGAATTTTTTTGTCGCAAATTTTGCAACTAATTCCAATTTTAGGGACGGATAGTTTTCTCTCACTAATCCGTCGCAAAGTTGCGATGAATTATTTCTGTCACAAATTTCCATCGTTAAATAACGTTTTTCTTGTAGTGTTAGGGTGCCGAACTGTTTAAAAGAAAGTGATGGTTACTTAGCCGGCCCCTGTAGATGTGTCTGTCATAATATATTTAGTAAGAAATATGTTTTTATTTGAGGTAAAAACTGTTTTTGTAGTACGAAATTTTGGTTCATTCTCGATAAATGATTTTTAAACTCCAAAATCTGTTTTATACATCAAAACACTTAATCTAATCCACGTTTTTAACCAGACGATACATATCATATTTCTATGGTCTAATTGGCACAACATTCAGTGTAGAGCATGGTTACAAGTTACAACTTGACGGACCCAAAGGGGTTTGGCGTGTTGAGATGGGGCTTGGGCCGCTAGACGGATGGTTTAGGTTCAAATTTCATGGGTGTCACTCTCTTGCACAAGCTGAAGTTGGAGTTTTACGCCACTCAATAAGTATATCTCAACCATGATCAAGGTGTACTTATTGGCAAGGTTTTGACGTGATCAAGGTATATCTCAACCCATCTTAACTAGGTTCAGTGAACCCAATAAGTAGGGAGCTAACTTAAAATAAATGTAAGTGAACCAACAAAAAGAACCTTATCTGCATCTCATCTGGGCCCACTATTCCAGTTGGGTCCTATGCACACACGATATTGCTATTAATGGCCCTAGTGATTGTTAGTTAACATGTGGCCTTGTAGGGTCTTGGGTTTGTTTGTGAAGTTCCCTGAGATGAGGGGTCTAGCTCTCTTATTTTCAATAGGGTTACCTTTGTCTCATGTCATTTCAAACATACCCACAAGCAACAAGCAAGGCTGTCAACGGGTGTCAAGTTTGTATCGGATCAAAGTTTGTCTAAACCTGTCCAAATCTCAATGAATCGGGCTCGGGTACCTGACCCGAATTATGTCGGGCCACAAAAATGAATCCTAAACTCGACTCATAATTTAGCATGCGTTTAAAATGTATATTTACACTATATATAACATAAAAAATGATCATATTGTCTTTGTAAAATGGTATGTTTTTCTTCGGTGACTATTTTTGGCGGCACTTCATCGATAGACTTTTTTAGCATTTGGAACATTATCGGCATCAAAATATTTTGGTAAGCATATCTTTAATGATTGAAATAATTATTTTTTGAAATTTTTAGCATGATGAACATATTTTAATTGAACATTGGCATGAATCAGTTATTTTGGCATTCAGTTTTCATGTTAAATGAATAGATAAATGTAAATCTCTAAAAATTGCTTTATATTTTACATGTTTATGTTATTTTAACATTTTTTTTGTAAACACATATTTTTGATATTTTTTATTTCTAAATAGTTTTTTACTTTTAGGCATGCATGTTTGTCCTATGCAATGCATTTTATTTCATGATGCTACTTGATTCTATTATTGATCATAAATCTAATACATTTTGTGGATCTTGATTTGAGTTTCATGATAAAAAAATTATGGTTCAATTTAATCTAACAAGCGTTATTTTAGTCTATATTAAAAATGGAAAGGAAAACTAAAGTTCTTGTTAGACAAATGTTCTTTAAATAAAACAAAAGTTATCTCTTCTCATATGCCTCTTAATTTATATTATAATTTGATCATGTTGTACATAATTATTCTTATTTATGTCCATTTGTATGATATTATGTTTGACAGATGCAAGTGTGTGCCTTGATTTTTTTTTTTTGTTATGTTCATAATCATTATGTCTTTTCTTATATACATAGATTGGATTTTCTTTGGAGATATGATATTTAATGTAATCCATGGACAATAAGTTCTAAAAACAATAAAGTGTTCATTTTGTTTTAGTAGAAAAATCTTCAATTACTGATTATAAAATAATAATTAAAAAATTATTGATTATAAAATAATAATTGAAGATATTGTTATTGAGGCAACAACACCTACTAATGGAACAATGCAAATAAAACAATGAATATCTTACCCACTTACTGGTTCGTTATACTGTAAAGTATGGTTGAGGCTTGACACATGAATAGAAAAGGAACATATTTCGTGGCAAAAAATATGGGCTACCGACATATATTATGATAAATTTAGCATGAGTAAGAAAAGGCTTAAGAAGTTGGGCTCAAATAAGCCGTCAACACCTTCAGTGAAAAAAAATCTACAAAAGAAAAGGTTGAGAAGCTTATGCCCAAAACCATGACTCTCATCCTAATACGATTTAACTTTGAAGTAGTTATCGCAGTAAACCTTCGATGGCTTGCCCTTATACAAAATGCATGCAAACACATTTTTATGTAAAATCTCACTCACCTGTTACACATTATAAGAGCATTTAATATTTTCAAGATCAACACTATAAACGTGAGATCGGTTGCGAGACTCATACAGACGTCAGTGACAATGTATGGCAACGGCATGTAGTGTCTTTTTCTTTCGTGTCTCTACCTTTTCTTTTATCGTAAAAATAACGATATTCTTTTCTCCATATTTTTTTTCTCAAGAGATGTCATCAACATGAAATGAAACCTCTAAGAAAGAGGCACTAGGGGTTTGTCACATTTGAGAAGAATTCAGAAATTGAAGCACTCTGATATATTAGATGTCAAACAACCATATATTTTAACTAGAAAGTAAGATATAACCCAAAACTCATGTTTCACGCCGGTGGCAATATAATCATATGCGATTGTATCTTGCTCTAAAATCTTTTCAAGAAAATAGTTGCACTATGTTTCATGGTTGCTCACCCTGCACTCCACCAAAGTGCATAGAGTGATGAACTAAATTTCTTAAAAAAAAAATTGTCAAGTGTTTCATGCAATATACAACATGACATTTAGAAAATGTGTGAGTGACAACATATAACAACCCTTGGTGCCTATATGAGAATAATAAATTTTGTTCTCTCTAAAATCGTCAAAGTGTATGAATTCATACTTTTGATGCTAAAAAAACCATGCCATGAATCCTTCAATTCCTTATTTATAATTGCAAACACTATTAGAAACATCTCACTCATACAGACCATTGAATATTCTCAAGATCAAAACTATTAGTATACTATTTATAATTACAAACACTATTAGATAACAACAAGCTTTCAAAGAAAATCACAAATAGTCTGCATGTTCTTTTTGATATATGCAACAATCACTCTATTAATATCATTGCTCATAAATTTTGAGTAGTTATTCTTGATCAAATAATCTTTTAATAACTTATGGCAGTGTTTACATCATCAAACCATTGCCTAACAACAATGTCTCCATCATTTGAGCTTGTTGTTAACCATTGGAGAGAATCTCAATCATTAAGTTTTTTGTTACGCAACTTGTGAGATGTCTCAGCTTCAATGATTTTCAATTGTTCTTCATTATATGAGAATCTATTAAACAAATTAAAACTTATTCAACCACGTCTTATTAATATAAAAACAAAAAATAATTCTACTGCCTAATAAATGCTCATATAGCTTGTACAACATACCAAGAATTCAAAATTTCAATTGCTATTTGTGCATCATTTTTATGTGTCATTAATTGTCTCATGTCATAAGTATCTTCAACCTCTTCTATCCTTTCTGAGTCATCATCAACCAATATGATATAATCATCATCATCATTCGATTCTTCACTGTAAACTTGATCACTGCTATAACTAATTGATTTTTCGAATTTTCAAACTAAATACAAAGTTACCATATTATTTATTACTTCATTTGATTCCATGCATGCAATATTTATGCATTTTCAAATTTTATGATTAACCATAAAAATAATACATTCATCTCCATGCCTACAATTCAAACATAAATTACAAAGTCTATGCATCCTCTGATTATGTATAACATCAATTGTTCATGAAGGTTTTGCATTACCTACGCGTCGAATATTGATATTCCTAATTGGTTTGGGCAACTGTATGTTATCCATGTGCATGTTAAGAACATCAATAGACAGTTGAATGTTCAATAAAGACTATATATACTCAATATGATGCTTGAAATAGATGCATATTCTCTATAAGATTTCTATAATTCTCATCAGCAAGTACTCTCTATTTAACTTTGTGAGCCTCCAATTAAACATCACCACTAAATAACATCGATTCTAGATCATTATCGTCCAAAATATCTATCTATATTTGTTGGATGTCTGTGTTTGGAGAATAACTATATCAGAGGCTCAATAATTCTTGTTCATATCCAGTTTTATGATAAATCAAAGGTAAATATTTTTTAAAGCTATTATTTTTTAAGATGATTATAGATCTCTAATTAAGATAATTAAACTTACAATAGTATAAATTTTCTCTTTCATACGCTATCATTAGCTACCTACACCAACCATACAATATATGATTCATCTAATAAAAAAAACTTGAGACAAAAATATGATTCATATGTTCTTTATACATTCAATTAACAACAAAAACTCTAACCCTAAATGCTTATACACAGTCAACTCCAACCCCCATCAAACTAATTAAATGCTTATACACAGTCAACCTTAACTTCATTACTCTAAGAGAAAACCATCAAATATTAAATAAAAAACATAAAACAGACATAAATAATTTACAACACCAATAAATATATAATAATGTACAACACCAATATATATAAATATATATAAAACCCTAAAAATAGTAAACCTAAAATGAAAAATTCGGTATCAAATATTAAATAAAACACAAACATGGGATAAACATGCATACCCCAAGGGACCTTTGCTTGAAAGATAGTCAAGATTCAATTTTCATGGGCATTGTCTCTCAGCACAAACTAATGCATAGCATAGGCCCTGAGAGCAGAAGTCCTGGCCTCAGAGTTTTATGCTGTCAACACGATGACCCTAGGTATGGTATGTTGAGCCCATGCGACCAGGTCTTTGTACCGGGCACATCTTCTTTAGGTTATAAATTTTAAAAAATAAGATAAACATGCATGATTAAGAGTCAAAAAAATATTTAGGAAGAAATAATGCCAAAAACATTTTCTCACCATAAAAGACCTGGGCGAAACATAAATTTTTAATTTTTTACTCTTTATTGAAAACCTCCGCTAAATCCCTTTTGTTTGAAAAAAAGGATGCATGGCATGAAACCGCACGTTCGAGTATGTCTGTGTGAGTGCGCCGTGCACACGGGTATTGTGTGTGAATATTGCCTACACTCCACTAACTATGATCCACAGTGGAAAATCACTTTATCCGATCAGTCTAATCACACTTTAGCAGAAGCTCGTGGGTACAAGCTTTATCCAAGCAATCAAATCCAAAACATGAGTTTGACATGGTTCATTTAAGGTTCTCTCTTTAGATCGAGCGGTTTCTACCTGGGAACATGATTTTTTTAATTGTGAAATTTCATTATTGGTTTTTGAAGCACTTAAAAAAGCTGGGTGAATAAACTGTAAACATATGTACGTAGGGCATGATCCACAAATAATGAAGACAACATGAGCAAGATACCGTAAAGTTTAGCCTACAATCTCTCTCTCTCTCTATTCTT